>NC_089233.1:14403419-14729253 GCF_963924675.1 Phocoena phocoena
CTTCTGCCCATTTTTGGATTGGGTTGTTTGTTTTTTTATTATTGAGCTGCATGAGCTGCTTGTAAATTTTGGAGATTAATCCTTTGTCAGTTGCTTCATTTGCAAATATTTTCTCCCATTCTGAGGGTTGTCTTTTCATCTTGTTTATGATTTCCTTTGCTATGCAAAAGGTTTTAAGTTTCATTAGGTCCCATTTGTTTATTTTTGTTTTTATTTCCATTTCTCTAGAAGGTGGGTCAAACAGGACCTTGCTGTGATTTATGTCATAGAGTGTTCTGCTTATGTTTTCCTTTAGGAGTTTGATAGTTTCTGGCCTTACATTTAGGTCTTTAACCCATTTTGAGTTTATTTTTGTGTATGGTGTTAGGGAGTGATCTAATCTCATACTTTTACATGTAGCTGTCCAGTTTTCCCAGCACCACTTATTAAAGAAGCTGTCCTTTCTCCACTGTACATTCCTGCCCCCTTTATCAAAGATAAGGTGACCAGATGTGCGTGGGTTTATCTCTGGGCATTCTATCCTGTTCCATTGATCTGTTTTTGTGCCAGTACCATACTGTCTTGATTACTGTAGCTTTTTAGTATAGTCTGAAGTCAGGGAGCCTGATTCCTCCAGCTCCGTTTTTCGTTCTGAAGATTGCTTTGGCTATTCGTGGTCTTTTGTGTTTCCATACAAATTGTGAAATTTTTTGTTCTTATTCTGTGAAAAATGCCAGTGGTAGTTTGATATACCTAAGCATTTTTAAGTGGTTGTAAATGGTACTGTATCTTTAATTTTACTTTCCTTTTTTGTTGATGAAAAGTGGACGTTTTATTTTTTAAATATTTATTTGGTTGCGCCTGGTCTTAGTTGCGGCACGTGGGCTCCTTAGTTGTAGCTCACTGGGTCTCAGTTGCAACAGGCAGGCTCCTTAGTTGTAGCATGCAAACTCTTAGTTGCGGCATACATGTGGGATCTAGTTCCCTGACCAGGGATCGAACCCAGACTCCCTGCTTTGGGAGCGTGAGTCTTCACCACTGCGCCACCAGGGAAGTCCCAAAAAGTGGACATCTTAGATAATACATTGTAGCAACTGTGGATTCTGATTTTCCCCCAAGGCTGATGTTATTGTTTTGCTTTTAGTAAATTGCCTACACCCAATCTGTGGAAACTATCTTCTCCATGGTATGTAGACCATGAGGTCTCTGCTCAGTTTAATTTATATTTTTATTTTTTGTAAAATAAAAACTCCCGATTGCCCCTGGATCTGTATAGCACAGGAGACCAGCAATGACTGGTTTGAGGTTCTGATCAGACACTCGAGCCAGTAAGGCTTTCACCCTTTGCTCATAGGTCTGGGGGCGAGTGGGGAAGCCTACTCAAAATGCAGTCTGTTTTCAAGCCTATCCCAGCTTTTACTTTCCACCACAGAGCTTGAGCTTTCTTGGGTCTCCCGTGTGTGTGCACACAGCCTCCCATTCAACCAGGGATGTGTGGAACCTCTCTGGTTCTCTCTTTTCCAGGAGTTCCTTGGTAAATTTCTGTAGAGTCCACTCGTCTGCCACCTGCCCCAAGTGGGACTGCAGCCTCAGGCTAACAGAGTTGTGGGCTTTCCCCGTTCATCTCCTATTGAGTTTGCTATTTTTACAGACAATGCCATTGCACACGGGTCTTTCACCTTTCCCTCCAGATCAAGCCCAACAATGAAGCTGCTAGTTTTTAGAGACACCTTCACCCTGGTAGCACTACAAGCTGGGGATGAGGGGGGAAATGGAAGCAGCTCCAGGCAAGACACTCAGTGTTCTTTCCTGAAGTTCAGCAAGTTTTTCCATAAATAGATGCTTCTCAATTTTTTTAATTTACTTGCCTTTGGTCAACTTCTAGCACCCTGAAATGGCTGGTTTAGACAATTTTGTCCTGTTTTATAGTTGCCCAACACTTTGCCAGAAATATCCAGGCATTACTGGACCTTTCAGCTTTGGACAGCTTGGGATCCAGCTGGGATCCAGACTCTACCCTACCAGCTACAGCCCCAGTGGGTGCATCAGCCTTCTGTAAATGAAGCTCTCCATTCAAAGCAGACCTCGCTCTGCTGGGGAGGGAAGGCTCAGTGTCATGCAGCTTTGGGGCTGAGCTTGCAGGACCAGAACTCAGTACATAACCAGCGGACTGATCCCTGTGTCCTCCGACATCACTCCCCTGCCTCACCTCAAGGTACCCACTTTATCAATCGGTGCTCGTGACTGCAGATGGGCTACGTCCTAGTCTCTACATCTTCCATCAGAGAGGTCATGAGAAGTGTCATCTTTCACATAGCTCAATGTGTACAATGGATCAGATCACTGGTGGAATTGCACCATTAACCTTTAACTTTTCCAGGGACCAAAGTAGGGAGGGTGTGAATAGAGTAGACAGGGCTTGTGGGCTCCTCTCTGGTCCTGTTTCCACCAACTGACCAAGTGCTGGCCCCTACACCCCCACCAGATCCCCTGCATGGAGGGGATCTAGGTAAGCAGGCTGACTCTGGGCCTCCACAACTACAACCAGCATTTATCCTCTATAGGCTCCACACATTTTGATTCACTGAATCCTCACAAGAACCCTAGGAAGTAAACGCTATTATCAATCCTTATTTTTACAGATGGAAAAAAATGGTGGCAGAGTATAAATGAAACTTGCCCAAGGATCCCCAAGAGAAAAGTTGGCAGTGACAGAATTTGAACCCAGACAATCCGGTTCCTAATCCTAAACCCAAGCTGCTAAACACCGTGTTCTCTTGCCTCCCCGTATGCTACCATCTGTCGATAACCTGCTCACTATTATTGCTGGCACTAGGACAGTGCTTTTGAAATTGCAGGCTGCCTGCCTTTAAGTTGGCCATGCAATCAATTTCGTGGTTAAGCCCGGTTTTTCAATTAAATAGAAGAAACTAAAAAATTTGAACATCAGTGCGTGTTATGTGTGGTGAGGGTGGTTTTTATTTCATGAAATTTGTTTGTTATAAACGCATCCTTTTCAGACATCAGTTCTCAAATACTTCAGCAAATGACAGGAACTCATTGCAAAGGCAACACCACTGTTGATGGAAGACTAGCGCTTAGAGGAGATCTCTTTGCTTTGCTAGTTCTCATCTACCAAAGGTAACCAGAGGTGACCCACTAGCCTTGCTCTTGGACACCCTCCATAGCACACTTAAAATAAATGTTTCCAGAGCGCCAGGCACTGTTCAAAGCGCTTTGTTAACCTGCTTCTGGGAATTCCCTGGTGGTCCAGCGGTTAGGACTCCATGCTTTCACTGTCGAGGGCCCAGGTTCAATCTCCGGTCAGGGAACTAAGATGCCATGGTGTGGCCAAAAATGACCCCCACAAAACAAAAAAACCTTCTCAATCCTCACTGCATTCAAGTGGGTACGGTTATCCTTATTTTACAGATGAGGAAACAGGCACAGAGAGGTTAAGCCACTCAGCCAAAGTTACGTGGCCCGTCGGAGTTGGAGCCAGGGTTTGGACCTGCCATGCCGATTCCAGTCCTGAGAATGCCCTTCCTGGACCAGACGGCGCTGCAGCATCTCCCTGCAGAGCCTGTGGCCTGCCGTGCCTGTGTGGCCACCCCATCAGCAGCCTGGAGGAATCTCGTCCTCAGGTAAGAAGACAAATCCCTGTAGGACTCCCATCCTCCACCCCGTAGTAAGCCAGGGCCCCAGGAGTACAGTCTCTGCCCTCCGCATGGAATGCTCCAGACCAGAAGTCCCCCCTTTGTGTGTGCCTTCAAAGCACACCTCTTTCAAGATGGCTGCTGCGACCACCGCAGCTGAGGTGTCACAGCCATCGTCCTCATCCAGGTAACCCTCTGTATCTCATCGCTGGCTGCCATGAGATTCTGAATATATTTCTGTGTGTATGGACCGTCTCCCCCACCAGAAGGAGGTACCAGAGGGCAGGCATCTTGTCTATGTGCTGCTGTGCCTCTAGCTCCTAGATGGATGATGGCACATACGAAGAACCCCAGAAAAATTTGTTATTGAGTGACCAAGAGTTTGGAGTAAAGAGGGTGAATAACCTCAAAAGCAAAACTTAACCCCCTTCAACCTGCTATCTGCTCCTGCAATGGTCAAACCACTCTAGTTCATCCATCATCAACAACTAGCATGGTATAAGGAGTTTGGGGTCTTCAGCGACAAAAAAAAAAAGATGGGCTCTCACAGACGGGCAGAGAGAGAGTTTGTTCAAGACAGCAAATGAGTTCACAATGAGCTGGACTGGACTCCACAGCACACCTCGGGTCTGTGCATTCACTCCGCCTCTCTTGAAATCCGCAAGGACAGTGGACGCGTCCGAGGACCTTTAGGCACCCACCAGGACAAAGAGGTGCTTACAAAGCACCATCTCCAACTGGACTTGTGGGCCGTGTCCATGTCAGATTTTACAGACGGTAGGGAAGGAAGATGTGAGCTCTTATTCTCCAAGGGCTTCTGCATCGCGATGGAAACACCACACTCAAACCTCCGGGTCCGAGGAGGGAGCAGCGTTCCACGCACTAGAGACGGCAGGACGAGGCGAAGGAGGTAGAAGCAAAAGCCCGTGGAGGTGTCCCATCCTCAGCACTGTCCTGTCCCACAGAGCACCCAGAGGCTGGCCCCTACCACCCAGCCCCTGCTGGAGAGCGAGGGAGGGAAGAGCCACAGAGCCCCTGCCCACTGGGAAAGGGAGAAATTCACGTTAGTGAACATGACTGCCCTTTACAAATGCGGAGGGTGCATTTCCTGGCAAAACAGGCCTGGCCCATGCGGGAGCTCTGTGCCGGGGAGTCAGAGCCGGCTTCTGGAGCCCCGGGCTGAGTGCACACGGAGGGCGCGTGTATAAGCAAGAAGGGTGTCTTTCAACTCCCATCCCCATGCAGATGCTCCTCACGCTCTGTATTACGTCCTCCTTCCGGGCAGGAGTTGGGTCAGCTCTGCGAGCACTTGTTGGTCCAATACACTAGAAGAGGTTTGTACTCTCAGCGAGAAGACCCGTGTGCTTGGTGAGACCCAGAAGGATACCACTGCCCGCCCCTCATCCTGCCTGACAACGGGTGACACTTGGAAAGAACAGCTTACAGAACACCCCCAATTACTTACCTCACGTGTTCTTCCCTTAGAAAACACCCATCAGACAGAAGGAAATGGAGACACAGCAAATTCAGATTTTTTATTCTGGAAAGCACATATGCACATATTTCAAACACAGAAAATTAATCTGGGAGAGAATGCCGTAACAGATCAGCTACTGATCATGCAGCAAGGTAAGTGAAATGGATTCGCCGGCCCTCGAAACCCCACAGCGCCTGCAGGAGGGTTGAAAAACTAGGATGCTGAATCCCTACGTCCTGCCAAAGAAAATGCAACCGAAGGGGCAGGTTCCTAATGACGAGAAAAACTTACAGATAGATAGAATCAAAACTGATTCAAGTCACACAGTGAAGGACAAAAGGAAAAAGGAAAGAGATCAATATGATCTGAAACAACCATTTTAATAGTAAGTTGCTGACCTTTTATTGGACTCTGGTCCAAGATGCCTGAGGATGAGCCAGTGTTCCTGCACGGGGTCACCCCTGAATGGCAGACAGACCCTGTCTGTGACACTCTTCTCATCCTGAGGCCCCCCAGCAGGAGACAGCAGAGGACGAGGCCTTGTCTGCTAGTGGCCAGGTAGTAACAGGTCCTCTGGGCGTGCTGAGGGTCAGTGGGCCCAGGCCCCACGGGCTCCCCTCCTCCCTTGGTACACCTGGCTGACGCTGGGTTTCCGGAAGATCTCTGAGAATCACCTGCGAGGGAGAATGCTGGATTTTAAAGTGAGCGACCTGACCTCATGACAAGTCATACCATCCAGGCATTTTTGGCACTTCCTTTCCTCACGCCTAACAGTGTCCCTGCTCCCCTGGCTACAGATGCCAGCCAGTCCCTGTGATTAAAACAAGGGCCATTAATGTTAGCAACAAGCTGGACTGAACAAACCAGTGAAGGTGACGTTTTTCACCTGTCTTCCTTTTCTGTTACTCTGCCAGTCCTAAATCTATTCCTGTAACTCCACTTCATGGGGGTTTTAGTAATTCAGTAGCAGCTTCCTCTAAAATCTGTTGGTCTTAGTGATACTGATGTTTCTAAAGGCCAAGCCAAATGGCTCTTTCTCAATCTTGTCTCAAAGTCTCTAAAGAGAAAACTAAATTAACCGGTTAGCCATGCATCATGTAAGCAACTCATATCATTAAAAAACTGGATAGACAAGTATGATTACTGCACTTGAAACGTACTAAAAGGAAAAAAAGGAATATTAACATATCAAGTTACTATGATGATTATTTTAATAACAACCTTAAGTAAAAGCCCACAAATGTTTTCCATTTAAGAATGCCTGGATATTAAAAGAAAAAAAAAAAAAAAGCCTGGGATAAAATGTTCTAGGCCAATATATTTCAGACTGCAGGGCTGGTTCTAATTTAGAACAGAATACAGACCTGGAGTTAAGAGAAAGAAGTGCTGACTGACAGTCGCGCCCAAGGTTTTAACTGCCCTTCTGCTATAACTTGGCTTGGGAGAACACAGAAATCATTAATGACTATGGGTTAAGGCAAAACGCTATTAAGAAAAATGGTAAGAATACAAGTAACAAGAAAGGGCTGGAAAAGATGCACAACTGTTTTAAAATGAAGATGGTTTGGAAGGAAAACAGGGATGAAGGAATTAGATCATCAAAATGTTATAGGAAAGAAAAATGCTTTTGGTTTTTCCTGATAAATGGCAAATCAGAATTGCTTTCCTTCAAATTTCACAGGCCTCGTTTACTTAATGTTACTGATCTACTACTAGTTGCCATTTCCTTCTGAGAATGTTAATTGCATAAAAATAAATGCAAAAAAACCAAAAAACACCCAGGAAAGAAAACCCATCCCCTCTTCAAAGAAAACAAGAAACCTTGTCATAACTATTAGACCGACTCATCACCTTCTCTCTCCATACTGTCATCTGCATTCCAGAAGAGAACAGCTCGTTTTCACTCTAGAGCCGTGTGTACTTCATTTTTAAGCCCTTTTGAGTGAGGAAGCCGTTTTAACTTTTATAATGGAGGGAAGGGACAACACAGAAGAAAAAGACAGTGGAACATTCTGTGCCAACTCAACTCAAACAAGACCGAATTCCTCGCTGTCCACGTGGAAAATGAAACTTAGATCTGTACCATGTAGGTGACTTTTAAATATTTAACTTTTTACTCAAGATAAAAGCACAAATCTGTCTTATAGTATTAAAATGTGACTATTTTTTCTTCAAAGGAAAAAAAAAACTTAGAAAGATAGGTATGTTTCCTTGCAAGCAAAATGGACAAAAAGGTATTATTGTTGTTACTATAATTATTAAGCCACAGACACATAAAATCCACAAAATGGATTGGGGTGGCTTTGGAAATGCAGTATCATATCAAAGGTACAGACTGTTTTGAACATTCTGTACAGATCGGGCTGAAACAAGAACCAAAGCAAACCTCAACCCCACCAGCAGTGAAGCGCCTCTGGGACCCTGGGAAAGACAGCATGGCCTGCTCCGACGGCGAGGTCACGAATCCTCTCTGGCGCTACTCAGGATCATCCCGCCAAGTCCGCAGGTGAGGCTGAAGGGTTCTGGCGCTGCCCAGTGCGAAGCACGTGCATCACTGGGCCGATTTCTGAACGGACTTCTTATAAATATATACAAATCAGTTACAGGCACTTGAAATGTCTTTGGCTGGAATAACCCAACATTGCAAGATAATGTATTCACAGAGTGTCCAGGCCCAGGCTGGGTTCAGCAGGCAATGATTATGGTTCTCTCAGTCTCTCTCAGAAAACGGCAGCCGTGGGATTAGGCATCAGCCAAAGCCACCTACAAGAGAGCAAGACGGCAGCCCAGTCACGCAGCAAAGCCTGGATAACTCGGCCCCACCAGCACTCTTACCAGGTTCTGGTCCTATCCCAAACCCAGGGAGCCACACCGCACACATCTATCAGTCAGGGGAACTATTAAATCCCTAAAAAAATAGACCTCTAGGAGGGAATGGATAGAAATCTGAGCCTCCTGCAAGACGCAGCTGACCCTGCAGAGCCACTGTGCTGCGATACAGCGTTACGTGTCTGGAAACCCGGATGAGCGTTCTGGGAGATGACTTTTCTCAAGCTCGCGGAATCGGAGGGGAGGCAGCCCTCAGGGTCAGCCGCTTGCCAGTGGGGATCTGAGAACACTTTTTTCCCAGCTCAGGCCTGGGTATATGGTTGAAGATGCAACACCATAATTGAGGCTGAGGGGAGATGACTGCTGATAAAAAGACAGGAAATAATTTCTCTGGAGGAGAATAAATGGAACAAGGACTAATTGGGACTTTCTGGTGCAATGCTGGGTCAGACCCCACCCACTGCTCACCTTCTCAGGACAAAATTCAGGATTGCTCTGACGCAGTTTGCTGGGTCTGCCTTTGATAACCGCATAGCAAAACATCGTTATTACCATCACGAAGAGGAAGTAACTGGTGTGCATGAGGTGCAAGTTTATTAATGAGCGGTCATCCTAAACAAAGAGAACAAACCAGAAACATGTGCACTGAGTTACTGAGGATTTTAATGCTGGGTTCCTGGAATCAGGGTGCACAACTTCCAGACTTGGCACAACTATCGATTCACACGGGAACCGACAGCTCAACTATTAGCGCTGGAGCTTGTTAAGTGAAGACAGGGTGTTCCCGACACCACCCATACCTTCCCTTCCTAAGGGGGTCCTATGCCCGAATCCCCCCCCCCCGACAAGGCCCCATAGTCTTTAACCCCTGCTCTTCTCTTTATGTCCTCTTGCTCTGACAGCCCTCAGGTTGCATGGCTGACAGCCCAAGCCTGTGTTCCTAACTCCTCCCCTGAGAGGCTGCGTCCTTCCTGGGCCTTTCCCCACTTGGACAAGCCCCTGGCTGGAAACGCTGAAGCCGGCCTTGACTCACTCCTCCTTGATGTCCCACAGGCAAGCAGCCACCGGGCCCGGCCAGTTGTTGAGATCCCAGCCAGGCCCCCACTCCTGTTCCTTCTCGCAGCTCCAGGCCTCAGGCGCCATCCCATTTACACACATCAGTTGGGCAGACCAGTCTTCCCGACACACTGCTCTACAAATTCCCTAGAGCCCAAACTCAGGCAGTGATGGCCTCGTCCGAGGAGAAAGTCTAAACACCTCAGCGAGGCACAAAGGGCCTTCTGGGGCCTGGCCCCTGCCCACCATACAGCCTGATCCCCACTGCTCGCTCCTGCAGGCCCCTGGTATACCACTGTTCACAACTCGATAAAAACGAGGCATAAGGAAAGAGAAGGACGGACCAGGCAAAAAGAAAAATCCACCTGGCATATATGGACAGAAGAAAAGAGGATTTACAAAAATTCAGTGCAGTCTGTTAAAGGTGGGCTCAAGTCGGAGCAGCAAACTAAACCAGCAAATCATCCACTAGTCCGGAGAGCAGTGCCTTCTGCCCATTTCCTCCTTGCAAAGTAAAATCCTACACAGGCATCAATATCTAGCCAGAGTCATCTCCTCCTATGGACTTCTGCCCTCTGAATGCTGAACTATTTACTGCTCAGACTGACACTAACCCAATACGCTTCAGTGAGTGGCTGCGTGGATGAGTAAGACTGAACCAGCCTCTGCTGTAGCCCCAGGTGAGGCACACAGCAGTGTTCAATAAATAACTGCTGTTGAACAAAGTGGAAAACAAAGAACAGAAGCAATTTTCTTAACCCAACGGGCGGCATGTTTTTCCAAGTCTCCAGCACTCCACCTGGTCTCCCAACCCAGCTGGACAGCTAGAATGGCAGGGGCTAAGCTAACCCAAGGAGGTAAACAGGGCCTGCTCTAACAGTTCTGGACACACACACACGACTGTTCTCACTTACATCTGGAACAATAACTGTAAGCTTGGGATTTAAAGCATGATAGACTTTTCCAATGGCCCCCTTGTAACACCAGAAAGGACTGTAGTCTTGAGCGTATTTTGTGTTGGCGTCCCTGGCAGTTGTGAAGATCTTGTACCAGAGCGTGGCGTTGCTGTAGGTGTCAGGAGCACAGTGCGGCGGCTGTCTGCAGGAGAAGACGGGGCAAGACACATGCTTGGTGGCCTTGAGACATTTACTTGTGTCTCAGCCACCGGCGCTGGCACAGCACCAAGAAGATCCACACGTGCAGAATGGAGAAATAAGAAACATACTCTCTTGAGATAAATACCATTATATTTTTAGTTCAGTGATTTTTTTTTTTTTTTGCGGTACGCGGGCCTCTCACTGTTGTGGCCTTTCCCGTTGCGGAGCACAGGCTCAGCGGCCATGGCTCACGGGCCCAGCCGCTCCACGGCATGTGGGATCCTCCTGGACCGGGGCACGAACCTGTGTCCCCTGCATCGGCAGGCGGACTCTCAACCACTGTGCCACCAGGGAAGCCCAGTTTCTTTAGAAAAATTAATAAACACGTAAAGAATAAGAAATAGGCATCCGGCACTTAGGAGTCTGGGTGTTAGACTTCTGCCTTCAGAGTTCAACCCATGTCCTCTCGCATATGATGTGGCCAGAGAAGGACTTGCTCCTTTTAAGCCCATTTTCTCAAATTATCTAAACTCTTAGTCACAACTGGAAGTTTTACATACAAAGTTCTCTATCAGATATTACAACCAACAGCAAATAATGCTTAACTTGTCCTACAAACCTCCAAATGTATAAAATACATAAATCCCAGGATAATTATTTTAAAAGGATTCACCCTAAGATTCTTTTAAATAGGCTACATCTTGTGTATTTCATGTAATTATAGATCATTATCTCCTTTCCAGAGAAAAGAGAGGCAAGGAAAGCCTTCAAGGCAAAGCGGTTACACTGACAGCTGCTCTAAAAAAATATGAAGCAGGGCTTCCCTGGTGCAGTGGTTGAGTCCGCCTGCCGATGCAGGCGACACGGGTTCATGCCCCGGTCTGGGAAGATCCCACATGCCGCAGAGCGGCTGGGCCCGTGAGCCATGGCCGCTGAGCCTGCGCGTCCGGAGCCTGTGCTCCGCAACGGGAGAGGCCACAACAGTGAGAGGCCCACGTACCGCAAAAGAAAAAAAAAAAAAAAAAAAAAATATATATATATATATATATATGAAGCAAAAGTTTCAGAAACAGTAACTATATCACGGAAAATAAGGTTCAATCTATACTATCAATTTAAAAAATAACTCTTCCTGGATAATGGAGACAAACAAAACCTTTATCTTTCAGGAGCCTTAAATGTCATTATGGTCACAGGATCAGTTCTTATTCATCTTTCCTGTGGCTTTCTACCAACAGGAAAGGCCACCTAAAACTTACACACAGCAACCAGATGCTTTCACAACCTTGTTGAAACACTAACCCTCTGATACTTCTATGCAGAAGTTTTACCTTTAGAAAACCAAATTAAACTGAAACAATCTCATAGACAGGTCCCAGTAATGACAATTCTACAAAGTAACACGAGGCAAGCTGTCCTGAGAATTTGCTCAGGCATCCCAGTCACGTTTACGGTAAATGGAGCTTCTCATGGGGTCAGGAAAGTACTTACACGGTGACAGGGAACACGCCAGGGTGGGCTGTGAGGGTCATGCAGGCTGTGAACACCACCTGCTCACAGTGGCCGTGAAGGGCACAGTCGTCTGAGCTCCAGGCTGTGGGCAGGGTAAAGGTAATGTTTATCTCCTCGTGGGCTTCTCTGCCTGGAAAGAGAAATTGGTTTTTTGGTAAGTAAAGCGAGAATTCATACATTTATTATTCTCTGGAATCTGAATGAATCCTGATATCAAACCCACCCAGGAATCACCTATCAGCCCACTGAAGTGGGACCCCTGCTTTTGTGGGGTTTCAGGAGTAACAGCAGTTCCGAGCCAGACTGAGGCCTGCTCACCTGGCAGAGCCACAAAATGGCAGACGGAGAGGGGTCACCTTCAGCCAAGGCCTGGAGTTGCCACGCAAGGGCCCAGGCCATGCCTGAGTGGGAAGGCTGGGGCTGGGTAAGTCATCACCATTGTTACAGCTTTCATACAGCACTCTTACCATTTTCAAACTGCTTTTATATGTACTACTTCACTTAAAACGTACCACTATCCTAAGAACATGACCAAAGAAGTGTTACTGTTCCCCTTTTACAAACGAGTAGACTGAGGATCAGAGGGCTGAACAGACTTAAGAAAGGGCATGAGACGGGTGAGTGATGAAGCATAAATGAATAAGGTAGTCGAATGTCACAGCGGAAGAAAAAGGTCCACTTGCTACGTGGAAAACCCAGACGTCGCCCTTACCTCCTTACATGGGAACAGCTCTCACCTGGTACAGCCAACAGGAGGCTGGCAGGCACTCCCAAGTTCCTTCAAGGACTTTAAAAGGTTCTTGGTAACCAAACCAAAGATGATTCTTCCAAGGCCCAAGCCTCTGGCACAAAGCCTTTCCTGATTATTCCAGCTTCTACTACTTTCCAACCTTCTCGTGAATCACCTACAAGCACCTGAATCACCTACAGTCTGTCATGGGTTTAGTACTAGTCCAAGGGCAGTGCTCAATGTTCCATAAGTGTTTGTTTCTAATATTATTTAACAAGCATTTATATAGCATTTCCTTTGTGCCAGGAACTATTTTAAGTGCTGATGAATATTAACTCACGTTACGCTTGTCTCTTCCATATCCCAAAATTCCAAAGGGAAGAGACCAGGCTTTTTCTAGTTCTTAGCCCAGTGCATTCACAAAATTTTAAGACTAGTAGCAATATCTGTAGTATGTACTGAAAACTCCAAAACGATGAGCCAAAATAAAAAATTGGTGTTTTTAACAGACTCACAGATATAGAGAGCAAGACTTGTGGTTGCCAAGGGGTGGGCTGGTGGGGGAGGGATGGATTGGGAATTGGGATTAGCAGAGGCAAACTATTATATACAGGATGGATAAACAAGGTCCTGCACGGGGAACCATATTCAATCTCCTGTAACAAACCATAATGGAAAAGAATATGAAGAATATGTATAACTGAGTCACTGTGCTGTACAGAAATTAACATTGTAAATCAACTATACTTCAATAAAATTAAAGAAAAATAAAAACTCAAAAATTTTTAAATGTGTGTTTTTAAATATTAAGACCAGAAATAGGCCTTATAATTTTTTCCCAGTCTCCTACTCTTATGGGCTTTTATTGAGAGCCTACTGCATACCAAACACTTTAATAGGTGAAGATGTAGTAGAAATGGTCCCTTCTTGGCTTTGTTTAGTTCAAACTCAACAAAAGGGAAGACATATACAAAAAATAAAAAACAGTCTGATGAGTAAAACCGTACACTCTAATGCTCTGTGTTGTAACAGCTGTTACCTGAGAAAGCCTGGAGAGAAGTGGCTAACACTCACATACCTGAGAGTCCAATCTGATGCCCGAGAACGGTCGAGTACAGATGGGTGACATTGCGAGAGTAGCCGCCAAAGGGTTTGAGTGGGTCCAGGGTTAGTGTGATTGCAACTGAGATGTTCACTGGGCCTGAATCCTCCAGGGACTGTGGGGACTGCGTGGACATCCTGGCCTGGCCGCTGGTCACTGTGCTTTCCAGAGCTGTGGTGTCGTTTGTGAGATGCTTTAGTGTTTCATTCTCTGATACGCACAAGTCCAAATCATTAAACCGCAGCAGAAAAGTATTCCAATCCTTCAGTAAAACGAGAGAGAGGAAAACAAGCCTGAGCCGACAGAAAGTGCCGCCAGTGCAGTGACAGTCACAACCCCGGGTGAGGCGTCACACAACAGGGGAACCATGCCTCAGAGTCAGTCCTTCAAAATACAACAGCACCGCATTCAGCCTCTTGTGCTGGCGTAATAGTGTGGTTTTTCAACCACTCTCACACTCAAAATCTAAAATCTAAACTCTTCATTGGCATGAGCTATTACACTGTGAGATTAAGCCAACTTACTCAGGAAAATATGTAAAGAAAAAAAGGGTATTAAACTTACAGGAAATGATCTAGCCTCAGAATCAAGCTTGAAAAGAAAGCTTGAACCAAAGTAGTAAAATATTAAAAGTATTAATCCAAACTCATTTAGCAGTTACAATTAGTTATTTTTTAAAAATTAAGGCCGCCTTAAAATATTTTCTCATAAGGTCAATTTTCTACACCTTGCTTTCTGTCTTGGGAACGCAAAACTGCAGTAAATACCAACACTCATGTGGTACTTTCCCCCCTCGTCATGGACTTTGGATGCCACTTTAGAACAGGAACAATTTCAAAAGGGAGGAGAAAAGATGTTTTCAGGCTTCTCTTAACATCTGTACTGATGGTTTAAATTATAAGCAGTTTTAAAACTGACACCAACAAAGTACCCACCAGGGTGTGTGTTTTTAGTTTTAGCAGACACCCAAAGATGAATTCAGGCTAAAATAGCAATAACAAATCAACTGAGGCTGTTACATACAACTTCTTTCTCCCAAGCAACATTATCTACAAAAAGGTGCCAAAGGTGAAGACAAACCAAGTTACATTTTTTAAAATAAATTTATTTTTCATTTTATTTTTGGCTGTGCTGGGTCATCATTGCTGCATGCAGGCTTTCTCTAGTTGCGGCGAGTGGGGGCTACTCTTCATTGAAGTGCACAGGCTTCTCATTGCGGTGGCTTCTCTTGTTGCGGAGCATGGGTTCTAGGCATGTGGGCTTCACTAGTTGTGGCTCGTGGGCTCCAGAGTGCAGGCTTCAGTAGTTGTGGCGCATGGGCTTAGTTGCTCCACGGCATGTGGGATCTTCCCGGACCAGGGTTCAAACCCGTGTCCCCTGCGTTGGCAGGCAGATTCTTAACAAGTGCGCCACCAGGGAAGCCCCAAGTTACATTTTTAAAAAAAATTTGTTTTTATTTTTGGCTGCGTTGGGTCTTCGTTGCTGCACACAGGCTTTCTCTAGTTGCGGCGAGAGGGGGCTACTCTTTGTTGTGGTACGCGGGCTTCTCACCATTGTGGCTTCTCTTGTTGCGGAGCACGGGATCTAGGCATGCAGGCTTCAGTAGTTGTGGCACATGGGCTCAGTAGTTGTGGCTTGCGGGCTCTTGAGCACAGGCTCAGTAGTTGTGGCACATGGGCTTAGTTGCTCCACGGCATGTGGGATCTTCCCGGACCAGGGCTCGAACCCATGTCCCTTGCATTGGCAAGCAGATTCTTAACCACTGTGCCACCAGGGAAGCCCCAAGTTACATTTTGAATAATTCTAACATTGATTAAAAATGCCATTCGGAGTAATCCCTAACCAGTCAGGTCTACCTTTATAGCCTCAGTTTATCAGTATCTGGCATTTAGTAAGAAGGCAACCAGATATTTCAAATTACATTTTCCCTGACACCTACAAACTCAGCAGACCATTAAAGAACATTAGGGCTGAAAATGAACATCCTAGTCTCACCCCTTCCTATTCCAGACATGAGGAAACTGAGGCCCAGAGCAAATCAGGGACTCTCCAATGCCAGCTGAGTTGAAGGCAGACTTAGAATTGTTTTCTGATTCACAGCGCCAAACTTTCCCCATACACCTAGGATCCTCATCTGAAAATAAAATCACT
Source organism: Phocoena phocoena (assembly GCF_963924675.1). Taxonomy (NCBI): domain Eukaryota; kingdom Metazoa; phylum Chordata; class Mammalia; order Artiodactyla; family Phocoenidae; genus Phocoena; species Phocoena phocoena. The sequence goes on from NC_089233.1 coordinate 14,419,009, forward strand.
AAATTAATCATAAAGTTCTGCAGCATCTTGCAGCTCTGCTTTCCTGCAGAGTTCGAGTCCATTTTGAACAGCTGGCCAAGGCCAATGTCAGGCCCCATTTTGATTAAGGGCTAATTATCCAGGCTACATCTTAACCATTGATCTTGGCCGCGTGTTCAACATGGACTTGAGCTTTGAGGGAGAGCAATGCCAGGATGCTGAAGAACTCTGGTTGCGACTAGAATGTTCATTTTCAGCCCTAATGTAGGTACAGCCTGTTTCGATAACCTTTAAAGATTCAGGCAGGGTCAGAAAAGGGGGAGAATGAAGCCAGCCAGCAGGTATCTTGGTAAGAAACTCTTTGGAAGGGTTTCACAGGAGAAATAGCTAAAACTTGTTACTTTGTATTAGAGACTTAATGTGGGAAGGTGGTCCCTTCTTGCTAACATCACCTATGATCTAGAATGCCACAGAGCACAAGAGGAAGCATAATCCCCATAACACTGAGCAAAACTCTCCTCTTCATCACAAGGCACACACGATGCAACAATAATGCAATCCCTATCCCCGCCCCCATGCCCACTCTCACCAACAAACACACCCAAGAAGAAAAAGTGTAAGAGAAGACACTCACAGAATCTAAGACGGGAACTAATTTGTCCCAAAAGACACTTATCCATCAGTAAATTCACCATATCATTGATTCAGCATAATTTCTAACGCATAAAATAAATTTATTAATAGGTATATTGTTATTCACCTCTATTAAACAAGATTATCAACTGTATTGTTTTCTGATATGCAGAAACATTTTTTAAATTTATTTTATGATATTTTTGATTTTTGGCGGCATTGGGTCTTCGTTGCTGCATGCAGGCTTTCTCCAGTTGTAGTGAGCCGGGGCTACTCTTTGTTGTGGTGTGTGGACTTCTCACTGCGGTGGCGTCTCTTGTTGCGGAGCACAGGCTCCTAAGCGTGCGGGCTTCAGTAGTTGTGGCATGCAGGCTCCACAGTTGTGGCTCGTGAACTCTAGAGCGCAGGCTCAGTAGTTGTGGCACACGGGCTTAGTTGCTCTGTGGCATGTGGGATCTTGCCAGACAAGGGCTCGAACCTGTGTCCCCTGCACTGGCAGGCAGAGTCTTAACCGCTGTGCCACTAGGGAAGTCCCACACACATCTTTTAAAATCTGTATTATGACTGTTCAAAAATTATTATATGCCTAGACTAGCGATTAAAGAGCAACGCCCAAATAATTCACTTAAATTGACCAAAAAATAAAATCTAGAAGGCAAGTTTGTAGATTACTGAAGCTTTCCTTGATAAGAAAAAGGCAAATATGTTTGGAAATAAGATCCTGCTTTCTAATTTCTTTAGAATTTCTTCTTCTCCAATGAAAAAGCTATCAGTACAGCTGACAAAACTCCATGACAGTATATGGCTTTAAAATAACAAATGTTGGCTTCCCTGGTGGCGCAGTGGTTGAGAGTCCGCCTCCTGATGCAGGGGACACGGGTTCGTGCCCCGGTCCGGGAAGATCCAACATGCCGCGGAGCAGCTGGGCCCGTGAGCCATGGCCACTGAGCCTGCGCGTCCAGAGCCTGTGCTCCGCAACGGGAGAGGCCACAACGGTGAGAGGCCCGCGTACCGCAAAAACAAACAAACAAAAAAAATGTTTACAGTTTTAAAAAATTGTAGTTAGCTAATTTAACATGAATAGCAAAGAAGTTAGCTCTTGATCTTCTTGCCACAAACATTTTACAAATATATTTTCCAAAATACATGTTTCATTGCTGAAACAGTCTAACTAAAGCTGGTAGCATTATTTAAATCAATAACTATCTGACTAGGTTACTTCCTAACAAAGTGAGTCACAGCAAGATGCAAGACCAAACATTCTGAATAAATATTACTCTTTCTCACTGGGATAACAGTCACCACCAAAGAAAGGTATATGGAGAGCCAAAAGGTGTTTTCCCACTCTATAAAGGTCCAGCCAGTCTGAGAGGAGAACTTAGAATTTACTATACCTCTGCCATTTCTGGTGACTTGATCTCCTTGATTTTGAAGAAATAGCCCAAGGTCAGGAAAGCTATTGCCATGGCGCTTACACTGATCATAAAGACCACCAAGGGGGGCCGGCTGCTGATGTACACCTTCAGGTTCTCCAGGGGGTTGATGTTGAACATTATTCTGATCAGCTCCACCTGAAAGGAATGAATCAGAAGATTCACCCACTGACTCGCCAAAAGAAAACCTATGACTCTCACTTCTGTTTCTCTGACGGTTTTGGGGGATGAGGAGGTCACTCGTTATTGAACTTGAGAACTATCTGATCATAAATCCATTCAAAAGACTAGAAGGAAATAAAAGACCACTAAATGCTAACTCATTATTTCCAAGTGGTAGGATCTTGAAAGATAGGCATTCTTTCGGTTTGAATTTTCTAATTATTCTTTAATGAACATTTGCTTCTTCCATATTACTTAAGAAAATGTTTAAGTCAGTGATACGACACAAATACATGCCAACGTGTACAAAAGTAAACTGAGGATACTCTTATTTCCTACCACTGAAGAGCCGAATCCTATTTATTCAACATTCTGTCCTGTTCACCACCATACTCATGCCCATCCCAGCACCTGGCAGAGAGGAGGCACTCAACAAATACTGAATTTTATCACTCCCCTGCTTAAAGCCCTCCTAAGGCTTCCCACTGGACCTGGCATGAGATTCCTGTGAAGGCCCACAGGGTGTCATGATCCAGAAGCCCCGCCAACCTCTATGTCTACCTCTCCACCAACATTCCCTCCTCATTCACTGGCCGCTGGCCTCACTGGCCGCTGGCCACACTGGCCTTGCTATTTTTCAGGATCAGCTTGTCAATTTCTACAAAGAAGTCAGCTGTGACTTTGACAGGGATTACACTGAATCCACAAATCAGTCTGGGGAGTACCACCACTTTAACAATATTATCTTCCAGTCCACGAACCTGGGATGCCTTTCCACTTATTTCCGTTCTCTTTATTTTAATATTTTGTATTTATCAAAGCATATGTGTGCACTTCTTTTGTTAAACTTATTCCTAAGTATTTTATTCTTGGAATTTTGAACATGTCCTACCTGCAGGCTTTTTACCTCTGCCTGGAATGCTTTAGCCCCATATTTCCACATGCTTGCTCTTCTCAGAATGCAGGTCTATGCTCAGTAGTCAGCTCCTCAGAGAGGCCTTCCCTGACCACCCTCAGCCCCCGGCCTCCCAGGACCCTGCTTGACTTCCTTCACACTGTCTAGTTACGTTTCTACTTGTTCATAGTCTATCATCCCTCATTTGTGAGCTCCAAGAGAGCAGACATTTTGCCAGTCTTGCTCACTGCTATGGCCCTGGCTCCTGGTCCCCAGAACAGCAGCTGGCATGTAATGAGCTCTTATATACATGATCAGACTACAACACTAAAACTATTTTAAAATTCTGTGCCAGCTTTTAAATTTTAGAGAGAAAAAGATGCATCAACAGCCCCTAAGAACCAACAGCGACCGTGTGCAACAAGCCAGGCTGTGTACCTGTTTGTTTTCACAAGAGTCTCTGACTCAACATTCTGTTTCTGAGATTTATCGCTGTTGATTCCGTCTACTGGGTTTACCTGCTGTATAGGATGCAAGTGTATCACAGTTGAGTTATCACAGGCATAGAAGCCCAGCTGTTTCACTCACAAAGGGCACCACAGCAGGCACAAGAGTGGTTCTAACACAACGAGGTCACCAGTAGGCCCGTCTGCAACTTGACTTTGTATTGTCAGACTCTCCGAGGAAGTCATACCAGTTTACACTTCCCCCAGCAAGGAAAAGGCTTGCTCCATTTCCCAACATTCATGCCAACGCTTGATATTCTAAGGCAATCTTTTGGATCTGGACCAACGAGATCATGTGAAATTGTATCTCACCATTATTTTAAATTACATCTCCCTGAAACAGAATATCCTTTTACTTCTTTATCGGCCATTTAGATTCTTCCTAGGTGAACTGCCTGAATCTTTGGCCATTTACCAGTAGGATGTTTGTCTATGTCTTCTTAATGTTTAAAATAATTCTTTGACATTTTAGACACTGAGCCTTTTCCAATTTTTTTAAAATGACATATATAACTACTCCAAGCTTTACAACAAAGGTGAATCATCACAACAAACCAGCTCTACAACAAATGCTAAAGGACTTCTCTAAGTGGGAAACACAAGAGAAGAAAAGGACCTACAAAAACAAACCCAAAACAATTAAGAAAATGGTCATAGGAACATACATATCAATAATAACCTTGAATGTAAATGGATTAAGTGCCCCAACCAAAAGACACAGATTGGCTGAATGGCTACAAAAATAAGACCCATATATATGCTGTCTACAAGACCTACTTCAGACCTAGGGACACACACAGACTGAAGGTGTGAAGGGATGGGAAAAGATATTCCATGCAAATGCACATCAGAAGAAAGCTGGAGTAGCAATACTCATATCTGATAAAATAGACTTTAAAATAAAGGCTGTTACAAGAGATAAGGAGGGACACTACATAATGATCAAAGGATCAATCCAAGGAGAAGATATAACAATTATAAATACGTATGTACCCAACATAGGAGCACCTCAATGCATAAGGCAAATGCTAACAACCAAGAAAGGAGAAATCGACAGTAACACAATAATAGTAGGGGACTTTACCACCCCACTTACACCAATGGACAGATCATCCAAACAAAATAAATAAGGAAACACAAGCTTTAAATGACACGATAGACCAGATAGATTTAATTGATATTTATAGAACATTCCACCCAAAAGTGGCAGAATACACTTTCTTCTCAAGTGCACATGGAACATTCTCCAGGACAGATCACCTCTTGGGTCACAAATCAAGCCTCGGAAAATTTAAGAAAATTGAAATCGTATCAAGCATCTTTTCTGACCACAATGCTATGAGATTGGAAATCAATTACAGGAAAAAAAGTGCAAAAAACACAAATAAATGGAGGCTAAACAGTGCACTACTAAATAACCAAGAGATCACTGAAGAAATCAAAGAATAAAAAAATACATAGAAACAAATGACAATGAAAACACTACGACCCAAAACCTATGGGATGCAGCAAAAGCAGTTCTAAGAGGGAAGTTTATAGCAATTCAATCTCACCTCAAGAAACAAGAAAATTCTCAAATAAACAATATAACCCTACACTTAAAACAACTAGAGAAAGAAGAACAAAGAAAACCCAAAGTCAGTAGAAGGAAAGAAATCATAAAAATCAGAGCAGAAATAACTGAAATAGAAATGAAGAAAACAATAGCAAAGATCAATAAAACTAAAAGCTGGTTCTTTAAGATAAACAAAATTGATAAACCATTAGCCAGACTAAGAAAAAAAGGGAGACGATGCAAATCAATAAAATTACAAATGAAGAAGGAGGAATCACAACTGACACTGCAGAAATACAAAGGATTATAAGGGACTACTACAAACAACTACGTCAATTAAATGGACAACCACAAAAAAATGGACAAATTCTTGGAAAGGTTCAATTTTCCAAGACGGAACCAGGAAGAATTAGAAACTATAAGCAGACCTATCACAAGTAATGAAACTGAAACCAGAATTAAAAATCTTCCAACAAACAAAAAAGTCCAGGACGAGATGGCTTCACAGGCGAATTCTATCAAACATTTAGAAAAGAGCTAACACCAATCCTTCCCAAGCTCTTCCAAAAAACTGCAGAGGGAGAAACACTCCCAAATTCATTCTACAAAGTCACCATCTCCCAGATACCAAAACCAGAAAAAGATATTACAAAAAAAGAAAATTATAGGGACTTCCCTGGTGGCGCAGTGGTTCAGAATCTGCCTGCCAATACAGGGGATACGGGTTCGAGCCCTGGTCTGGGAAGATCTCACATGCCGTGGAGCAACTAAGCCCGTGCACCACAACTACTGAGCCCCCGTGCTGCAACTACTGAAGCCTATGCTCCTAGAGCCTGTGCTCCGCAACAAGAGAAGCCACCACAATGAGAAGCCTGTGCAGTGCAATGAAGAGTAGCCCCCACTCGCCACAACTAGAGAAAGCCCACGTGCAGCAATGAAGACCCAATGCAACCAAAAATAAATTAATTAAAAAAAAATTATAGACCAGTATCACTGATGAACAAAGACGCAAAAATCCTGAACAAAATACTAGCAAACAGAATCCAACAACACATTAAAAGGATCATACACCATGATCAAGTGGGATTTATCCCAGGTATTCAAGGATTCTTCAATATACTCAAATCAATCAATGTGATACACCACATTAACAAATTAAGGAATCAAAAACCATATGATCATCTCAATAGATGCAGAAAAAACTTCTGACAAAATTGAACACCCATTTATTATAAAAACTCTCCAGAAAATGGGCATAGAGGGAACCTACCTCAACATAATAAAGGCCATATATGACAAACCCACAGCAAGCATCATACTCAATGAAAAACTGAAAGCATTTCCACTAAGATCAGGAATAAGACAAGGATGTCCACTCTCGCCACTATTATTCAACATAGTTTTGGAAGTCCTGGCCATGGCAATCAGAGAAGAAAAAGAAATAAGAGGAATCCAAATTGGAAAAGAAGAAGTAAAACTGTCACTGTTTGTGGATGACGTGATACTATACATAGAAGATCCTAAAGATGCCACCAGAAAACTACTAGAACTAATCAATGAATTCGGTAAGGTTGCAGGATACAAAGTTAATGCACAGAAATCTCTGGCATTCCTATACACCACCAACAAAAAATCAGAAAGAGAAATTAAGGAAACAATCCCATTTACCATTACAACAAAAACAATAAAATACCTAGGAATAAACCTGCCTAAGGAGGCAAAAGACTTTATTCAGAAAACTATAAACACTGATGAGAGAAATCAAAGACGACATAAACAGATGGAGAGATGTACCATGTTCTTGGACTGGAAGAATCAATACTGTGAAAATGACTATACTACCCAAAGCAATCTACAGAGTCAAGGCAATCCCTATCAAACTACCAAGGGGGGCTTCCCTGGTGGCGCAGTGGTTGAGAGTCTGCCTGCCGATGCAGGGGACACGGGTTCGTGCCCCGATCTGGGAAGATCCCATGTGCCGCGGAGCGGCTGGGCCCGTGAGCCATGGCCACTGAGCCTGCATGTCCGGAGCCTGCAACGGGAGAGGCCACAACAGTGAGAGGCCCACGTACCACAAAAAAACCCAAAAACAAACAAACAAAAAAAGCCACTACCAAGGGCATTCTTCACAGAATTAGAACAAAAAATTTTACAATTAGTATGGAAACACAAAAGAGCCCAAATAGCCAAAGCAATCTTGAGAAAGAAAAATGGAGTTGGAGGAATCAGCCTCCCCAACTTCAAACTATACCACAAACCTACAGTAATCAAGACAGTATGGTACTGGCACAAAAACAGAAATATAGATCAATGGTACAAGACAGAATGCCCAGAGATAAACCCACACACATACGGTCACCTAATTTACGACAAAGGAGGCAAGAACATACAATGGAGAAAAGACAGCCTCTTCAATAACTCTTACAGGAAAACATAGGAAAAACACTCTTTGACCTAAACCACAGCAAGATCTTTTCTGACCCACCTCCTAGAGTAACGGAAATAAAACCAAAAATAAACAAATGGGACTTAAAAGCTTTTGCACAGCAAAGGAAACCATAAACAAGACAAAATGACAACCCTCAGAATGGGATAAAATATTTGCAAATGAAACGACAAAGGATTAATCTCCAAAATATACAAACAGCTCATGGAGCTCAATATCAAAAAAACAAACAATCCAGTTAAAAAATGGGCTGAAGACCTTAATGTCTAAATTTCACCAAGGAAGACATACAGATAGCCAAGAGGCACATGAAAAGATACTCAACATCACTAATTATTAGAGAAATGCAAATCAAAACTACAATGAGGTATCACCTCACACCAGTCAGAATGGTTATTATCAAAAAAATCTAGAAACAATAAATGCTGGAGAGGGTGTGGTGAAAAGGGAACCCTCTTGCACTGTTGGTGGGAATGTAAATTGATACAGCCACTATGGAGAACAGTATGGAGGTTCCTTAAAAAACTAAAAACAGAACTACCATATGACCCAGCAATCCCACTACTGGGCATATACCCTGAGAAAACCATAATTCAAAAAGAGTCATGAACCACAATGTTCACTGCAGCACTATTTACAATAGCCAGGACGTGGAACCAACCTAAATGTCTATCAACAGATGAATGAAAGAAGATGTGGCACATATATACAATGGAGTACTATTCAGCCATAAAGAGAAATGAGTTATTTGTAGTGAGGTGGATGGACCTGGAGTCTGTCATACAGAGTGAAGTGAGTCAGAAAAACATACCATATGCTAACGCATATATATGGAATCTTAAAAAAAAAAAAAGGCACTGATGAACCCAGTTGCAGGACAGGAATAAAGACGTAGACTTAGAGAATGGGCTTGAGGACATGGGGTGGGAGGGGGAAGCTGGGGTGAAGTGAGAGTAGCATCGACATATATACACTACCAAATGTAAAACAGTTAGCTAGCCGGAAGCAGCGGCATAGCACAGCGAGATCAGCTCGGTGCTTTGTGATGACCTAGAGGGGTGGGATAGGGAGGATGGGAGGGAGGCTCAAGAGGGAGGGGATATGGGGACATGTGTATGCATATGGCTGATTCACCGTGGTGTACAACAGAAACTAACACAGTATTGTGAAGCAATTATAGTCCAATAAAGATTAAAAAAAAAAACCCACTGTAGTATAGCAGAAACTAATGCAACATTGTAAATCAACTGTACTCTAATAAAAATTTAAAAAATGAAATATTGCAAGCAACAACAGTGTTTCTTTCCAACACATTTCATTGTCTTTTCTTTTTCTTACTACTTTGACTAGAACCTTCAGTGAACTGATGACTAGAAGTGGCAACAATAGGAATCCTTGCCTCATTCCTGGCTTTAAAGCAAATGCTTCTAATGCTTCACTATTAAATATGGCATATGTTAAAGGTTTCTGAAATTCCTCACCAGGTTAAAGTACCCTCTACTTCAGGTTTGCAAAGATAATTTTATTATAAATGTTACACTTTAATGAATGCTTTATCTGCAACCTCTGAACAATCAATTTTTCTCGTTTGTTAAAAGGAACTATGTTAATTTATTTTTTTCACGATGACTCACATTTGCATTCTTTGGATAAATTAATCATGATCTTTTAAAACTACATTGCCGACTTATGTTTGCTAAATTTTATTCTGAATTTCCACACCTATTCACAAGTGAGATAAAAAAAATTATAAGCCATTATCGTTCTCTCTTTGACTGTATATACTCCTTGACTAGTATGACTAAGTCATTCTAGTACCATAAGATTAACTGAATGTGTTCACTCATCTTTTTTCTAGAACAATGTGTGTAAGATATTTGCTTCTATTTCTGGGAAGCTTGATAGACCTTGACCAAAAAACCATCTGGACTCCAAGTTTTTCTCTAGTTTTGTATTTTGGTGGGCTGTCTTAACTATTTATTCATGTTTTAAAAATAATTCTATGTTTTCTATTTCTAGTAAGTCAATTTTGATAAGATGTATTATTCTAGGAAATTGCCCAATTTATATATTTTTTTAAGATTTCTGGCACAGTATTATCTTGTTATTTGTTCAATTTTTACTTGTATTCATGTTCTTTTTCATTACAGATGTTTTTGTGTTTGTTTTCTCCTCTCTCCTTGTAATCAGTTTTACCAGAGCTGTATTGTATTTGTGTTTTCAAAGAGCCAGTATTTGGTTTTACAGAGTATATCCAGATAATTTCTTTTTTTTCTTTTTCAGTAATTTCTACATTTAAAAAAATTATTTTTCTCCATCTGCCTTCTTTGGGTTAACTCAGTTTGGTTTTTCTAACCTCTTCAGTTGGAATCTTATCTCGGATTTTTTTTTTCTTTTTTAATAGAAGCATTTCAAAATACAAACTTCCCTCAACATACTCCTTCTTTAGCTGCATTACTTTCCCTCATCAATCTAATCAATCTAATCCATCTAGCAAATCTTGATTTTCTTTCCAAAATGCATCTCACATCTACCCACTTTGCCCTATCTTCTTGTAAAGATGACAGAGACTGATCACTGTATCAGTCCTCTACATGTCTCTACAGCCCTACGACCTCTATATCCAAGTGCCCACTGAACATCCTTATATATTCTACAACATGTCCAAAACTGAACTAATCTGCATTCCTGCCTAATCTGACTCTTCCTCCTGTATTCCCCATCTCAATCTAGAACTTTGGAAAACATCCTAGACTACTTCTGCCCCATATCCAAGTAACTACTAAGTGCTAAAGATTCTACTTTTTAAAATAAATTTATTTATTTATATTTTTTATTTTTGTCTGCGTTGGGTCTTCGTTGCTGTGCGTGGGCTTTCTCTAGTTGCAGCGAGCAGGGGCTACTCTTTGTTGTGGTGCGTGGGCTTCTCATTGCCGTGGCTTCTCTTGTTGTGGAGCACGGGATCTAGGTGCATGGACTTCAGCAGATGTGGCTCACAGGCTTTAGAGCACAGGCTCAGTAGTTGTGGCACACGGGTTTAGTTGCTCTATGGCATATGGGATCTTCCCAGACCAGGGCTCGAACCCGTGTCCCCTGCATTGGCAGGTGGATTCTTAACCACTGCACCACCAGGGTAGTCCAAGATTCTATTTCTTTAACATCGCTTACTTCTGACTCTTCCCTTCCACACTCCTCTGCTCCTCCCCTTAGTTCAGGCCCTCATCTTCTTGTGCAACTGTTGCTAAGAGCCTCAACTGGATCTTCCTGCTATCAGTCAAATAATCCATCTTCACACGCTGTCAAGAGTGATTTTTCCAAATGCAAATCTAATCACATTACTGCTTAATTAGCTCAGAGCTCCAAATGACCTAGGGATAAAGTCCAAGCTCCTTGCAATGGCAGTCCACCACAAACTAGGTCTTGTCTACTTCTCAATGGTTTGACTAACTGCTTGCAATTCCCAGAACATATTAGACAATATTACGGCTTCAGGCCTTTGAGTCCACTGGTCCTCCTGACCATCACGAACCACATCTTACTACTTCAACTCCCCTCTTTCAAGGCTCAGCTGAAGGGTTACCTACTCTATGAAACTTTTCCTTCCCCCACCAGCCCCTCAGGGAGAAGTGACCACTTTCACTTTTATGCCCCCACTATACTCCAAACATTTCTCACACAGAATGAAACACCTTACTGCAGCTGCCTGTGCATACATCTATCTTCCCAACCAAGCTGTAAGCCTCTCAAGGGCAGGTATATCTTATCGTCTCTATATTATCAATATCTAGACACAAAATAGGTGATTTAAAAATGCAAGTTCAGGGCTTCCCTGGTGGCGCGGTGGTTGAGAGTCCGCCTGCCGATGCAGGGGACTACGGGTTCGTGCCCCGGTCCGGGAGGATTCCACATGCCGTGGAGCGGCTGGGCCCGTGAGCCATGGCCGCTGGGCCTGCGCGTCCGGAGCCTGTGCTCTGCAACGGGGGAGGCCACAACAGTTAGAGGCCCGCATACCGCAAAACAAAAACAAAAACAAAAACAAAAAAAAAAAAAATGCAAGTTCATTAAATCAATGAATCAATGAATCCAGACTTAAACTAAAAAATAATATAGAAAGTGATTTCAGCAAGGACTGCAGGATACAAGGCTAATATACAAAAGCCAACTGCTTTCCTATATACTAGCAAGAAACTAAAAACACAATATCATTTATATTAGCACTTCCCCCATAAACTACTTAAGTATAAATCTAACAAATGTGTACAAGATCTATATGAGGAAAACTACAAAACTCTCATGAACAAAATCATAGAACTAAATAAATGGAGAAATACTTCATGTTCATGGATACAACAACCCAACATGTCAAGATGTTAGTTCCTCCCAACTTGCCCTACAAGTTCAACACAATCCCAATCAAAATCCCAGCACGTTATTTTGTGGATATCCACAAACTTCTTCTTAAGTTTATACGGAGAGATAAAAGAACCAGAATAGTCAATACTGAAGGAGAAGAACGAAGTGGGAGGAATGACTGTATTTGACATCAAAACTTACTATAAAGCTACAATAATCAAGACAGTGTGGTTTTGATTGGCAAAAGAACAGACATATACATCAAAGAAACAGAATAGAGAGCCCAGAAATAAACCAACATAAATATAGCCAGGTGATCTTCGACAAAGAAGCAAAAGACAAGTCTTTCAACAAATGGTGCTGGAACAACTGGACATCCACATGCAAAAAAATAAATCTAGACACAGACTTTACACTCTCAACAAAAAAGAACTCAAAATGGATCAGAATGAGAAAATAAGCACAGACTGGGAGCAAATATTTGCAAAAGACATCTGATAAAGGACTGTTCTCCAAAACATACAAAGAACTATTAAAACTCAACAATAAGAAAATAAATAACACATTTTAAAAATTAGCCAAAGAGCTTTAACAGACACTTAAACAAAGAAGATTTTCAGATGGCAAATAAGCATATGAAAAGATGCTCCCAAATCACATGTCACCGGGAAATGCAAATTAAAACAAGATACCATGACACACTTATTAGAAAGGCCAAAACCCAGCACACTGACAATACCAAATACTGGCAAGGATGTTGAGCAACAGGAACTCTCTATTCATTAAACAGGATTCAAATAACAAACGCTGGCAAGGATGGGAACTTCCCTGGTAGTCCAGTGGTTAAGAATCCGCCTTCCAATGTAGGGGTTGCGGGTCTGATCCCTAGACGGGGAAGATCCCACATGTCGCGGGGCAACCAAGCCCGCGCGCTCTAGAGCCGGCACGCCACGACCAGAGAGCCTGCATGCCACAACTACTGAGCTCACGCGCTCTGGAGCCTGTGCACCACAACTAGAGAGAAGCCCATGCACCACAGCAAAGAGCCAACACACCACAGTGAAAGATCCCACGAGCCACAACTAAGACCCGATGTAGCCAAATAAATAAATAAGAATAAAAAAATGCTGACAAGGATGTGGAAAAAACTGAATCCTAGTACACTGTTGGTGGGAATGTGTAAATTGGTGTAGTCACTATGGAAAACAGTATGGAAGTTCCTCAAAAAACAAAATAGAACTACCAATATGATCTAGCAATTCCACTTCTGGTATATATCTGAAGAAAATGAAAACAATAATTCAAAAAAATACATGCAACCCAATGTTCATATTAGCACTGTTTACAACAGCCAGGACATGGAAGCAACATGTGTCCTAAATTTCTATCAACAGATGAACGAATAAAGAAGATATTCCACATATACAATGGAATACTACTCAGCCATAAAAAAGAATGAATCTTGCCACTTGCAACAACATGGATGGACCTGGAAGGTATTATGCTTAGTGAAACAGACAGAGAAAGACAAATACTGTATGTTATCACTTATATGTGGAACCTGAAAAATGAAGCAAACAAATATAACAAAACAGAAACAGACTCACAGATATAGTGAACAAACTAGTGGTTACCAGTGGGGGGGGGCGGGGCAAGATAGCAGTAGGGGGTTAAGAGGTACAAACCACTATGTATAAACAAGCTACAAAGATGTAACGTACAGCACAGGGGATACAGCCAATATTTTATAAGAACTTTAAATGGAGTATAATCTATAAAGTACTGAATCACTATGTTGTACACCTGAAACTAATATTGTATATCAACTATACTTCAATTAAAAAATAAAATAAAAAAGATTAATAGGCTTCAGAAACAAAAACATCAACAGTAAATTACAGTTCCATTAAGAAAGACAACAAAATCTGAATCATATATAAAATAAATAGGAACTATTCACCAAGTGGAACTACAATTATGAAACATTTAGAAAAGCAAAAAAATCTGAATTAAATTCCCTTCTAGATAAAACTAATGGTCGTTAAAACCATGTCACACTAGAATTTAAACATATATATATACATACATGTATCTCAACATAAATACCCACAAATTAGCAAGCAATGTCAACATAAGCCAATTTAATTAGAGAAGGTTCTAGAGGTGGCCAATTGTATTCAACTTAAAAAGTAAAAGCATTTTTGTTTTTTTAGTAAAACTATTAAGAGTCCAAATATTTCATAAACTTAAAATTCCTTTCCACCATTTACAAGTGTTTTCAAATATGAAATTAACAAGGACTAAACAAATGTATTTCCCCTGCAAAGAATTACAAGAAAATTTCTGTAATCTTCTCAACAGTAAATGTCACTTTTAATTAAAAAATAAGTCAAGCTCTATGGGGAGAAGAAAAGTGGATGGAGAGAAATCACACTACCCGACCTCCATCCCCTATATTCCTTCATCCCAACTCCAACTGGAGACTTTCACCAGGATAAAAATAAGAAACGACCAGGGCTGTGAAGCTGCCTCTCTGGAAAGTCTAGGGATTTAAGGTACACAGAACACGGCCAAAAGCCAATTTCACAAGTGTGTGAGAGCACACGACTGAAGTCCATCGACTCAGTACCTAGAGCTCTGAGACTAGTTCAATGACAACATTAAACATCAGGTTGCAATTCAAGTAAGCAAAAGGCAGTACTAAGATTATCCTAGAGTTAATTCAAGCAACCCACAAGTTAGGAGATCCTAAAAAGGGGAGGGGAGGCTATTACAAACTTTCTAGAGACTAACCTGGCCATACATACCAAGAGCACTAACACTTAGCGCACTCTTACTTCTGTGATTCTGCCTCTAAAAAGTTCACCTGAGAAGACACCCATTGCTGAAAACAAAGACTTAACTACTAAGATAGTTATCTCAGGAGTGTATAAAATAGTAAAAACTGGAAAACTAGATATCCAACAATAGTAGGGAAATGGTTCAAGTATAATGTATCACCAGTAGGAAAACTATGTAGCTGTTAAAAAACACAGGACCTAAAATATACAAAATGAGGCTATTTCAGGTTTTTAATGTATGAGAGCTACACAAGCACTCACATGGGAAAAAAATACATAACGTACCCTGAAATGTAAACAGGGATGGTTATCTCTAGCTGGTGAGATTACATATGTCTTTTCTTTTTTTAACGTTTCCATCATGAATATGTATTTCCTCTGCAGTAATTTCTAACAATAAAATTTATAAATAATCTTCTATTGATCCTGCTGGCCTTGTGGCCCAAATAAAACTCATTAAATCTTAATTCCATTCATTTTCTTCATTAATAAAGACAATATACAGGGGGAAAAAAAAGAGTGATTTCTTAAACCCACCTAGAAAAAAAACAAAACAAAACAGGACAGTCCTTTAATACGTCCTGGTGCTAAAGAAAGGCAAAGCTTAACTTGCAGTGATTTGTACTTGGATCTGTGAGAAACCAAAAATAAAATGAGAAAGAACACTGACTAGACTCCTCCAGATAATCCAGCGCTGCACGCTCCCAGGGCAGAAGGTGCACACAGCTTCTCCAGACAAGCGTAGATGGCCCCATTAGGGCAGAGGTTGCGAGGGCATGGGGTGTGGGGGTAACCACGAGCCAAAAGGGTGCCCAAGACGGGGAGGGGTCCTGCAAGGCAGCGGAGAAGAGTTTCAAGAAGGAAGAGGTATCAGCCAAATATTGCTGGGAAGTGACCAAGTGTGAGGAGTACAAAGAAAGGGTCTCTAGGCCCCTCTGTGCTATAAAAAGTACTCAGGCGAGCCTGTGCTTGCCTAATCACTGCTCTCCACCTGGCAAGATCACCGGTGGCCTCCGAAACCTCACTCTGGCAGGGGGCGGAAGTCAGACAGTAAGGAGATGATAACAGGGAAGGGGAAACAGAGGCAACAGCAGAACATCACTGGTTCAAATGGGAGGCAGGAGGAGGGACAGTGGGGTCACGAGAAGTGAGGAAACAAACGTATCTGTAAGCAGAGAAGCAGCCAGTAAAAGAGGAAGGCCTCCTAAGGGACCAGTGAAGACAGTAATGTATAATTTTGCAACTTGATTATAATATTTTATTAGAAAGGAAGTAAATTAACATTCATTATGCCAGATACATGAGTCCTTCGTGTGTCTCTCTCCCTCTCTCCAGAGCCCACAAACTTTAAAGTGTACCACATGGTGACCTAAGTTTAAAACTAGAATCTCTGGACAGGACGGGGATTCCACATTCCCAGATGATATTTCCTAAATAGTTCCTAACTTATTTTAAGATACACTAAACCACTACTTGTGACCTCGATGAAAAAGTTCACTTCACATGAACAACAAAACCACCATTCATCTTATTAAACTGGATTTTCCACCTTAGGCTAAATGAGAAATTCCTTAAAGCTCTCCTATAAAGTCATGCCCTTTTCAAAGTTCTGAAGAGACTAGGAGTCAGAGAAGTGGTAGAAGAACACCACAGGGGGACCGAGAGGGGAGGATGAGAGAGGCGAGCTTGCTCTAATACCCACTGCAGGAAATACACTGGTCTTGTGCTAAGAAAGAATAGCGGGAACTCACCTTGATGTGGGAGAGGCCCATTTTGAATGTAAAAATTAAAGTAGCATTGCTCAAATGTCCTGTGATGTTTGAGATATTCAAAGGGCTTTAAGGCTGGGGACTGTAAACCCTGAGCCTAGTAAAGAACATTAATGGATGCGATGCCGGATTATCCAAGACGCAGCAGAGACGAAGACACCGGCTGCTATCAGAGAGACCCTGGGCGATCTCAACACCCAACTATCCAGCACTGAGGAGAAACCACCCTCCCTCCCCCACCACACAGCGAATGCAGATGGAAAAGACCCTCAAAGGGGCAAACGCGGAGCAACAAAGTCGAAAGAGAACTTCACGTCTCCACTAAGGTCTCAACGCTAAAGCCAAAGTATGGGTCACACCGAGGGCCACACCACCTTCTAGCTTCCGGGACCTCACTCTCCTGGCCACCCTTTCACTTGTCTGGCCACATTTCCTTCTCACTATTCTTCAAAAGTTGGGGCTCCCCGTGGGCTCCGGCTGGGCCTCTGCTCAAGGTGGACACACTCATTCTCGGCTTCCTATCAATTTCACCTACCCCCTCACTCCAGATGGAAACATCTACCTACCCAACACTCCACGCAGATGACCCACAGGCACCTGAACCATCAAGGCCAAAACTCATCCAATATCCCCAAATCAGCTCCTCCTTACAAAGAAAAACAGAGCTTTCTACCCAGGGACCCCTGGCACCCATTCTGGACTCTCTCCTACAACTGAACAGTTACCCATCACCAGCCCTGTCGCGCCCATCGCTGCAGTGTCTCTCAACAGCAGCTTTTGCTCCAGCCCACGGCCTCCTTCAGCCAAACTGAACCCCAGATGTGTCCTGCTCCCATGCCCTCTCATCTCCGTGACACTGTTTCTGCACCCTCCTACCTCGGGCAGGGCCTGGCACCGGGAAGGTGCTTACCAGTAATGTCTTACATTACCGCCCACTTTTGTGAACAAGGCACGCTGTTCTAAGAGTTCTGCACATGTTTCATATGGTCCTCACAACATCTGCATTTTAGAGATGAGCAAATTCAGGCATAAGGAAGTCACCTAAGCTGCCCAAGGTCCTAAGCGAACCTGGATTCAAATCCAGTTGGCCTCCAGAGCCTGTGCATTAACCACTAAGTGCTCTACTGCCTCCCAGCAAACGTTATTAGTCTAAATAAAGAGTCGACCCCATCAAATGAGATAAACACTGAAAAGTATCCATACAATTTTGTAATTAAAATATCAATAGTGATGTAAGCAGAAACCTCTCTCATTAGGGGCTAAGAGTATCATTTTTAATAGCCACCATTTAAAATGTGCTGTGGGCCAGGCCCCATGCCAAGTGCTTTACATGCGTCGTATGTTCTAATCCTCACACTAAGTAGATGTTACTATCCTCGTTTTACCGAAGAGGAAACTGAGTCAAAAGAAGTTAAGTAATTTATACAAGGTTATACTACAAAAAAGTGGCAGTAAGTATTTAAGACTCTGACTTAATTCATCTGACCCCAAGCTGTGCCATCAATCACAATACCAGGATTGGTAAGGTTTCAAGTCCAATGCCAGATAGAAAAACAATATTCACATGCCATGGATAGTGTATTTTAGTCACCGACTTCAACAGAAGCACAACTAAAATGGATTTTTCTGAGGTTACCTTATTTCCCATCTCTTCAGTAAGGCAACTCCCACCTCAGCACCCTCATCAGGGTATAAAGCAAAGACAAGTGGAATCTCCTGCCAATGGTTTCTTGTCTGTTAATCTAATACAACTCACAGTGCAGAGAGACTTTCAAAAACTTGTTTCACTCAACAAGTTTAAGTGATCAAAAGAGAAATTATAACAGAAAGCATAAAGTTTTAGTTGCTAAACGTGCATTTTAGGCAACATCGGTACTCAAAGACAAAAGGAAAAGGAACAACATGGGCAGATAATAATTTCATGGACTTATTTCCATGGAATTTGGACTTATTTCCAAAATTCAGACCTTGGCTGTATTTCTACTTACTTACAACTAATTAATACATCGCTCCATTTTCAAAATCATGATATAAAATCGCGGGAACTTCCAACATGCTCCCTCTCTCCTTTTAACAAATAAGTTCATCTTAGTCCCGAAATTGAAAGTAATTTATCTCTTTTTTGTTAGTTTTTTTAAATTGCTGACCTACTTAAAAACCAAATTAAAAGTATCCCCATATTAAGATGTAATGATCTGGGGTTTAATTAACAGATACTTAAGAAAACAAATCAGGAGTGATGACAAGATTAAGCGAACACTAAAAGCTCAATATGAAACTATAATATCCAAACTCAGTGTAAAGACTGGGAGATGTTCTGAAAACACCATTTTTAAACAAACAGCACAGAAGTCCAAATGACAGCCTTTTGCAAACTATCATCACCAAACATTGTTCTATAGTCCCCAGGACCACACTTAGGTATATAATTATATACAGAACGAGCTGTAGACCACTGGTCAAATTTATTTTCTGTATGGAAAAGATAATTTAAGGACTTCTATGTTTATCAGAAGAAATCCTACACAGAAATTCCATTTGCTAAAAACCCCATCTTTCCTCCATTTCTTTTTTCATTTTAATTGGAATGTCGTGGTGAAAAAAAAATTTTAATTCTAAAGCCCTCTTACATGGCAATATTATTTGACAAAAACATCCCATAGATCTGCCATGCCTATTAGGACCACCCTTTCTCAGACACTTGTCTATAACGAGGAGGAGATAGAGCAGTGGGTAGAGAGGGAAGAAGAGTCAAAAAGAAGCATGGAAAAGTTAACACGGTCCTGAGCACGTTTAGAGAAAAGCTAAGAGTTGAGGCTAGTGAGGTCCTAGGACTAATCAAAATGTTCCAGGGCGATTACATGGCGTCCCGTTTTAACAGCTTCAAAGGTTCTTCAACAACTGAGTAATAGAAACAAACAGCACCTCAGTGAAGTGAACTCGATGTCATTAAAAACCCTCAGGAGACGGCTAAGAGCCTGCCATTTAACACTTGGCTGCAGCCAGAGTAGCAGAGATGGTACTAGAGCTGCGCTCCTGCACACTAAACACAGGCACTGAAACAACTTGCACACAGCAACTTTAATTTCCTGACTGTTAACACCAGACAGGAATTACAATCAGCCTCTTTTTCATTGTCTTTAAAGTAAGTTAAGCACTGCTTTGTGTCATTGGCTGTTTAACAGAACAAGACAAACTCACCAAATGAAAACAATTCTCTAGAACCCAGAAATCCACCAGAAGCCAGATTAGGTAGCACGTGTTTTCTGTCTTAGAAGAGCACTTAACCCTTAACCAGCTGCCTCTGTCAATACTTCCAGGCATCTACTGCCCAGTTCCTAGGTGCCCTTCCACCAACTGGCCCGAGCTTTTTCACTTCCCAGCTAATTCTGAATGACCCAAATCCTCCCAATCCTTCAAGGTCCACCTCAAAAGTTACTTCCTTTATGAAGCCTTTTCTGATCCTAATCAGAAGAAACTCCTTAATAGCTGGTACCTCCATATGACACTTAAGTCCTGCCACATCTTACAGCCTATTGCCTTCTCTAATTAAGTTCCTTGCGGGCAGAAACTGTATTTGCACTTAGGTGTGTCTCGCTTCCCTGCAGTAGCTGTAGCTACGGCCCCAACAAAGCAGGTGTGCTCAATCAGCATCTGCGACCTTAGTACCCAGAGGCCAGTGGCAGCCCTGATTCCAGTCCATCTCAGTTAGGTCACAGAAATTCTTCCCGGACCTTTACTAGTAAGTCAACCCACTGCCTCCTTACTCCCAGAGAGTAAATAGGCTTGGAGTCATGAAGTATGACTGCACAACAGGTCCATTTCCTTTGAGAATCCTGAAACGAAATGAGGGAGCAGGAAGGTGCGCACACCAGCAAGCACTGATGGAGCATTCATCTACACATGGGATACAAATGCTCAGACTCCAAGCTGACCAAAACGAGGGCTATAGGGACAAACCAACAGTCATCACCAACCCTGGAGTTCTGCCTCCCGCCACCTCCCAGAGCGGGCTCACCTGGCACAGGAAAGTAGCAATTCAGGAGCTTTCCTGCTTTCAAGCAGACCGCAAAGAAGCTCATCATTCAACACTCAGCCAAGGCTGTCATCTGCTAGTTGAGAATTAAACTACAGACGTCGGATTTTTCAACAAAGGCCCCCTCACCAGCTGTCCACCGCTTACGGTGTTTGCACAATTCAAAACAGCACAACAGGCGTAGATTTATTCCGGGTGGTGCCTATCAAGGGAAGTACAACTACGTGCCGCTAGATTATCTTGACGCCACACAATTTAGTTTATTAAAATATGAGTGAAGATGATAATCCACCCCACCTCTGGAAACTTAGCAAGCTTGACACAAAAAATACCACTATTTCAAGTGTCGGCACATACGCAAGTCTCTCCCTCCCATCTTCTTTCTGAGATATGTATCCTTTGCAAACGGAGGAGTAACGCAAACACAACCCAAACTCAAAAACGGCAAACTACCAACACGTTCCCAGTGCCAAACCCAAATTATCCAGGGCTCTGCTCCAGACGTGAGAAGCCCCACCATCTTGAGGGCGGCCAGGGAACTCCGGCTCCGGGAACGCGAGTGGACAAACACCAGTGGCGGGCGACCACGCCGAGGCCACAGAGCAGGCCAGACCCGGGCCAACCCCCACAGGCGGCTGGGGCAGGGGCTGGAGCCCGAGACGTGAGGAAGAAACCCGGCCAGGTCGTCCCCTCCCGGCCACGGGTCAGCCGCGGCCGAGCCCCAACCCCGGGCCGCCCGCCCCGGCTCACCCCGCCCCGGTGGGCAGCGGCGCGCCCCGGGCCCGGCCGGGCCAGCTGCTCGCCGGACGCCCGCGGCCGCTCGGAGCTCACTCGCGGCGGCGCGCGGCGGGCCCGGGGCCGCTCGGTACCATCCTCCCCGCCGCGCCGGGGGCAGCGTCCGGCTCCGCTGGGCCGACGCGAAGACCAGAAGCCAGTCGGGCTCGCGCCGCCGCGACACGGGTTGGTGTCCGGGTCCGGCAGTCGTAGTTTCCGGGTAGAAAAAAACACCACCGCCAACGCCACCTTAACCCCCGACACCTGGCGTCCGACGGCGGCGCGGCCGGGACAAGACTCCTCAGTCGCGGGTGGCGGAGACCACGCCTCCTGGCTGGGTCACGTGAGGGGGCTTGCGCGTGAGTACGTGGGCTGCGTGCGTGCGGGCGTTGAGAGCGGGACGTCGTTTTGTGTGTCTTTGTGAGTGGGGTGTTGTGAGAGTGTGCGTGCGTTGTGCACGTTTGTGGATCTGTGTGTGTCAGTGTGCATCATGTACAAGGCCGTGGTTGGTGCACATACCTGGATCTCTGAATCTGTGCGCGAGTTTAGTGTCTGGTGTGAGTGCAAGATGTGTGCGTGTGTGTCTGTGTGTTTCTCTGCTCCTGTATTAATCACTGCTGATGAAAGTATCGCTTGGTACAATCAAAATTATGAAATAATTTTGTAAAATGATTTAAAATAATTTTGTAAAATAAATTTGGCATTGTCCGGTAAGCTTGAAGATACACATCATCTCTGGAGAATATGTGTGACCCTGGAGAAACACTTGCGTATATGTACAAGTAAACCAAATAGTGTTTATAGCGTCACTATTTGTACACACGAAGAACTGAGGGAAAAAAAAACCCGCCCATACAGTCAAATGTAAACCTAGACTTAGGTATATTCATAAATAATCAAATACAAAAGAGCTGTGAAAATAATTGAGAACAGCTGACACAACAAGGGGGCTCAACCTCAGGGAGCAAATCACAAACTGATTCATTGCAGCATAATTCCATTATATAAAATTCCAAAACATGCTAATCTCATGGACATATTGTTTAGAGATGCATACATAATTGGTAGAACTCTGACAAGCACCATGAGAAAAGATGCACAAACTTCACGTTAAGTGTTAAAATGATGGAATTGGGGAGGGGCACACAGGGCACTTCAAAGGTAATGGAAATGTTCCCTATCTTAAAAAGGCTCATGGGTACACAGCTATTTAATGAATTTAAGTTACTGTTTATATTTTATGTGTAACTTAAAATTTTAATTTTGTATCTCCTAGATAGCTAAGAAAAACAAAAAACGGGGAGGAGGGATAAATTGGGAGATTGGGATCGACATATACGCACTACTATATATAAAACAGGGGCTTCCCTGGTGGCGCAGTGGTTGAGAGTCCGCCTGCCGATGCAGGTGACACGGGTTTGTGCCCTGGTCCGGGAGGATCCCACATGCCGCGGAGCGGCTAAGCCCATGAGCCATGGCCGCTGAGCCTGCGCGTCCAGAGCCTGTATATATATATATATACATGTATATATATATATATATATATATATATATATATATATTAGGCTTTACGGGCCGTGGGGTCTCTCTTGTAACTGTTCATCTCTGCCATGCAGCATGAAAGCAACAGAATGAATGGGAGTGGCTGTGTTCTAATAAAACTTTATTTACAAAAGCAGGTGGTGGGCCAGATTTGGCTGCCGGCCATATTTTCTGACCCCTGCTTTAGGCTGTGAGAAACTCAAGGCTCCATCCCATGGTCGACTGGAAATTTATGGTTGAAAGTGACAAATTCTCTTAAAACATGAATCAAATATTACAGCTTGAAATGCTGTAATCCTAATTGCCTAATAACTAAGAAACTCTCAGCCATATCCCACTTAAAAAATTCTCTCATCTTCAACTTTTCTCTAATAAAAACTCTTCAAACCTCATTATCTTCCTGAAGCCCAAGGTCTAAAGCACCAATGCCTACCATCCTCTCCCTTCTCAGTTCTCTGGGGAGAGTTGGTATAAAACGGTGCTTTGAAGTGGGAACTCTGTGCGGGTGTAAAACGGGGTGGCTGCTATGAAAAACAGTATGGTGGTTCCAAAGAATTAAAAAGAGACCCACCATGTAATCCAGCACTTCTGGGTATACATATTAAAAAAACAGAATCAGGATATTGAAGAGATATCTGCACTGCCGTGTTCACTGCAGCACTATTCACAATCGCTGAGACGTGGAAACAACCTAAATGTCCACCGACAAATGAATGAACAAAGAAAATGTGTATACAAACGATGGAATGCTACTCAGCCTTAAAAAAATAAGGAAATTCTGTGCAAGCTATTATATATAAAACAGATAAACTACAAGGTCCTACTATATAGCCCGAGGAACTATATTCAATATCCTGTGATAAACCACAATGGAAAAGAATATGAAAAAGAATGTATATATATATATGACTGAATCGCTTTGCTGTACAGTAGAAATTAACACAACACTGTAAATCAACTATACTTCAATAAAATAAATTAAAAAAATTTTTTTTAAAAAAGGGAAGTTCTGCAATATGGGACATGGATGGACCTTAAGGACATTATGCTAAATGAAATAAGCCAGACACAAAAAGACATGTACTGCCTGATTCTACCTCCAGGTGGTACCTAAAAGAGCCAAATTCATAAAATCGAAGATGGGAAACGGAGGTTACCAGGGGCTGGGGAAATGGGAGATAGGGAGTTATTCATCAATAGGCGTAAAGTTTCAGTTAAGCAAGATGAAGAATAATTTCCAGAGATCTGCTGTGCAACACCACCTAGAGTCAACAATCACATACAAAATTTAACAAAAAATTGTTCGGAAGATAAATCTCACGTTGAAAGGATAGATATCACGTTAAGTGTTGTTACCACAATAAAAAAAAAAAAAAAAAAACTAAACTAAAAAGAGTGGGGCTTTGGAGCTAGAGGCCTGGATTTGAATCCTGGCTTCCCACTTCAGCTCTGTGATCTCGGGCAAGACACATCTCTGTGCATCAGCTTCCTTTTCGTGTCTCAGGGTAATAGTAATACTTCCCCGCAGGGTACCTGAGAAGATTAAATGTATTGTTCTAGGTGAAGCACTTAGAACAGTGCCTAGCACCGTATTAAGCACTGATTAAGGCTACCTATTATTATTCCCGCTAGTCTAGGTTTATTAGACACATTCAAGAAGTAATACATTTTACAGGCTTGCTTAAGGGTACCTTGTACGTAACAGCTGAATACATGTGAGGTGCTACACTTACTCCACTGGGCAGTTAAATCCACATTTAAAAGTGCTTTGTCACTTTTGGTGTATCTTACACTCATTTAAGTCTTGAGCTATTTGACTTTTCATATTTTTACAGCTTCCTATGTCTACTGGGTTGTAAATAGGCTGAAGGCAAAGTCCAGGACATGTGCCTTTTTACAGTCCCACCAGCACTGTTCTATATATGTAGCCTGGACTCCACCTATATTTAGGGCAGAGAATTAATATGGTTTAAAGGAAGACCCTTCCACAGACTACCTCGTCCAGCCCCCTACTGACTGGTTCACTTAAACACACAGAAAGGGCTCAATTCAGAATGAGTCACTCTTATTTACAAAGTACTAAGCGAAAGTTTCCACTTGAAATAGTGACCGTGTGCATCACCCCCTCACTTTCCAAATCAGGAGAAAATGACCAGACTCCTCCTGCATCCCGCCTGTCCACCACCCAGAGCAGATGCCACCAGAATTTCAGGTTATTTCTGACGACAGACTCTTCTTAGTGCTTAGAGGAGATTCCTCTATATTTAAGAATGCTTACCAGTCTTCTGGCTGCCACTCCAAATCCAAGAAACTAGATTTCTTTCAGCTTCATTGACTTTTTATTAAGGGAACAAGCAATTTTCTTCTGGCAGGGAAACCATGCAGCAGGTGCGTACTTCTGTAGAGGAAATTTAAACCAGATACCTATCCCTGCAGACAACTCATTATTCTTTTAAAGAGGGGCAGGCCTCAGAACCTTCCAAGAGGGTGATTCCACCCCTAGAGGTGGCATTCTGTATTGGCAACCACCAAGAGGTTGCCTGGGAAACCCTGTTCAGAGACAGCTGTGTCACTTTTAAAACAAACTTCTCCCTTTAAGAGCTAATGTGTATTATTACAATTCTGTGTCATGCAGTGGTTTCGAGCTTTTGTTTTTATACTATGAGAATAATTTTTTCCTGTTTTCTGATGACTAAACAACCATGGTATTGTATAAAGTTAGGAAAACTTAGAAAACATTAAAAAGGAAAATTAAAACCATCTGTAATCCCCTAATCCAATGGTAACTACTGATGAGATTTTACTGTATTTCTTTTTTTTCTCTAGCATTGCTTGGGATTTTAAAACAAATTTGGAACTATGCTTAATATTATGCAAGGATAGCTATCTTCATACTTATTCTTTAATTAAAACATCCCCCTCTACACACTTTAAACACTGAATATTTTAACTTCTGTACTTAGTATTTTTATATAAATTTTTGTTTTTTAATTATTTTCTTAGCATAGCTTTATAGAAATAGGATTATTGTGCCAGAAAAGTAAAACGATTTTTAAGGCTCTTGACACGCAGCCCTGATCTGCTCTTGGCAAATGTTATAATTTGTGCTTTCATCAATGGACATTCATAGTCATAAAATGCTATATTTGCTGTAAGATGTTCACCTTTGCCGATTTGACAAGAAAAACATTAATTCTGTCATTGAATTATTTTCTTTGATTATTAATGAGGTTGAATATTTTTCATCTGTTGTCCATTTTTAAGTCTAAATGGTGAATTGTTCATGTCCTTTGTTGTATTTTTAAATGTTTGAATTTTCTTACATTTTCTTGTTTGAAAAAGTACTTAATTTTTTTTCATATTTGTATTGGTAATTTGTCTTTCTTTTTCTCCCCCAGCTTCATGGTGATATAATTGACATATCACATTGTGTAAGTTTAAGGTGTACAACGTGATGATTTGATACAATATGAATATTGTGAAATATGTGGTATTTTATGTCTGGCTTCTTTCCCTCACCATAATGTTTCCAAAGTTTATCAATGCTGTAGAATGTATTAGTATTTCATTCTTTTTTTATGGCCAAATAGTATTCCATTGAATGGATATACCATTTTTGTTTATCCATTCATCACCTGATGGGCATTTAGCATTTTTCTACATGATTTTAGATTTTAAAAATTAAACTTTTTATTTTGAGATCATCACTGATTCACATGTAGGAGTAAGAAATAATAGATCCCTCCAATGGTAATGTCTTGCAATAACTATGGTACAATACCACAACCAGGAAATTTACACTGCAACAATACACTGTTTTTTTTACAGATTTCACCAGTTTTGCCTAATATCGTGGTTTAGCTCTAGGCAATTTTATCACATGTGTACATTTGTGTAATCACCCCTGCAGACAAGACACAGATCGATTCCACACCAAAGAATCCATTGTGCTGCTCTCTTATCACATTCAGCTCCCTTCTCACCCTATTCTGAATCCCTGTAAACCACTAATCTGTTCCCCATCTCTATAACTGTCATTTTAAATTATATATTTTAAAAATTATATGTATAAATTGACTCATACAATATGTAACCCCCTGAGATTGTTTTTTTTCCACTCAGTATATATCCTTTGAGATCCATCCAAGGAGTTTTATCGGTAGTTCATTCTTTTTATTACTGAATAGTGTTCCATTGTATGAAAGTACCACACTTTGTTTAATCATTCATCTGTTGAAGGATATTTGGATTGTTTCCAGTTTGGAGTTAACATGAATAAAGGCGCGATGAGCATTTGTGTATATGCCTTTGTGTGAATGTAAGTTTTCACTTCTCTGGGATAAAAGTCCAACAATGCAGCTGGTGGGTTGTATGATAATTACATGTTTGGTTTATAAGAAGTTAACTATTTTCCAGAGTAGTTTTACCATATTAGATTTCCATCAGGATTGTATGAGTGATTCACTTTCTCCACATCATTGTCAGCATCTCCTTCTAGGCACCATGGTTTCTTTTTTTTTTTTTTTTTTTTTGTGGTACGTGGGCCTCTCACTGTTGTGGCCTCTCCCGTTGCGGAGCACAGGCTCCGGACGCGCAGGCTCAACGGCCATGGCTCACGGGCCCAGCCGCTCCACGGCATGTGGGATCTTCCCGGACCGGGGCACGAACCCACCACGTCCCCCGCATCGGCAGGCGGACTCTCACCAACTGCGCCACCAGGGAAGCCCGGCACCATGGTTTCTGATGAGAAATCCAATGTCATGCAAGTCATTGCTCCGTTATAGGTAATGTGTCCTTGCTAACTACTTTTAAGATTTGTTTGCCTTTAATTTGGAGAAGTTTGTGATGTGTCTTTGCATGGATTTCTTTGGGTTATCTTGTTTGCAGTTCACTCAGCTTCTTGAATCTATAGGTTTATGCCTTTGGCCAAATTTGGTAAACTTTCAGACACTATTTATTTTAATATTTTTTTAGCCATAGACTTCTTCTTCTCTCCTTCTGGGACTCCGATGACAAGAATGCTAGATCTCTCATTATTGTCCCGGAGGCCCCCGAGGCTATCACTTTTTAATTTCAGTCTATTTTGTGT
Organism: Phocoena phocoena; assembly: GCF_963924675.1. NCBI lineage: Eukaryota > Metazoa > Chordata > Mammalia > Artiodactyla > Phocoenidae > Phocoena > Phocoena phocoena. The sequence goes on from NC_089233.1 coordinate 14,447,021, forward strand.
TTAGCAGATTGGGTAATTTCTATTGATCTATCTTCAGTTCACAAATTCATTTCACTGTCATCTCCCTTCTGATATGTAGCCTATCCGTGAGGTTTTGGTTTTTTTAAAAATTTCAGTTGTTGTAGTTTTCAGTTCTAATATTTCCATTTGTTTTTTTTTTTTTTTTAAGATTTTATTTATTTATTTATTTGTGCTGGGTCTTGAGGCAGGCAGGCCCCTTAGTTGCGGCTCCAGGGCTCTTAGTTGTGGCTTGCTGGCTCTTTAGTTGTGGCACGTGGGCTCCTTAGTTGTGGCATGTGAACTCTTAGTTGCGGCATGCATGTGGGATCTAGTTCCCCGACCAGGGATCTAACTCGGGCCCCCTGTATTGGAAGCGCGGAGTCTTATCCACTGCGCCACCAGGGAAGTCCCCTTATTTCTTCCTTGTATCTTTGTTTTGCTGGGACTTTCTCATTTGTTTCTCTCCTTCCCCAGTCCTGGATTCAGGCTTTTCTCCAAGGAGCATGCTGAATCAGGGGTGGCCGAGAGGTTTGTCCTCACCCCCAACCCCCTCCCAAATGGCCAGCTAGCTATCAGCCAGATGCACCTTCATGCCCTGGCCCAAGACACCACAGGCATGCACACCCAGCCCCAACCATTCCTGAGTGCCCAGGCCTTGGCTAGAGTGTCCACAGGGTGGGAGCAGGGAGACCAAGAACCTAGCCTGGGGTTTGAGGAGGGGGAGACAGGACTGTGCATGAGTTGGACTCCAAGCCCCCATTAGGCTCCACTGTCCCATCAGGCTTCACTTGAAAGCACAAATTCAAAGATAAAATTTAGAATTCCAAAATGGCAAAGATAGAGCATTAAAGTCCAAGTGCAGGGAACTTCTGGGCACAAGCCCTGTGTATGTTTATTCTTTTGTTTCTCACTCAATTTTGTAATTTTGTTTCATATAAATGCTAAAAGCTCTTGTTACTTATAGGTGATTTATATTTGTTTCTATTGTGAATAAAATTTTCCCATTATAATTTGCTAACTGGCTAGTAATGAGAATATAGAAAAGTCATTTTTTTAGTTACTTTTGATGGCTATTTTAGTATTTCTTATCTCACCACTTTAGTAAAATTTAGTAAAGTTTCAGTATCAGTTCTTAGGTTTTCTACATATAAGTCATGTGAAGTAAGTCAGAAAGGGAAAGACAGATACCGTATGCTAACACATATATATGGAATTTAAGAAAAACAAATGTCATGAAGAACCTAGGGGTAAGACAGGAATAAAGACACAGACCTACTAGAGAATGGACTTGAGGATACGGGGAGAGGGAAGGGTAAGCTGGGATAAAGTGAGAGAGTGGCATGGACATATACACACTACCAAACGTAAGGTAGATAGCTAGTGGGAAGCAGCCGCATAGCACAAGGAGATCAGCTCGGTGCTTTGTGACCACCTGGAGGGGTGGGATAGGGAGGCTGGGAGGGAGGGAGACGCAAGAGGGAAGAGATATGGGAACATATGTATAACTGATTCACTTTGTTATAAAGCAGAAACTAACACACCATTGTAAAGCAATTATACTCCAATAAAGATGTAAAAAAAAAAAAAGTCATGTACAAGTAACAGCGATCACTTGAGCACTTAGCATTGCTAGGTACTGTTCTAAGTCATTTAATCCTCACAACCCTTTGAAGCAGGTACCATTATTACCCCCATTTCACAGATGAGGAATGTGAAACATGAGAGGCTTGCCCACGGCCAAAGAGCTAATAAGTAAGTGGCAGAGTCTAAATTCAAAACCAAATCCAAGCCTTTTAGCTGGAGTCCATGTCCTCAAACACCATGCTACAATAACTGTATATTGATTAGATTAACCCCCTTTATTTCTGTCTGAAGACTGAGTGCCTTTCTCTGACTGCATCAGAAAAAGGCTAATTGTAGTGACAGCAAATATCCTTCTCTTGTTCTTAATTTTAATTAATTTAATGTCTGTTTCATTTTTAAGTATGATAATGATGGCTGTGGCTTAAAAGGGAAACCTTTATAACATGAGAATACTAATAATGTATATTTTCCTAACCAAGAAGAACCAAGAATTAACCTATTTGGAAGAGGAATGGATCAGGAAACTTTATTGATAAGGACTTCTGTTCCAAAAGTTTATTCTAATCACATTTATAGTACATAAAATATCAATACTTTCTTGTTGAGAAAACAAACTCTGGCCATAGTACTGATGCTGACTTAAGAGAAATAAGAGTCCAAATATGAAGAACTCAACCAATATGAGATATATACAAAAAAACAGTTCAACGATTTACTTTAAACATAGGTAAGAAGTCAAGAGAAGACAGCTTTTTGGGGAGGCTGATATGCATTTTATTTAACAAACATAATGTACAACGACTAAAAGAACGGTATATTCCCAGGAGAATTAAGAGTGTGTATACCTGGATTAGCACCTAGAAAGTACATAGAAAAGAAAAAAGAGGAAAGCTTTCTACGAAGACCATCTGGGCCCAGGTTTCTATGAGCAGATTCTCCCTGTATTTGATGGTAACTCATTACATTCCAAGTCAGCTTGGCTATCAGCTGACTCAGTTAACTGCTTCATGTCTTCAGTGCTTTAGGACAATAGATGTGTCAACGTGATGGATTTTATATGTTAATTTAAGTAAAGGGTAAAAAGTTTTATACCCACCCCAGTTTTATTCCAAAACTACTGCACTACAGATTTGTGGTACACCATTAGAAACATACTGGAAAAGCAAAGGAAGCTTTCTTAACTGCTTGTGTGATGTGCTCTTGTTCAAAAATGGTGCCCTGGGAATTACAGTTTCACAGGTACACTGAGAATCTGTAGAAATCACTGAATGCAAGGAGGATCATAATGGTGTATTTAGGTTATGAAAGGTTCCATTAGGATTAGAAAAGGTTCCACGCTGCTAGGGGCTGTAAAGCCTCACTGAATAAGCTATCAGTTCACGTTATACTGTGCATTTCTTTGGTTACATCATATTACCCACCAGGAGGAAAACTCCTTTGCTTACAAAGTAGATCAGTAGTTCCTAACTGGGGGCAATTCGGTCCCCCAGGAGACATTTGGCAATGTCTGGAGATGATTTTTCACAACTGGGGGTGGGGGTTGCTACTAGCATCTAGTGGGTGTAGAGGCCGGGGACACCGCTAAACACCCTACAATGCGTGGGGCGGCACTCAATCAAAAAAGTCCTCAGGCTCCAAATAGTACTGAGGTTGAGAAATCCTGAAAGAGGCTTATATGATGTGTGTCTGGGTTGTCCATAAAATCAAAATTACACCATGGAGGCAGAAAGGCCCCCCTGCACTTTAAAGCTCAGAGGGATTCCCCGTCAGCTCTCATCTGCAGAGACCTATTCAGTCGTCTTCTGACCCAGACCCAGGGCCACCTCCCTTACCAAGAGCTCAGTAAATATTTGCTGAATGAAAGGAGGAAAGAGGTGCCGAAAGCATGGTTCAGCCTTCAAGTGACAAGTTACTTCAGTAACTTTACATGACCTAAAAAATATCCTCGACCTCAACAGTGTCACATTCTCTGACTGTACAGGACCTCGAAGTTAGGGCTAACACATTGTAACGATGGAGTTAACATTTTAGGGGAGTATGTCTAAATACTTCTAGATTCATTTTAGTGGGGCAAACCAAATAAAATGGTGTTAAAGGCAAACATTCAATATACTTCATTTTAAACTAAAAAAAAAAAAAATTTACACATGAAATGCCATGCACAGCAGACACCATTCCTTTTTTTTTACATATTTACAATTTTACATATTTACTTAGCAATATATCTTCTATCTTTACAATTATAAAATTATTTTAAACTGTAGAACAGTGGTACCGTTGTATTTTCTTAAACATACATTTTTGTAGCATTCATTTGTTTTATCCTTTAAAAGGCAATTATTTAACTAAATCCAAAACACACTGAATGCCACAGAGAAAGCACGTAGGAAAATCATGGAGAAAAAACAGATTTGCAGACAAAACTTTCAAACAAGTCTTAAATGAATCTATTCAGTGACTCAAATAAATAGTACTATTTTTACTAAGTCTCCCCAGACAGGAAAAACAAAACAAAATGAACAAAACAATCCCCACAAACTGTACCTTTAAAAATGCTCTGATATTTATAAGCAATTAAGTTATACTCTAGACCCCAATCAGTGGACTGTAGTAAGGGCTGGCTATAATTTAGGCTCAAATAAATACTATCCATGGAAATTTTCATCATCCTGCATAAACTTGAGGTTGCAATGGTGGAGGAAGTTTATCATTTTCAACATTTTCAGAGTCAATAGACGCTAAAGACTGATTTGGGGGCCTAATTTCAAGCGGGTATTTCTCAACAATGTCTTGAACCTCTTTTGCGATTCCATCCGTCCAATCTATTAGGTCTTTCTCAAGCTTCTTGGCTTCATTCATAATCCTTTCCTGCCGTTCATTCAATTGAGACAGGAGATCCAAATTCTTATACATCTGCTTAACACCTAAGCAAGCATCAGGAGACCAATTCTCAGATTCCTGCTTCCTGGGAGAAGTCTGGCCAGACATGTATCGATCAAAATCTTCCTGACTTAAATTCAAAGATTGAGCGTCTAATTTCTCAATGAAAGCCACGGCACAACACTATAAATATAAAGAAGAGAATGTTATTTATTATAGTTCTATGAGGAAAGCTACAAATATTCAAATAGAATGTTAAAAATCTTTTTATTATGGATAATTTAAAACAGAATCAAAAGTCGATAAAATAATCTCATGAGCCTCCATGGACTTTCACAGCCACTCATGTTGTTTCCTTTATACTCCCATCTGCAATAATACATTTCTTCCTTAAAAAAAAAAAAAAATTAAATCTAATTGTCATCTCCATCGAGTCTGTCAGAAATTCCGTCCTCTCCTTGGGTTGTTCGCAGGTCCTAGGGTCTTGTACAGAGTGAAATATTTGAAGAGGCACCTTCAGTATTTGTTCTGCAATGGTTATCACAGAGTTTCCTGTGTGGTTCCTTGAGGTCAGAGGCTCTCTGCTTCCCTGCCATGCTGCAGGGCAGAGGAATCCCTGTTGTGGCCAGGAGCTCCACGGCCAAGGATCTGGGGGCCATGCCCCGTAAGGCCCTTTGCTTCTGAGGCCGTGCCAGCTCCACAAGGCCCACCCAGCACATGGCCAGCCACTGAGCATGTCCTCAGGTACTGGTGTGGCACACAGATCTCTGGTCCTCGAAGAGAGATTTTAACATCAAACGGTTAAAAGAATAAGCTTAGAAATCAGACAGCCTGAGTGAATTGCCACCTCTGTCACTTTGACAGCCCGGAGCTGTGTGACCCTAGAAAAGTTACCTTAGCTCTCTGTGGTTTCCGCATCTGTAAAATGGGGGAAATACCACCCAGATGTATTGTGAGAATTAAACAACATAACACATGTAACATGCTTAGCTCACAGGTCTGTAGTAAGCAATGAATAAATGGTAGCAATTATTAGTACAACAAATGCAAATGTTGAGTGACATAGACATGGTAGTTATACTTTCTTAATTAAATTTTTCTACAAGGAGCACATACCATTTTCACACTTTTTTAAAAAAAGCTATTTTCATAAGAAAAACATGCACTATAAACAGGAGAAAATAGGCAGCTCTCAGAATTTCTTCTGAGAAACTCATTCATGGGATCTTACCTTATTATTCATAAAAAAGCGAATCACCTCCTTAAAGAATATTTAGCAAATCTATTTCAACAGACTCATCTGATGATAATGTGCCCGTCTGACCCTTCCCCATGGGCTCACACTATGTGTGTGGAATCGCTGCAGCCCGTTATCTGGAAAGAGGAGGCATCTAAGACGATTCTAACATTCCTGGCTTAGGGGAGTAGATGTGCGGTAATGCCACTAATGGAGATAGTGTATATTGGAAAAGAAAGAAACATTCGATGGGAAAGCAGTTTCAGTTTTGAACAAATTAAATCTGAGGCGCGATAAACAGCTGGGAGTGGAGCTCAGTGTGAGGTCAAAACAGGTGACCTGCGGGTCCTCACTGTACAAGTGACCGGCAGAATTACGACCAAAGGAGACAGTCTAGGGAGAGAGATGCACAGAGGACAGAACCCCAGGGAATAACTCATTCTAGGGCAAGTGGAGGACACGAGGCCTAAGAAGAACCCAGGAAGATGGAGTGGAATTATGGAAGCCAAGGCGCATGAGAAGTTCCAGAAGGAAGGAGTCATGAGGAGTGTTAAAGAAGTGAAGTGAAACTGACAGTTCCCATGAGATTTGGCAACTGGCAGGTTTTTTACTTTTGCCACAGCAGTTCCATTGGGGCAGTGGGAGTAGAAGCCAGACTCTGAGTCAGGCAAGAAGAGGATGAAGAAAGAAGATGCAAACACCGTTAAGGCTGTAGGTCAGGGGGCTGGGAGGCTGCAGAGTGCAGGTGATTCAAGTACCCATCTTTTTTAGACAATTCACCAGAAATGCTTCCTTATGTAACCTGGCCTCCCCTGCTTACCTATCACCCTGTACAACTTCCAGCACAGGAAACAGAGAACACAGGGTGTCTCGAGGCTCAAATTCACTGGCTTGACAATAAATCTAGTCTAAAGCAAACAAGCAGTAGTCCAGCGGTCAGTAAAAGGAAGTATTCTGCCTTATAACTGAGATGTGCATACTTTACTACTGTTCTGCCTAGAGTTAATTAGCACTGTAGAAAAACAATAGCTGAAAATCATTTCACATCCTCTAACCTGATGCTTTCTTAAAATATCTCAGTATTCAGTTTTAAGATGTAACTTGTAAAAATAAAACAAAAAATAAATATTAAGTCTTTTAATAAAGGAATCAGTCCAAGATCTGACTTACTCATGGTTGAAACAACCAACTAAGTGAAAGGCTCTTATACCCAGGAGCCCAGAGGCAAATGCCCAGCAGCAGCAGAGACTCCTCAATGTGGCCGTCATGTGTCCTGTAGGGGAACCACAATGGCTAAGCCCCAGGAGGTGGCATGTGTGCATGGCCTGGTCACATGTGCTCTGTGACAGCAAGCAAGCATCCTCAGCTATGCTGACCCCTCAACTCAGGAGCACTAATGTGTCACAGGCCTGTGAGTGACCTGTCACATCCTTAAAATAAATACCTTCTTGCTTCTTCTCTGCAACACCAAGAAATCAAATACTCACCAGGTTGGTGAAATAGTAGCCATCCTCTCCAGTCATCAATCGGCTTGGGTTGCAGAAGCGGGTGATATACTGGATATTGGACTGAAGGCGTGGGGGGTTGCCCTTCAGAACAATGTAGATGAGAGTGGGTAAGAAGTCATCAGCTGAAGCTGGCTCGTTCTTGGTGACCTTGATGGCATTGAAGATGTGCTTGCTGCACTTGGTGATGCAGGCCAACTTATCCCGGGGCACACGCTTAGAATCCATTTCAATGATATCTGTAAAGGAGAAAAGATGCTGCTTCCAGTGAGGAAGTCATTACATCAAAGAGGCATTGGGATAATCATATTTTATCTACTAAGTTACAGAGGTACCCTCGCTAACCCCTTCTCCACCAGTTAACTTAGTGTATGAAAAACTTAGACTGTAACAACAGTAGATACTAGCTCACGCTTAGGGAACACATGACGATGAGCCAGGCCCTACTCACTGTGCTCTACAAGCATACTTCTCTCCATCCCCAGATTATGCGTGTGCACTATTATTATTAAGGGAACTGAGGTTCAGAAAGGTTCAGTGATTCGCCCCAGATCATACAATAAAAAGGGGCATGGGGGGATATGAAGTCAAGTCTATCTGACTCTAAAGCCCATTCTTTTAATCATGATGGTACAAGTGTTTATGAGCTCCACAGAGAAATAAGCAGAGTCTCTTTACTGTTTTTCTTCCTCTTAATACATTGTAAAACTCAGTTTAGAAGGCCTCATTTGCATTATGCTTTTTAGAAATGTGGCTACTATATTGATACAAGGCATCTCTGTACTGGATATCAAAGTGCAAGCGGCTCAAATCCATCACATGGAGGTCCATGGTGGCCAGTCCTCGTGGCATGTAAATCTCCAGTAGCAACGAATATCTACAACACCTTTATGACACTTATAACCTGCTGGTTAGCAGAGAGGATGAGCATGGGTATACACTTAACCTCATAAACAATATTTTATTTCTCTCAGAAATATTTCACTGCCCTTAACTACCACTAAGTCCATCTGGTGGGCTCTTATAAGTTCATTCTTTGTCACAAAGACTAGGGGGCAATGAGGAATAATCAAGTACAAACTCAGCACTGTCAGAACAACACAAGAGGAGGGCAGGTGTGTGCCTTTGAAGATGGACACATCGGTTGCAGTCTAGAACATCATGAAAGAAAAGAGCTGAGGCAGCTTAATTTGACACCAATTTTTTGCCATTAGCAGGAATATAAGTTCCAGATTTACATGGGATGGTGGTACATGCCAAAGAGTTCTTTCTGCTCTTAGCTCTCATCCCTGAGGTCAGCTACCTGGGGAAACCCTCACAGGACCACCAGCCATGGAAGACTAATGTGTGTGGAACAGGAACGCTGGACAGTGCAGAGGCCTGATTGTAACTTATTAATATTCTCATTCCCCCACTTACCTGTCTATTGTATGAATGATATAATTTTTGTTTTATTGTTTAGTTCCTTTAATCTTTTAATTCTGGGTTGTAATTATTGTTACTATGTCTCAGTCTATTTCTTTTTCCTTTTCTATTTAAAGAGAACTTATTACCAAAAAGATCTGGGGAAATGTATATTTTTTATACCATTTTCATCCAATTTAGCCTTCTGCCTTTTACTGTTGGTTTTCATTCTCTATTTCAAACATTTAACCATCTTCTCATCAATCTTTATTCTTTAAGTTTTAAAATGAATGAAATGTGAATTACAGGCATACATCATGTTATTGCGCTTCACAGATATTGTGCTTTTTAAAGATTGAAGGTTTGTGGCAACCTGCGTCAAGCAAGTCTCTCAGCACCATTTTTCCAACAGCATTTGCTTATTTCATGTCTCTGTGTCACATTTTGGTAATTCTTGTATATTTCAAACATTTTCATTACTATTATATATATATTTTTTTATTACTATTATATTTGCTATCATGATCTGTGATCTTTGATGTTATCGTAGTAACTGCTTTGGCATTTTTAGCAATAAAGTATTTTTTAATTAAGGTATGTATATAGTTTTTTAAGACATAATGCTATTGCACACTGAATAGACTACAGTATAGTGTAAACATAACTTTTATATGCACTGGGAAACCAAAAAATTCGTGTGACTCACTTTATTGCGGTATTTACTTTATTGCAGTGGTCGGAAACCATACCCGCAATATCTCCGAGGCCTATCTGTACTTTTTATCTGGATGCATGTGTAGCTGCCACTGCCAAGGAGCAGGGCCAGTAGTGTAAAAAGGAAGGGAACAGAAGGAAAAGGAAGGAGAATAAAGGGGAAAACCCAAGGGATTTCTCCCACACTCTTCATCTTGTTGTGAACACCACCCTTCCTAAGTATCCTTTAGCCTGAGAGAAGTTTCTTTTTGCTTCTGGATCGCCCACCCCAATGAGCAGTTCCATGATTTGCACTGCGCTAAAGTCTAAACTAGGAGACATGGAAAGAAAAGTAAACAAAACAGGAAACTCACCACTGTATTAGTTGTTCCTCTAGTAATGACCTTCCCTCTTCCCAATCTACCTGCTATTATTTACTTTTCAGAGTCCTCAGATACTGCTTTGCACCTTCTGTTCAGGGCTTTTAATTAGTATGAAAGATAGGGTTGAGTGTGGGTACTCTATCTTAGCAGATGTCCAGGCTTATCTTTAATGGGGTTTTGAAAACAAAGTAGGCTGTACTTCTAGGTCAGTCAACCTGGGCACTACTGACATCTGGACTGGATAATTCTGTTGTAGTGGACTGTCCTGTGCACTGAAGGATATTTAGTAGCATCCGGGGGTTCCACTCACTAGAAGACAGAGGTCAACAGAAATGGCAAAGGCCTCAACTCAGTGTATTTATAAACAAAACTGACAGTACTGATTAGTAGCACACAGGACAATTTGGAGAAATTTCACTGATTATCTCCATATTTAAGACCGTTGTTACAGACTGTCCTTTCTAAGGCTGACAAGTTTAGAGTAGGAAGAAAGTGATCATATAAACTTTGGTCCTCAGAGACAGAATGTGTCTGCACTTGGATTGGCAAGAAGAGGGGGCTAAGATGAGAGAGTGAGAAGGCTTTTAAAATTTTGTGGCTGTATTTTTACTATCAAAATATCTCTTGAAACACCATCTTAGATGCCTCAAAAGTTCCACCTCTCAAATTCTTTTTTAACATCTTTATTGGAGTATAGTTGCTTTACAATGGTGTGTTAGTTTCAGCTGTATAACAAAGTGAATCAGCTATACGTGTACATATATCCCCATATCTCCTTCCTCTTGCGTCTCCCTCTCCCCCTCCCTATCTCCCTCCCACCCTCCAAGCTTTGTGACCACCTAGAGGGGTCACAAAGCACGGAACTCATCTCCCTGTGCTATGCAGCTGCTTCCCACTAGCTATCTATTTTACGTTTGCTGGTGTATATATGTCCATGCCACTCTCTCTCTTCGTCTCAGCTTACCCTTCCCCCTCCCCATGTCCTCAAGTCCATTCTCTACGTCTGCGTCTTTATTCCTGTCCTGCCCCTAGGTTCTTCAGAACCATTTTTTTGGGAAAACTTAAGTACAAGTTTCAGGCTTCATCTTTGATCTCTTACGGATGTTCCCTGAGCAAAAGGTGGGGTTGGAGGTGGGTCTTGACCCAAAGTAGTCATTCATGGGACCCATGAGTAGCCTAGAAGAAAAGCTCTGAACAACAAAGTGGACAGTATTTAGTGAGGCCAATTAAACTCTACAAAGGGAAATACAGAAAATAATTCATTTCTTAATGAGAGCTGAAATGCAAAGACGTACAAAGAGAAGCAGAACCTGAGAAAGTGGAAGAATCATGTTAACCAGGAGATAATTCAGTCCCTAGAGGGGCCTTGAAGCTAAATTTCTGTGACAGCCTCACCTCCCTTCCAACTCTGAGAGTATCTTAAGCAACCCCCCCCACCATTTCTTCCCGTAACTTGAGTCTCTGGTTCTGAAAACCAGTGGAGGCTACTTAATGGCGCGCCTCCAGCATGGCTAACATCAGCTGGCCCACTCTCCTTCCTAGCAGAATTTCATTAACAATCTCTAAGGCATCAAGTCTTTCCAACTCTTCTCCTTAATTAAGAAGTTGGGCAAGTTGGATGTCTTCTCCATTAGGAGGTTTTTTTTTTTTCTGTTTTTTTTTAAACTTTTGTGTTGCACTTCTGCTGGATTATTCCTATGAATAAGAAACAGAAACCTTATTAGATGCCTGGACCTGTCCAGAATGTCAGAGCCACATCGATTTAGGGCACTTCATTTACTTCTTGAACAAACCAGAAAAGTAATTCAAAGCACATCTCTGATGAACAACTAATTAGAGGCATCATTTTTTTTTAAACTTTATGATCTTGTCATAGACAAAGATTTCTTAGATTTCTTAAAAAATACACACACACACACACACACACACACACACACACACATATATATTTTTAAATTTAGTTGTGCTGGGTCTTAGTTGCGGCTCACTGGCTCCTTAGTGGCGGCTTGCGGGCTCCTTAGTTGTGGCATGTGAACTCTTAGCTGCAGCATGCATGTGGCATCTAGATCCCCGACCAGGGATCGAACCTGGGAGGGCAGTCTTAACCACTGTGCCACCAGTGAAGTCCCTAGAGGCATCATTTTAATATATAATTCTAGCTTGGGCATGACCCTACCTCACCAATTCCACCTCTCAAAATTATTTTGAATATATAAATGCAACTGAGTTTTAAGAAATTTACCCTAGCTGTATTTGGCTTTAGTTCAATGCTCAAGAAATAAGTCATGGAAAATGAAGGGGGAAAGTGGTTTACCTGCCAATCTGCATGCTTCAAATTCATAAAACTAACACTCTTAAATCACTTTTACCACATTCCAACATAGCTTTGGCAGTTTGCATTTTAAAAGTACTTTAGGAACACTGTCTTTTTACTCACTGAAATAAGTATAGATTTATAAAGCCAAATGCTCACTTCAAGGGAAAAGCATCCAAATATAAAAGCTCTCAGTTTCACTGACCTGTAATTGCTTTCACCACCATATCAGACACTTCTGGAATTTCTTCATTAACAGGGACACAAAGCATCTGAGGTGTAACCCAGTGCAGGGCTCTACCGAGAGAGAGAAAGAGAGAGACAGTGAAAAAAAGTTCCAAGGATGGACTGTAAGCAATTACCTTGCCATTTCCTCAGTTAAGGGAATGGAGATGGGGCACCCCTGACTAATCAGGCAATCCTAGGCACACACACATGCTAGGAGCTCAGCTGACGTGCCGAAGTAACTGGAATCCTAAAACAAGGCTTCTCTTCTGCACTTATCACAAGAAAGCAGAAGACAATTTTTACCAGCTGAAATGAGATTATACTATGATTGAAAAGCACTTGATACTTGAATGAGGATCTGAGAAGCCTCTGCTGCTCCCTGGCCTTACTGTTGCCTTTTCGGCTCTGCCCTCGACTTCTGAGGCACACCAGAGCCTGAGTAAGAGGTCAACAAGCATGTGTCACCTCTGCCTGAATCACTGACATTCCTGGTCACATGCTACCTTTGCTCCAGAGATTCTGCTGCTGACCCTCACCACTTGCTTGACTAACACTCTCATCCTGCACCTCAGTCCAAAGCCCACCTAGTTACTTCTGGCTCTGTCTTCCATCTTCCCAAGATCAACTCCCCACTTCTGGTGAGACATCATCAAGTACAAAGCTACCAATTACCAGCCCCGCTGTCTGGGAACCCCATTTGCGATTCCTAGGCCCCTCTCCTCCAGAAGCACCTCATCATGCTCAGGCTTGGCCCTGTTCCCACATGTAGACGGCCTCTTTCCTCAGTGTTTTGCTGCCATTGGAATGCAGAGCACTGGGGCTCACTCTTCTGGCCATGGAAGAGTGGGTGCTTTGCGAAGTGTTAGCAACCCAGTGGTAGCGGAAAGATGCGACTGGAGGAACGGCTGAATCAAATCACGAGCACCCGTGGTAGGAATGAGGAGAAACGACACACACTGCCCTGATATGGATACTCACAGCTTCCTGCCTGACAAGACAGTTAGTGCAGTGAAATGAGAAAACAATGAAATTTCCTCCTGTTCCTTGGAGATTTGGGGGATTTAAACAGTCTCACATATCAAACACGGCTCTTATCTAAAGCTGCCTGGATTCAAATGAATAAGCAAGATGGTGACTTAAGCCTTTTCATCCCGTCAATTTACCACATTCCTTTTCTTTCTGACACCACAAAGGAGTTTATATGCTAAGGATGGCAGGTACCTAAGCTGTTACTTGCTCTGAAGGTTTGAAACTCAAGTGTCCTGTTTTCCTGCAATGCGTTCTTCCAACAGGAGGTAGTAAATAAATAACAACAAGAAAAAGCAGAACAATCAGCTACCTGATCCTTTTTTGAATAGCGAGATCTTTCTTCTCATCATCAGTAGTTTCTGGACAGAACACATATTTATAGAGACGAGTCATGATGTACTTTTCAATCTGATCCATTATCTTCTCAACTCTTTCTGGAGGCACTGAAATATCCAAATGGATATTTGAATGAAGGATGAACATTTAAAATTAAAAGTATGTTTTCACAGTACTTTCAATGTAGCAGAAAACTAATTTACCAGAAATACATTAAATATACTCAGAAACAAAAGTATAAGATGTTACATTAAAAAGTACCCTTTAAAAAGTTACCTCAACTTTTGGGGCTGCCTTTCATAGAACCCCTACTTCTAACTTAAACTGTGTGGCAGGACCTAACAGTTGTACACCCTGCCAAGTGGGAAGACCTCAGCATGGGTCATTCCCTATTGCTACATTAGAAAAGCACATGAAATTCCCAAGACTGATGAATGCTGGCAAGACTCACCCTTTCATTTTTCTGAGGTTTCCTATGAAACCTTAGGGGTTGCTCTGAGGTATACATATAGGGCAGATTTCTCAGATATACATGTACGCTAGGTACACGCTAAAATCTACATCAATGCAAGTCAAATTCAAGAAGAATCCCTAAAAACCTAAAGCACGGCCAGCGGTTCTCAATTTCTTTCCTGCCCCAACTCACATGAGGAACACATGGCCGTGAATAATGACTCATCAAGATGGCAATTCCAAGATGGGGGTTTCATTTAGAAGCCTCCCAAGGGGTTTTAATCTGTCCCTATCCCTAATGAAATTATTAAACATTGCTCAAGAAATTATCCAATTGCTTAATTATCTTGGAATGATATACATGGTGGTATTCAAAGACACTGTTAAGTATAACACCAGCTACCTGAATGTCAGTGGAGTAATTTACAGAACAGAGCAGGCAAACCAACCAAGCCTTTTGAGAAAGAGGGAAACTGCTAAGAGACTCAGCAGTAGGCCCTATGCAACTACCAGCAATCCCTCAAAGGCAGGCTAACAAGGTATTACCTTTTCCACGAGTCTGCATTCTCTCAGCCACATTCTGGTAAAAATCCTGAGTACACTCTGACTGTTCCTCAATGCTTAAATCCTGAAACAAAGGGACAAAGAGTCTGCTTAGTAGCTGAAGAAAGATCACGAGGAAAGCTCTAAATTTTACAAAACCCACTCCTTGAACTCATCTCAAAAGTACTTACAAATTAAATTAATGCTGCAGGGGAGAAAAGCCTGTCCATTAACATTATTTACAACATTCCATGACCTCTCACTTCTTTTTGCTGTATATACACATTTTTATATGGGTACAATGCATATTTTGATAATTTGCATGTTTATGTACATTTTGATTTATCTAATCTACTTAACCATCTGATGGCTTTATAATATTCCATTATATTAACCGATTTATTTAACCACTTCTACCACTGTGTACTTGTGTTCTTTCCCTTTTTTCGCTAATTATATATTGCAGCTATTAACAACTATGCGAAGATTGTTTCTTTTAGGTTATTTCTCTGTGATTCATTTTCAAAAGCGGCATTAACAGCTTAGTAAGTCTGGACAACTTTACAGCTCTAAACATCCATTGCTTCAGAAACTCCAAGTACAGTCATTAGCCATGTAGGTGTGCTTGTTTCTCCACAGCCCCTCTAACACTGGGCTTTATCATTTTTATTTGGTTTTACTGATTTTATAGGTGTAACACAAATATATATATTCACATATACTTTCTTCCAAAAAATATCGGAAGTCTATATAAAAGATAAACACAGTTCAGCACAATAACACAGAAAATGATAAAACAAAACATGGAGAGAAACAGAAACAGAAAGTAGAGCCAGGAAAGATAACACAAAAATGTATTCCTTGAAGATACAGAAGTTAGCAAAAAGTCAGCCCATAAATTTGTCTCTAACTAAACTTTCTAGCAATCATCACTAAGATGAAAAGAGTCACATAACTGAGTGTCCAAAATGTAAAAGCAAACTAATTCTTCAGGTGAAATTCTGACACCCAAATCAGGAATTTCTCCAAGGGTTCTCATAGATTTCATCACAGATGGGCATGAATACGGCCCAAGACATATTCCACAGGACTGCTTCTCACAGACCACCTCTGCACAGGCCAATGACACGGGCCAATAAAGCCCGAAGCACGCAGACCCTGATGCTTTGGCTACCTTAGAAAAGATGCCTTGGGGTGAGGTGACCAAACCTTGCCTATCTGCCTTCACAATGTCTCTCCCGTCGAACCTTCCCTGGTTTGGGTCCTCATTATCTCTCACCTGGAGTTCAGCTGCTCTCCCCACATTTGATCTTTCTCTTCTCAACTGACCATCTTATCTTATGATCTGGTCCCCACTTACCCTGCCAGGTTACCTACTGTTGAGAATCTGCATTTAGTTTTCCCACCTCTCTAACACTGTGAAATTATTCTCTGTCCAGATGACTTTTTTTTTTTTTTTTTTCCGGTACACGGGCCTCTGACTGTTGTGTCCTCTCCCGTTGCGGAGCACAGGCTCCAGACGCGCAGGCTCAGTGGCCATGGCTCACAGGCCTAGCCGCTCTGCGGCACGTGGGATCTTCCTGGACCAGAGCACGAACCTGTGTCCCCTGCATCAGCAGGCGGACTCTCAACCACTGTGCCACCAGGGAAGCCCAGTCCAGATGACTTTTACTCCTCTCCAATCCTCCAACAGCTGCCCAAGGAAGTTCCACAGTACCTCCTTTAAGGCTCAGTCCACATCTTGCCTCCTCTAAGAAGGTGCCCTCCATTCCCTCAGTCAAAATAACTTGGCAGGCCTCACAGTACTCAGAGCGCTCTGTGACCACCCTGACTGCACACTTGTTACTGCCTGAATGTTTTCTAATACCGTTAAACCTTTCTCTGGTCATTAAGCACAATTCTTCAACAGCTGAATTTAGCTCCTCTCTGTAGGTGAAACAAATCTTAATCTGCTTTCTCCTAAGTTTTTTCCCGCTTAGCTCTTTTATTTGGCTGGCATGTAAGGTTCAAAGTATGAAAAACAGACCTTAAATAATCTGCATACAAACTTCCCTTTTTCAGCGGCAATTAGTAAAAAGCAATCCTGTTCCCCTTTGTTTTCCAATTCTCATATAATTTGCTCCTGAGAAACTGAATTTATTTCTGGAATCCCTAGTTTATTTCACTGCTCTCCTTCTCTCTACATATTGAATATATATATATGAAAATCATATGTAGTTGTGGTAACTTTCATTTTAGTATATTTTGAAGTCTGCTACATTTAGAAACCTTCCCTCACAAACCCTTGCTTCCTTCTTTTTCTAGAATAAACAATGTAACATTGTAATTTAATATTTTAAGTGTTCATATTGACCTGCAAAGTATTTGTAAGTTTATCTTTTTGTTTTCCTCAGCTAGATCCAGGATATTATACTTCCTCAGCTAAATCCAAGATAAAATCGAGAAACAGTCTTTTAATTCTTTGAATGAGACTCTAACTTTCTATATTAGATTAAGTTATTATTTAATATTTAATCTTTTTATTGCTATTGTCTTTAAAAATTGCTATTTTTTAAAAAATGTGCTAGGCTCTTCAGCTTTTTATCTCTGGCATCTTGTACTATAACTAAATTTTGTGGATTTATCTCACCATGTTGCTAAACTTATACCTCTATGAGTATTCTGTTTTCCCTCGGATTTTCCGGTAAGATTATTTTTCCCCAATTTCTGGAAAATGATATTTCTATCCATTCTAAAAACATTTACTACATGGTTAATAGACTTGCCAGCCACTGTACAAGACAATAATATAAAAAATATTAAAATTCTCAGAGGGCATTCAGGTTCAACAGGAAGATTGAATGCACATAATTCAGTACTTTCTGCAATGGATTATCTACTTAGGTAGCTGGCTACCTTGCATTTGCACCAAACCGTAACACTAAGAACACACTTCATTCTTGTGATTATTACTAGTACTTACTTCTAACCAGAAACCGTGACCTCCTTTTAAAGGCCTAAATGGCTTGTTTTACAGGTGGCAATGGATCACCTATTCCTACACCAGTTCCACACAATCACTAATTTTGTTACAATTCAGAAAACTCCTTTTTATATCTCTATTTCTCTTGCAGATTTACACTTCAGTCCAGTGTTTAATTCGTAATGTGAACTCCCTTGCCACTCTGTCCTCTTTTCCTGCTTTAGATTATTTGGAGGACTTACCACTGTTATATATTATAAATTAGTTTACTGTCTATCTCCTCCACTAAAATGTCAGCTCCATGAGGGCACTGTTCACTACTGCACCCTTGGTGCCTACAATAGAGCCAGGCAGAGTGCTCAACACTAGTTGAATGAAAGAAAGAATGAAAGTGGCCATTTACTACTGTTCCACCCTTTATAATATTGTAAAGATGTGGGGAGACAATTCTACATAGACCTCTCCTATTTCTACACATCTTGTGAGGAGAGACACTGACTGCCTTTGTTCTGCACCCTTTTCAAGGATAGCTGTATAGCAGACAGGACTGGAAGACAGAGGTAGAGCCTCCCTTAAGTGAAAAGGGTAGATTGTTTACTGTCTAGTATAATAATGTTTCTCTCTGGGGCAAAGTCAGGCAAGCTCATGGCCCTATAAAAGATCCTCTTCTCTATTATAACTTACTGCATGTGCAGGCATTACCTGGTCTTCTTTGCACTGCCCTGTGGGAATTGATATGTAGGGAATTGGTACAAATGCTGATATACTCTGGTTATTGCTAGTGCCTTAATAAACTGGCCTTTTTTTTTTCTGACCCAGGAGGCTTGCGTCTTCTGCCAGTATCCATGAAACTATGGCAGGCTAACTTAACTTGCAAGGAGAGTACATCTCAGATCCTTCCAAGTTCTTGCCAAAGGAGCTAAGTGATATGATTGTAGGTTTGTGCTGGTAAATTCTTTTAAAGGTTTTTTTCATAGTTTTCTAAGAAAAAACACAGTCTAGCAGTGTAAATGAACCCTTTTCTTTAAGTATTCTCTAATACTTTCTTTAAGTATTCTCTAGCCAATGCCTGGGATCATCTTTTCTATAATGTCTGTGTAAAGCCATTTTATTTTTTTTCCTAAAAAACTTTTTCTTTGTAGTGTAAAAGTTTGACAAGTGGGTATATTCCTTTGAATATTCCGAGAGGTTCTCTGTGTTCTTTCTTAACTGTATGGCTGAAATCTTTTCTTCCACCTCCATTTTGAAAATCTTTGACTATTTCCTTAATTATGTTTTCTGTGTATTTCATCTTTAGAAACTGGATCTCCATGATCTGTTTTCTGGATTAATTTTCTTTTGTACTACACTTAACTGTTTGATCTATTTAGGTTTTAACTTTAATGTTCTTTTTTTTTTTTTGTATTGCTACTTTCTGCTGCCTTCAATAATTTTTTTTAGGAAACTAAACACATTAGGGCTTTATTCCTCCTAAATAAAACTTAAAATTAAACATTAACATTTAAAGTACGACAAGCATGCAGTCCTCAGATTTTAAGATAGTCCACCTTATCAGGGAATATACCTTGAGGTCATGTAGAATACATGCTTCTGCTCTCCTAACAGTAATTACATAGCAGGGGAAACTACTCTTTGCACACACATATGGTTTAGAATTGTAAATCTATTTTAAAATATAGGAGAACACCTAACTTTTTACTTATTTTGAGGAAGAGAAGATATAGCCATATTTTAAAGTATTACATTTTCTTTCTCCTCATTCAGGTTTAGAAAACAGTTTTTCAGGAGAATTAATATCAGAAAAACTTTAAGTATATAATATAATCAATACCAGACTTGTACAGAATGAATGGCTGGGAAAAGAACACTGAAATCAGCAAAAGGTCTTAACATTGTGCTTGACTGCTTCCTGCGCAAGGAAAAAGAGCATATTTGAACTACTACTAATAAAGAAATCGTGTTTTAAAAACAGCATTGAAAAACCCAGAAAGTTCATTTATTAAAAAGCTTTAATGCAAAAATATCCAATAAATTAAAGGGTCTGAATTTTGAGGCAGCAGAGGGTTACAAAGGTTATACTTTTAAAAATGGGGCAAAAGCTACACTTTCAGAACAGGGGGAAATGTATGTGAGGGATTTATCAACAATTAGCAAGGACAGGATTTAAACAGTTTGGGCAGCAAAAGAGTTTCTCTAGGAGTCTTATTTACTTTGATTTAACTGTGGTCTGTGTGTTTTGAAAATATTTTCATATGAATAAATTTGTGGAAAAATATTTTTTTACCAAGTCAGGGAGCTTATTAAGTTAGAAAATATGGTTTTCAAGTTATGATGGGAAAGGTGAACATAATGTTCACCTTTGAACATAATGAAAGGTCTACATAATGTTTTAAAATTACCCTGGGCACATACAGTTTTTCGTCCAAATGACAAAGAAATCTAGACATTCTTCATTTCACTGGTGACCATATACATCCCTGAGTCCATGGCCACTCTTAAACCTATTTGAAGCTTGGTTCTCACAGTGAGATTCTTAAATTCTAGTTATGTAAACTAAATATGTAACAATAATAAGTTTAAAAAACTAAACCTTGTAAATTCTTCTTTAGCTTCTTCTTAGCACCCCACTCCCTCCCCCACCTTCTCATTTTCTCAATAAAATTTAAATTCTTGCTGTGGTAACTTCAAAGAAGAAAAAAGTAGCTGATGACAACTATATGTTCAACATAAATGAATTCTGTGCTAATGATGTCACTGCCTGTCTTGTGTGTAATAGAAAAATCTCTTAAAGAATGTGAAAAGGGACTACAAGGGACCGTTAAGCAGCTAATGAGATTAATCAAAAAGAAAAAAGGGTAAAAAAATAAACCCTCGGGCGTCCCTGGTGGCACAGTGGTTGAGAGTCCGCCTGCCGATGCAGGGGACACGGGTTCGTGCCCCGGTCCGGGAAGATCCCACGTGCCGCGGAGCGGCTGGGCCCGTGAGCCATGGCCGCTGAGCCTGCGTGTCCGGAGCAACTGGAGAGGCCACAACAGTGAGAGGCCCGCTTCCGCAAAATAAATAAATAAATAAATAAACCCTTCAGCTTCTGAAGAGTCTTAGCAAACAACATTAGTTGAAAAGTCAAGCGTTACATTGCAATACTGCAATGTGTGTGGATTATGTAGGTGCTGAATGAAATTTCAGCCAAAAGAGATACCTTCTGGGAATGAGGAAATTAAAAAAAAAAAATCTCGGTAGAGATATTAAATGTTTCCTGATAAAGATAAAATGGCTGGAAAAAATTTAATGCAATTCTGAAAATACTTAATTTTCTAGACTTGACCCGTATGTGGTAAAAAGGTTGCTCACCACTGGGCATACACTAGGACTGGAGAAAAAAGGAATGAAGAGGAAAAAGATGTGGGCAAGAGTGGTTCATTGTTGAAATTATGGGTTAGAAAGTACAGGTCAAAGACACATGTGTGGAAGACACAAGGTGTTATCCAAGTGACCTTGGACAAGTCACTTATCCTCTCTGGTTCTCAACTTCCCCACCTGTAAAATAAAGGGACAGTAACTATATAGTTGCTAAGGTCCCTTTCAATGTTTAAATTTTAGCTTTCCCTTCTCTACCTGAGAAAGGAGAGGAAAATTAAAAATCAATACAGGGCTTCCCTGGTGGCGCAGTTGAGAGTCTGCCTGCCAATGCAGGGGACACGGGTTCGTGTCCCGGTCCAGGGAGATCCCACATGCTGTGAAGCGGCTGCGCCCGTGAGCCATGGCCACTGAGCCTGCGCGTCCGGAGCCTGGGCTCCGCAACGGGAGAGGCCACAACAGTGAGAGGCCCGCGTACCGCAAAAAAAAAAAAAAAAAATCAATACAAAACAAAACTAGATAAACCTAAAATGATTACTATTGGTCTAATGACTGTTACTTAGAGTTCAAGGTCTACTATGGCTCTCTTGGCAGTTTACACTATTTACAAGGTGACAAGTTAGGAAGGCTTATCACTAAAGTACACAACATAAGTAGCTCTGATGCCAGACGTTCCATGCGAAGATGATCCAAACACCATTGAGTTGCAGAGGAAAAGTATTAGCCTAGGAGGTGTGTTTAACTTGGTTCAGTGACATTTCTCAGGTAAGTCACTTAACATTTCTGGGTCTTTATTTTCTCAGTTGTAAAATGACAAAGTTGCACTACATTATCTCTAAGACCTTTCCTAAAACCAAAACTCTATGTTTCTAAGTGGTTCCCAACCTACCCTTTTGTAATGCATTGTTTCCAAAAACAGCTTGGTCTGCTTATAGATTTCTTGGCCTGTCTTGTGGAAGGTCTTGAGAAATTCTATGAACTCTTTAGACACTCTATCCGTTTCAATGCTGGTTTGCCGGTTTATAGAAGGACTGGGAGCTTTTGGTTCCTGAATTTCTGCTGGGAAAATTAAACATAGTAAGTTTCATTACACAGAAGAGCCATGCATGGAATTACTTTCAGTATCTAATTTAAGATTATTTAAATTATGCTAAATCAAAGTTAAACTTGAATTTAAATTATTTTATGTTTAAATATTTGGATTTTCCTTAAAGTAAGCTAAATCTATTTTATGAGTAGGAAGTACAATTAGATAAAACTATGTATCTAAAAGATACTCCTATTCAAATAAAGGTGCTCTATCAGTATCTTCTTAGCCAAAATATATAATGCTTTGATCTATATATTTAATCGTTAACACTGAAATGGCATTGCTATCTTGAATAACTCTCTCAAAGACTGCATGAATTTACAAAACCAGTCAACATGTAAAATAACAATCAGTAGAAGCACAAAAATTATAGATGACTTCTACAGAAGTCATCTATAGACAAGCTTCCCAAATCCACTTGATTTGCCAAAAAGGCAAAGAGATGAACAATTTTTATGTGGAGATGAACAATTATTTACCCACCATTCAAACTTCAAGTCATACTGCTCAGAGTGAAAGTATGCATCCAAAGTAGCACAGTGACCATGACAGAGCAGAGGCAAGAGAAGCAAAAAAAAAACCACTGTCCAATCAGTTGGCCACACAACTCTTTGCCCTCTTCAAATAAATACACTGAAAGGAAAATAAGACCTTTACATAACAGAGATAAGGGTGTTGTAATAGGGTAAGTGCTCTCAGAAAACATGAAATATCACTTGGTTTCTGATCACCTTCTAAGCCTCCTGATTTTGAATTGTGCTCTCTAATGCAATACCTGAAAGGAATTAAAGTATCTCATATACCCATGATCCTTTTCTATACACACACAAAAAAAGATAATTAGGAAGAAAAAGTACCTTTTGTAGGTATTAAAATCAACCTATTACATGCTTTCTCAGAGCAATTTCTTTTTTTTTAACTGAAGTATAGATGATTTACAATGCTGTGTTAGTTTCTTGTGTACAGCAAAGTGATTCAGTTATATATACATATAAATATATTCTTTTTCATATTCTTTTCCATTATGGTTTATTACAGGATATTGAATATAGTTCCCTGTGCTATACAGTAGGACCTTGTCGTTTATTTTATATACAATAGTTTGTATCTGCTAATCCCAAACTCCTAATTTATTCCTCCCCTACCCCCTTTCTCCTTTGGTAACCATAAGTTTGTTTCTATGTCTGTGAATCTGTTTCAGAGTAATTTCTTACAACCTTATTTTTTGAACTTTAGTATCTGAAATACATTTTAATGATGTAGCAGCAATAAAGTTTTAAGATAATAAAAGCATTACCCCTATTAGAGTGACTAGTTTATTCAAGTGAGACAAACACACACAGATCATGTAAAAATATACCTTAACTACATAGGTCAAACTAAAGATTCCACCTCTCACTTCAAAAAAACCCTTTTCCAATGTACACAAATCAATGTGATACACCACACAAACAAAAGAAAAGACAAAACCACATGATCATCTCAACAGATGCAGAAAAAGCATATGATAAAATTCAACATCTATTCACAATAAAAACTCTTACAGGGCTTCCCTGGTGGCGCAGTGGTTGAGAGTCCGCCTGCCAATGCAGGGGACACCGGTTCCTGCCCCGGTCCGGGAAGATCCCACATGCCGCGGAGCGGATGGGCCCGTGAGCCATGGCCGCTGAGCCTGCGCGTCCGGAGCCTGTGCTCCGCAACGGGAGAGGCCACAACAGTGAGAGGCCCGCATACCGCAAAAAAAAAAAAAAAAAACTCTTACCAAAATGGCTATAGAGGCAACATATCTTAACATAATAAAAGCTATTTATGACAAACCCACAACCAACATAATATTCAACGGTGAAATGCTGAAAGCCTTCCTGCTAAAATCTGAAACAAGACAAGGATGCTCATTCTTACCACTTCTATTCAACATAGTATTGGAGGTCCTAGCCACAGAAATCAGACAAGAAAAAGAAATAAAAGGTACCCAAATTGGAAGAGGTAAAATTGTCATTATATGCAGACGACATGATAGTATACACAGAAAACCCTGAAGACTCCATACAAAAACTACTAGAACTGATAAACAAATTCAGCATGGTAGCAGGATACAGGATTAACATAAAGGAATCTGTTGCATTCCTTTACACTAAAAATGAAATATCAGAAAAGTAAAAACAAATAAAAACCCTTTAAAATCACATCAAAAAAAAAAAACACAAAAAACTTAGGCATAAACCTGACCAAGGAAGTAAAAGACTTACATGCTGAGGACTATAAAACACTGATAAAGAAAACTGAAGATAACTCAAATAAATGGATCCCATGCTCTTGGATTGGAAGAATTAATATTGTTAAAATGGCCATACTACCCAAAGCAATCTACAGAGTTAATGTGATCCCTATCAAATTATCCAAGAAATTTTTCACAGAACTAGAACAAAAATCCTAAAATTTATATGGAGCCATAAAAGGCCCAGAATTCCCAAAAGCAATCCTAAGTAAAAAGAACAAAGCTGAGGGCATAACCCTTTGAGACTTCAGACAATACTACAAAGCTACAGTAATCAAAACAGTGTGGTACTGGCACAAAAATAGACATATGGATCAATGGCACAGAACAGAGAGCCCAGAAATAAACCCACACAGCTACAGTCAATTAATCTTCGACAAAGGAGGCAAGAGGGACTTCCCTGGTGGTTCAGTGGTTAAGACTTCATGCTTCCACTGCAGGGGGCATGGGTTCAATCCCTGGTTAGGGAACTAAGATCCCATATGCCAAGCAATGCAGCCACAAAACAAAACACACACACACACACACACACACACACACACACACACACCAAAACAAAGACAAAGGAGGCAAGAATATACAATGGAGAAAAGATAGTCTCTTCAGCAAGTGGTGTTGGGAAAGCTGGACAGCCACACGCAGATCAATGAAGTTAGAACACATTCTCACACCATACACAAAAATAAACTCAAAATGGCTTTAAGACTTAAGTGTAAGACATGACACCATAAAATTCCTAGAAGAGAACATAGGGAAAACATTCTCTGACATAAATCGCACCAATGTTTTCCTGGGTCAGTCTCCCAAGGCAATAGAAATAAAAGCAAAAATAAACAAATGGAACCTAATCAAACGCATAATATTTTGCACAGCAAAGGAAACCAAAAGGCACAAAATGACAACCTACAGACTGGGAGAAAATATTTGCAAACAAAGCAACTGACAAGAGCTTAATTTCCAAAATATACAAACAGCTCATACAACTCAGTAACAAAAAAACAAACAACCCAATCAAAAAATGGGGAAAAGACCTAAACAGACATTTCTCCAAAGAAGAAAAACAGATGGCCAAAAGACACATGAAAAGATGCTCACCATTGCTACTTACTAGAGAAATGCAAATCAAAACTACAATGAGGTACCACCTCACACCGGTCAGAATGGCCATCATTCAAAAGTCTACAGGGCTTCCCTGGTGGCGCAGTGGTTGAGTGTCTGCCTGCCGATGCAGGGGACATGGGCTCGTGCCCCACTCCGGGAAGATCCCACATGCCCCAAAGCAGCTGGGCCCGTGAGCCACGGCCGCTGAGCCCGCGCATCCGGAGCCTGTGCTCCGCAACGGGAGAGGCCACAATGGTGAGAGGCCCGCGTACCGCAAAAAAAAAAAGTCTACAGGAATGCCCTGGCAGTCCTGTGGTTAGGATTCCATGCTTCCACTGCAGGGGGCACAGGTTCAGTCCCTGGTCAGGGAACTAAGATCCTGCATGCAGCACTGTGTGGCCAAAAAAAAAAAAAATTCAATTAAAAAGTCTACAAATAACAAATGCTGGAGAGGGTGTGGAGAAAAGGGAACCCTCCTACACTGTTGGTGGAAATGTAAACTCGTGCAGCCACTATGGAAAACAGTATGGAGGTTCCTCAAAAAACTAAAAATAGAGTTGCCATATGATCCAGCAATCCCACTCCTGGGCATATATCCAGACAAAACTGTAATTCAAAAAGATACATGCAGGGCTTCCCTGGTGGCACAGTGGTTGAGAGTTCGCCTGCTGATGCAGGGGACGCGGGTTCGTGCCCCGGTCCGAGAAGATCCCACATGCCGCAAAGCGGCTGGGCCTGTGAGCCATGGCCGCTAAACCTGCGCGTCCGGAGCCTGTGCTCCGCAACGGGAGAGACCACACCAGTGACAGGCCTGCATACCGCAAAAAAAAAAAAAAAAAAAAAGATACATGCAACACAATGTTCACAGGAGCACGATGTACAATAGCCAAGACATGGAAGCAACCTAAATGTCAACAGATGAATGGATAAAGAAGTGGTGTATATACACAATGGAATACTATTCAGCCATAAAAAAGAAAGAATGCCATT
This sequence comes from Phocoena phocoena, assembly GCF_963924675.1. NCBI lineage: Eukaryota > Metazoa > Chordata > Mammalia > Artiodactyla > Phocoenidae > Phocoena > Phocoena phocoena. Next base: position 14,473,388 of record NC_089233.1, read on the forward strand.
TGCAGCAACATGTATGGACCTAGAGATTATTATACTAAGTGAAGTAAGTCAGAAAGAGTACGACAAATACCATATGATATCACTTATATGTGGAACCTAAAATATGACACAAATAAGCTTATTTACCAAACAGAAACAGACTCACAGACATGGAAAACAAACTTATGGTTACCAAAGGGGGTAGAGGGTGAGGGAGGGATGAAGTGGGAGTTTGGGATTAGCAGATACAAACTACCACATATAAAAATAAACAACAAGGATATAATGTATAGCACAGGGAACAAAATTCAATATCCTGTAATAAACCATAATGGACAAGAATATGAAAAAATAAACAAACAAAAAACCCCCTTTTCCCCTCTAAACTGCATATTGATATTAAGTAGTTAGCAGATCAAAACTGCACTTTATGGGTTATCTTTCCAAATCACGTATCTGCCTATCTTCTAAAGTATCAGGTGCTTCCTAACTATGATTCAAAATGGAGAAGCCCTGGGACTTCCCTGGTGGTCTAGTGGTTTAAACTCCACGCTCCCAAAGCAGGGGGCTCAGGTTCGATCCCTGATCAGGGAACTAGATCCCACATGCTGCAACTAAAAGCCCACATGCCACAAATGAAGATTCTGCATGCCGCAACTAAAAGATCCCGAGTGCCGCAACTAAGACCTGGCACAGCTGAATGAATGAATAAATTAATTAATTTAATTAAATTAAAGAAAAAAAATTTTTTAAGTTATGAAAAAAAATGTAGACACCCTAAAAGAATTCAATCATATTAAAAGAAAACATAAAGAAGAGAAGGGCACATAAAAACACACTATATGTATGGCTAAAAATGACTGTCAAAAGTCAGACAACCAACTGGAAAAAATGTTTGTAAGCTATATCACAAAGGGCTGTTCTCCCTAATATACAAGGACTCCTATAAATATAGAGGAAGAAAAATCCAACGGTTCAATAGAAAAATGCGTGAAGAATACTAACACTGCACAGAAGGGAAACATAGATGGATCTTAAGCATAGGAAATATACTCAATCTCACACACGATAACAAATGTGCCAATTAAACCTACTAGTATTGTTGTACAGCAGAAACTAACACAACATTGTAAAGTAATTATACTCCAATAAGATTTTAAAAAAAGACAAAGAAAAAAACTATTATTAGAGGTCATTTTAAAAATTAACAAGTCGGCAAAAATCTGAAGTTTGATGTTGATGAGGATACAGGGGAAAAGGCACTTATACTATGGAGGTAGGAATGTAAAATGACACACCTGCAATGGAATGCAATTTGGCAATAATCATCAAAATTAAAAATACATTTATCCTATGACCCAACAATTCCATTTCTGAGAAATTTTCCACTGACATAATTGCACATGTACAAAATGAAATATGTACAAGGCTACTCATTTTAGTACTTGTAAAAGGAGAGGTCTGAAGATGGCATAAACGGCCACTACTAAGAGACTAAATAAATTTTGGCTTAATCCATAAAGTGGAATATTACGTAGCTTGAAATTTTGAAAGTATCCTTTTTATGTACCGATAAGGAAAGAGTTCTTAAATATATTGCTAAGCTAAAAAAGCAGGGTATGCGTAGTGTGCTTTTATGTAAAATAGGAGGACTGGGATAAGAACAAATGTCTTTATAAATGAAAACAAAAGAATGACACACAAATTAGTAACAAAAGTTGTCTGAATATGGGGGAAGGACTGGGAACTAGACGGGTGAGGGACCATATATACCTTTTATTTTTGAGCCATTTGGATGTACTACCTTTTTTTTTTAAGCAAATAAGGCATAATTAACTCAAAACAAAAACTGGCACATCGTTTCTGAAACTTTTTTTTACCAATACGGAAAACCTAAAATTATATTTGACACCCTGTACAATTAGAAAATATTCTTTAATACTTGGAATTTAACCTTTCACTCAGTCTGATAAATTCCACCTCTAGTCATGATGGAACAACAGGGATTAGGTTTACCCTACTGCCTTAACAACTAGAAAAATCAGACAAAACATATGAAAAAATGGTTTTCAACACTGGCCAACAGGCAGTGGGGAGAGTAACCCCTGAGAGAAGGGGACAAACATGGTAAATCTTACAAGTGCCCCAGCTCACTGCAGGTAGAGTTTTTAGGCCTTGGCACAGGGAGAGGCAACTCAAACAGAGCCTAGCAGACTTGCTGAATTGGGGAAACAATATTTAGAGCTCAAGAAGGCCAGAGTTGCCAGAATTTGCATAGCAAAACACATAGAGGATGGGCTGCAAAGAAAAATCTCCAGATAACTGCAGAGGGGTTCCCTTGAGTCTCTGACTGAGTACTGCACATGCACGTGAGAAAAAAGTGGGTAAAGGAGTGGGCAGAACAATCTTCTGAGCACACATGACAGGAAATAATTCATTTTTCCTACTAGCCAGGAACAAAGAGTATCAGCAATGACAAATATGTGGGCAACTATAAAAGACATTTTCTCATTCAAAAATTTACTTAAGGGCTTCCCTGGTGACGCAGTGGTTAAGAATCCGCCTGCCAATGCAGGGGACACGGGTCCAAGCCCTGGTCCGGGAAGATTCCACATGCCGCAGAGCAACTAAGACTGTGCACCACAACTACTGAGCCCGCGCGCCTAGAGCCCGTGCTCCACAACAAAAGAAGCCACCGCAATGAGAAGCCCGCGCACCGCAACAAAGAGTAGCCCCCGCTCTCTGCAACTACAGAAAGCCTGCACGCAGCAGCGAAGACCCAACGCAGCCAAAAATAAATAAATAAATTTATAATAAAAAAAAAACCAAAACACAAAAAGAAGGCAAGAAAAGAGGAGAGAAAGAATTATATCCGGATGGGATAAATAGAAAACAGAGCAAAATGGTAGGTTTAAGCTCCATCTTATCAAAAATATCATTAAATATAAGTAGTCTAAATAGCCCTGTGTTTTTAATACAGAAGCAAAACTTGTATTTCAAGTATAGCCAGTCTGTTATGATTATCAAGCTTTCCATTTCCCAATCCAAACACTCAGTTTTAAAAAGTCTTGGCAGCAGAACAAAATGTGCTCTTGAATTATAATGTTTAAGCTATCATTCAATGACAATTTTCTACATGGCAGACACTGTGCTTTACTCCACATTCTCATCAACCCTTAACAATTTTGTTATATTCCTGAAACCATATGAAATAATAAATGTACACACCAATAAAATGTTTTTGTTAGGTAGGTGGAATTATCATTTTACACATGAATACAATGAGGCTAGAGGTTAAGTCATTTACATGAGACATGTTACACAGGTTAAGAAGAAAAGCTGGGGGCTTCCCTGGTGGCGCAGTGGTTTAGAGTCCGCCTGCCGATGCAGGGGACACGGGTTCGTGCCCCGGTCTGGGAAGATCCAACATGCCACAAAGCGGCTGGGCCCGTGAGCCATGGCTGCTGAGCCTGCACGTTCGGAGCCTGTGCTCCGCAGCGGGAGGGGCCACAACAGTGAGAGGCCCGCGTACCGCAAAAAAAAAAAAGAAAAAGAAGAAAAGCTGGGATTTAAATCCAGATCTGTTTGACTCCCAAGCCCAAGCTCTTCACAGTCATACCATAATTCCCTCCTATCATTACAGCATATTTATTCCTAGTTAAATTAAGCAACAAGTATCAACTGAGCACCTACTACGTAAGGCTGTCTGCAAGCCAGATGACATATTAAATCGAATTAAATCTTCAATAAAGTAAACCTATAAAAGCAAAATCTTCAAGGGGCTTCCCTGGTGGGGCAGTGGTTAAGAATCCGCCTGCCAATGCAGGGGACAGGGATTCGAGCTCTGGTCCGGGAAGATCCCACATGCCGCGGAGCAACTACGCCCGTGCACCACAACTACTGAGTCTGCATGCCACAACTACTGAAGCCCACGCGCCTAGAGAAGCCACCGCAATGAGAAGCCCGCGCACCGCTCGCAGTTGTGCAAAGAGTAGCCCCCTCTCGCCGCAACTAGAGAAAGCCCACGTGCGGCAAAAAAGACCCAATGCAGCCAAAAATAAATAAATAAATTTATAAAAGCAAAATCTTCAACAAAAAGGCTATTTGAAGGATAGCTGTGAAAGAGTAAACACAACCTAAAAATGTCAATATCAAAATAGAGCGTGACCATGTAGTAAAGATGGTTAACACCATTTTAGTACTAAAAACATATTTTGTATCTCAATGTTAAAAAAATTTACTGAAAATCCCACGTTTCTCAGATTATCCAAATAGAATAAGGACAACTCAGTAGAATATTATAGTTCTTCTGACTTTTTCAGCTGTTTTGACCATAGATATATAATATGGACTAAAAGGCAGATAGTCTGTAGTATAATAAAAAATATATATATTTGGTTTTTGGCCCAGGGATAGATATTTTTGATCACCAATGGCCAATGATTTGATCAGCCATGCCTACAAAATGAAACCTCCATAAAAACCCTTATATGACAAGGTTTGGGGAGCTTCCACATTGATGAACGCATCGAGGTGCTGGGAGCAAATGCCCAGATGGCATGGAAGCTTGGTGCCCCCCTCCCCTACCTTGCCCTATGCATCTCTCTTCCATTTGGCTGTTCCTGGGTTGTATTCTTTAATAAACCCATAAGCATAAATAAACTGCCTTCCTGAGACAGTTCTAACAAATTATCAAACCTAAGGAGAAGGTTGTGGGAACCCCCTATTTACACCTGGTTGGTCAGAAGTACGGGTGTCCCCACTCCTGGGGATTGCAACTGGCATCTGAGGTGGGGGCAGTCTTGTGGGGTCCAGCCCTTAACCTATGGAGTCTGTGCGGACTCTGCGTAGTTGGGGTCAGAACAGGACTGACTTGCTGGATATCCAGTTGGTATTGTAAAATAAAAGAAACCACGTATTTGGTTCAGGGAAAAAATTTCTCATTGTCCTTATCAATGAAAGTCAGAAACTGATCATGTTCCAAATACATTATATTCAAAACATTATAAAAGATGACTTTACAAGATAAAAAAATTTTTGGAGTAGACAAGAAAAGGCAATCAAGCTGAGTGTACCTGAGAAATGACTGTAAAAACAGGCACAATTATAAAACTGGTTCCAAATTCAACCTGGGGAATCCTTACTTCAGTTTCATCTAAGTACCAAAGAGGCCCACTTGATTAAAGTAGCAATTCATTAGTAATTCTTCAAACTATGTAATTAACACCATGCTTCAACTTAATTAACATCTGAAGTTCCGGTCTTGGGATAGCAGAGTGTAAGAGAATTATAGTTTTGTTTTTTAAATCTTATTTTGAAATAACTTCAAGTTTACAGAAAATCTGCAAGATTGTTACAAAGAATTCCTTTATACCCTTTATCCAGATTTACAAAATTTTAACATTTTGTTCCATGTCTGTATTATTTTTCTAAATTTTTTCAGAGTAGATTGTATGTTTCATGTGCTTTACCCCTTATAGTATAAGTATTTCTCAGCAACAAGGATGTTCTGTTGCTAACTGTAGTTATTGAAAAAAAGTATTTGTTTTTTACACAGGATCAAATTGAGGGTCACACATTCATTTAGTGGTCATGTATACTTAGTCTTCTCTCATCTAGAAACGTTCTCCAGACTTCCTTTGTTTTTTTATGACACTGACAATTTTGAAGAATACAGGCCAGTTTATTTTATTCAATGCACTTCAATTTGGGTTCCTCTACTGTTTCCTCATGACTGGATTTCAGGTTATAAATTTTCAGCTTAGTTATTACGTAATCCATGTTGTGTTCTTCTCAAAGTAACATATCTAGAGGCACAGGATGTCCATTTCCCCCCATCATTATGTAGCTGCCATTTCTCTACTTGGAATTAATAAATAAGTTGTGGGAGTTAATTTGAGATCATGTTCATAACCTGTTCCTCGGGAAACCCCCTCCTCTCATCCCAGACTTAGCACCCACACTGATGAAACTTGTCTGAATCAATTCTTATTAGGATGACTACAAAATGGTGATTTTCTATCTCCATCACTCCTATATTAGTCAAGATTCTATGGTAAGGTTCTCCTCTTCTTTATTTAATTATTTATCTATTTTATTAGTAGGACGGACTAATGAATTATTGTTTTATTCATTTACACTCCATTTATTGTCTTTGGCCAGTGGGAACCCATTCCAGCTGACTTCTGGGCCTTTGACCTGTCCCCAACATTTCTGAGGGGCCCTTCTTTCCTAGCTCAAGTTGCAGAATCGGTCATTTCTCCAAGGAACCTTAATTCACTTCAGTGAAGAACAGTATTTAGACTCTAAGATCTGAGTAGAAAGATTGGTATTTTAATTCTAAAAAAAGAAAAGATATTCCTCCTTAGAGCACTGCTTTCAGATTAGTTTGTAAAAGATGTACATAAGAGTCTACTCTGGGTGACAACATCTACTTGAGCTCCAAAAGAAAAGGGCATTTTGGAACATATGAGCAAGTATTTCGACTTGGCTGACCCCCTATGATTTACTCTAAACTATAGCTCACTCAACCTTACTTTGGAGAGTAAAGAACTAAAAGTAAATTCTCTGAGTCTTTACAGTCAAGCTGTTCCACTTACCTCCTCTGGAGGGACAGCCAATTCTAACAGGAAGTTAAAATAGTTTTCAAATCCCTTAGAAGGTTATTTGTCTTCTATATACTACCAACCTGCCCTGGCTTAAGAGCTTTCTTTCATGCTACCAATAGAAGCAAGTAAAATATTAAGAGCAAGGACATCTTGGATTAACAAAGTGAAATAAAGAATACAGAACACAAAAGGTTTATTGTAGTCTAGAGTCAATAAATTAAAACTGCATTTAGTATAGGCTAACTTTATCCCCATGCAAAGGCCAAACAAATAATCAGCCTGAAATGCAAAGTTCGCCTGGCAGAGTTACATAAGCAATCTGTGAAACAAAGATCCAACAGCATCCTCTTTTCTAATGTACACACATCAATTTTTTCCTCAACACTTTGAGGTTTTTCTCACCATATGCTTTCTATAGACAAAAAAGCAGCTAAAGATCAAAAAAAAAAAAAAAGTAAAAATCTATCATTCTAAAGAGAAGAAAAAAGGTAAGAACTATTCCACATAAGAGTTTTTAAGATAAAAAATCACTTGAAGTTTTTCTTTTAAAGTACAAATCTTCTCTCCATAATATAATGTATACTGTACAGAAGGTCTGAGGACATGATTTTTTTAAATTGCCAAATACAGTCAATGAATGTATGTGACTATTAAGCACTTCAGTAATAGAAACTTCATTATCTACCTATCTAGATACAGACACAGATATAGTTATAGATAAAAACACATATTTCAAGATCAAGCGATATAATGGAAAAAAGCTTAACCAGGAGTTAGGAGACCTGAGGTCTAATACATCAACTCATTATATGACCCTGGGTAAATTAGTTAACCTTTACGGGCTTTCATATTGTCATCTGTAAAATGTGGCAGTTACAGCTGATGGTTTTACAGTTTCTTTACTATTTCATCTGTTGTCATATACCATTTCACCATACATCTATAAATTCATAAGGTTAATGAGACTTTCTCAAAGCAGGAAACAGAATTTAAGCTAAATAGGAATGAATGGCTTTGATCAATACCTTTGAGCTCCTTACCAGCAGAGATTATTTTGTCAGAAAAACAACAGGCATTTTAAAATAGCTAACACTTACTGGAGATTAACTATGTGTGTCAGGTACTGCGCTGAACTCTGTACACACATCGGCTCATTTAATCCTCAAGACAGGCCTATGATAGGTATTACTGTCCCTCAGAATAGACAGGGCTTAAAGAGATTAGCTTGCTTAAGGTCACACAGCTAGCAAACTGCAAAGCTGAGACTCAAACCAGGGTGACTCCAAAGCTTACAGTTTTAATCACCCTACTACATTATCTTCTAATAAATAAATCATGAGCCAAATACATTCTCATCAAATACATTTAATCTCTAGCAGGTACTGATTATTTCCCTTCTTACTACTGTAGAGAAAACTGCTGAGTGACAGCCAACCAAGAACAACTCACGTGAACAAAAAGATTATTTAAAGGTTTGCCTCTATTAAAGAGACGTGCTGTGTTTTTAGATAAGCAATTGTTCCTTTTAATAAAACAAAAAACAATAGTCATTAAATCCGAAAGACCAGAAAAGATCTTAAGGTGTAATATTTATTATTATTAATTTTTTTAAAGGTGTGATATTATTATGCCCCTTCCTTTAAGCAGACCAAAAATCTCATGACAATTACCCCAGGTTGGGGGGCAGGGGGTGAGGGGGTGCAAGGGAGTGTCTAAGAGAACAGCTCTACCGATAGCATCAGTGTTGGTTCCCAGTATCCCTCACCATTTCAAATTTACTGCATAGCTCTGATTACCAACATAAGGGTTCAGAGACTAAGCCCTAACAACAGACATTCTTTCTTGTTTCCTACTAGGCCACTTCAACTAGCCTATCTGCTCACTAGCGAGAATCTTCCTGCTTGTTTAATATGGAATTTTAAGAAGTAGGATGAATAAGGTCAAGTGCATACAAAAGTGAGCCTTTTCCTACATGTTCTCTACATAGTATTTCCTTAACACACAGGCTGTCTAACAAGCTCTCAGAAAACTTCTTTTTTAGACAACTTTAAGGCTAGAAACAGTCATTTCTGATAAGGTATGGATAGTGAGGATATTAAACAAAGGAGAATAAACCAATATCCAAAAATTAAAGGCACAAAAAATAAAACATCCAAACAGATGGGATGGGAATGAATTTTATAAACAAAACTACATATTTCAATTACCTTTATTCCTCTTATAGAGTAAATAAGTTCTCTAAAACACAATGTCCTCCAACCAAAGAGATTTCATACGTCATCTGCACTTCAAACCCAACATCTCAAGTCTGTGCTGATATTCTCTGAACGCTTACAGAAATTAGAAAGCTGAGCCCACATACACTGTGGATCTACTCTATACCTCTTTGGGCACAAAAGAAAAAAGAGAATCAGAAAATTACCCTTCTTTGATCCAACCCTGGATGAAGCACTGAAGAATTTCTTCACTGTGGTAACCTTGCGGGTCTTCTCATTGGTTTTCTTTTCTTCAAACTTGGAAAATGTGAGGGATTGGGCCCCTTGGCTGCTCTGACTGCTGGCAAAGGCCTCTTCTTCCTCCCGCTGTAGTCTGTAATTCAAGAAGAGGTTAAGTTTAACCCTGATATTCTCCAAGTTCTCCTTGTATCTAAAGGTAATAACTCAATGAATTGGGGATCTAAAATTTGTAGAGCTAGAGGCTAAATACACCAAATAGGTCTGAGGTCTCTGACAGGAAGCTCTCCTATGTGCTACTACAAACTTCAAAAGGGACTTCTCCGTGGATCATGTTCATTCAGCAATTGTACTAGTGTTACATAAAGCAAATAAAGTCTAGTCCTTTTCCCTGACAACCTCAAGGTTGGAAGAGAGAAAAAGACAAGTAAATAATTACCCATAATGTAACAGTGCCTATAGTAGAGAGCAAAACCCAAGTGCCATGAGAACATAGGAAAAAAGAAACTAAATCTGCTGAAGGAGTCCAAGGTTTTATAATGGTGACATTTAGGCCAGTCTTAGAAGGATCAAGAGGATTCCGCCAAGTAAAAGGTCATTCCAGGAAGAAGGTACTACACATGTGAAGGATGTGGCGTTTGTTGTGGACCAGGCTCATTCAACGTAGTCAGATCACTGACGGTGTGATGGACTATGATGCTGGATGTACAGCTGGGCACCAGGCGGTAAGAAACCTTGACTGCCAAGCCTGCTATAATCCTGGATTTCATCATGTGGTGGGGAACCAAGAAAGACTATAATCCAGTAAGTTACCATTATCTGATCTGTGTTTTAAAGGTAATGCAGGTAGCTGTGTGACAACTTGAGGGGCAGAGAGACTAGGGACAGAGACAATAATTAAGAATATATTACAAAGATTTAAGTGAGAGAAATAAGAACATGGAAAATAGGAAAGGATGAAATTCAAAACACTTCTTTTAGCTAGAATAAGCAGAACTTGCTTAATTAGTTGTAAACAGTGTGGGAAGTGAAGGAGAAATTAATGTTTTTTAGTCAACTGAATAAATAGTGATGTCGTTAATTGATACCGGAGGAGGGTTAGGAGGAACTGCTGGGAGTGGGGATTAGAGTAAATAAAAGCAAGAAATCTGGCCTTGGACCAGCTGAATTTGAGGTATTTATAGTAAATCTCAAAGGCTATCTATAGAACTATGGTTCTCAAAGTGGATTCCCCAGACAGCAGCATCAACATCACCTGGGAACTTGTTAAAAATGCAAACTCTCAGGCCTCACTCCCAACCTACGAGAGTCCGAGATTCTGAGGGTGAGGTTCAGTGACCACGGTTTTTACAAGCTTTCCAGGTGATTCTCATGCCTGTTCAAATATCAGAAAGTGCCGTAGGAAATCTCAAGCAAGGTCGCAATTGGAAGCAGTAAGAAACAGCAACAAAATCACAGGTAGAGGTGTTGGTGTGAGAATGGAATAGGGACACACCTTTCTCTGAGACAAAACAGAAGTTAATACAAAGACACTAGTACAGTTTGATAACAAGGGAGAAAGCTAAGGGAATTCATGCCTAGTGGCCTCTACTTTCTTTCTAAAATAGGATCAGCTACAGAGACTATCAAGAATGCAATGGGAGGGCTTCCCTGGTGGCGCGGTGGTTGGGAGTCTGCTTGCCGATGCGGGGGACAGAAGTTTGTGCCCCGGTCCGGGAGGATCCCGCGTGCCGTGGGGCAGCTGGGCCCGTGGGCCATGGCCGCTGGGCCTGCGCGTCTGGAGCCTGTGCTCCGCAGAGGGAGGGGCCGCAGCGGTGGGGGGCCCGCGTACCGCAAAAAAAAAAAAAAAAAAGAATGCAATGGGAAACCCGAGGAAATAGTTAATGTTATATGTCTATATTTGCTCTCTTTGACTGACTATGGAGTCACTGAAAGCAGCAAGTGCACTTTGTAATATTGAGTTCATCACAGATGGTAGCAAAGTAATCACTCAACGAATATACCTGATTAAATATAAAAAAAAACTAGCAAAAGCTGTCAGAGATCAGTCTTTCTTTTATTGAGAAGCTTCACAATTTCTAGGATGCTTTCGTAAAGGATTAACATTATTCATGGTATTGTATTAGTTCCTATGCTCACTAGACATTCTATGTTTTAATTTTTATCATAATCATATTTCTGCGTAATACTAACAAATGCCATTTTTTAAGAGAAAAGTTAAATTTCCATAACGTAAGGATTATATATACAAATCAACAGGTTTCTATTATTATGTGCTTATCACTGTGCCTGATGCCATGCTGGATATATTAAAAGAATGAGGAAATAATGCTTGATGAAAGTCATGTGCAATAACCTCATTTAATCTCCACCACAAAGTATGTTTACCTCCATTCTTCCACTCCAAGGAGCTTACTGTCTTCATTAGAGAACTAAGACTAATGCATCCCAAACACAGAACAACTAAAAGTTAAGACAAAGACAAAATAAAGAAATCACTGAAAGCTACTCATTAAACGCTGAATGAGGCGAAAAAATTCATTTCTCTTAATATTAAACTGACTTGCTGACAGATCAAAACAGAAGAAAAAAATGTATTCTGACAATGACAGAGCTATGTATCCAGTTATATCACTGTTAAACCACCCCTAGTTAAGTCCTTTTACCGCTCTGCTAGTTCCCAATCCTCCTGAATCTGCTTCTGCCTGGCTTTGTGGTACTCCTCCCTCCAGCACTTGGAGCAGAAACCCTGCCAAGCAGGGTTGCCGTAATAACCACATCCTTTCTTGCACAGGAGCTCTGATTGATCCACATGAATTCCTCGGCGCTCAGACTTAAGACTCATCTTCTTCCTGTTAATCAAAGAGCAAACAAGAAAGTTTTGTTGAAAATGAATTCACTATCATTCTACTCACAGCAAAGCAATTAAGAAAAAAAAAATGAATGAGTCTATCATCTTCAAGCTATAATGGAAGAAAGGAGAGAGGGAGGGAAGGAGGGAAAAAGAAAGTTTAAATATTACAAATTACTGTCATACTAAAGAACAAACTTCTTATTCCTGCCCAATAATATAAAGAACACTTTAAGAAGGACTAATACTGGATTAAAGACCTAAACAGAAGACACGAAACTATAAAACTCCTAGAAGAAAACATAGGGGAAAAACTTCACAACGTTAGATTTGGAGACAATTTCTTGGATATGACACCAAAAGTACAAGCATCAAGAGCAAAAATACACAAATGGGACTACATCAAACTTAAAAACTTCTACACAGGAAAGGAATCAACAGAGTGAAAAGGCAACCTATAGAATGGGATAAAATATCTGCAAACCATATATCTGATAAGAGGTTAATATTCAGAATATGTAAAGAACTCCTAAAACTCAACAACAACAACAAAAATCCAATTAAAAATTAGCAAAGGCCATGAATAGACAATTCTCCAAAGAAGATGTACAAAGAGCCAACAAGTGAAAAGATGCTCAATGTCACTAATCATCAGGTAAATGCAAATCAAAACCACAAGGAGATATCACCACACACCTGATAGAATGACTATCATCAAAAAGAACAAAAAGAACAAGTGTTGGCAAGGATGTGGAGAAATTGGAACCCTTGTGTACAGTTGGTAGGAATGTAAAATGGTACAGCCACTGGGGAAAACAGTATGGTGGTTCCTCAAAAAAGCAGAAATAGAATTATCATATGATCCAGCAATCTCACTTCTGGGTATACACCCAAAAGAACTGAAAACAGGATCTTGAAGAGATACCTGCACACTCATGTTCACTGAGCATTATTCACAATAGCCAAGCAATCTAAATATCCATCAAAGGAAGAATCTATAAACACAGGATGAATGGATGAAGAAAACATGGTATATACAATGGAATATTATATAGTCCTAAAAAGGAAATCCTAGCACATGCTACAACATGGATGAACCTTGAGAACATTATGTCAAGTAGCCAATCACGAAAAGGCAAATCAAAGACATTATTCCACCTACATGAGGTATCTAAATTAGTCACTCTCAGAACCAGAAAGTAGAATGATGGTTGCCAGGGGCTGGGGGAAGGGAGGCAAAGAGGAGTTGCTGTTCAATGCGTATAGGGTTTCAGTTTTGCTAGACAAAAAAGTTCTAGAGATCTGTTGTACAAGGTGCACAGTGCAGAGTGTACAGTGCACTACTGTACACTTTATTCTTTATTTTTTATTTATTTATGGCTGCATTGGGTCTTCATTGCTGCGCACAGGCTTTCACTAGTTGTGGCGAGTGGGGGCTACTCTTCGTTGCGGTGCGCGGGCTTCTCACTGCGGTGGCTTCTCTTGTTGTGGAGCACGGGCTCTAGGGCGCACAGGCTTCAGTAGTTGTGGCACGTGGGCTCAGTAGCTGTGGCTCGCGAGCTCTAGAGTGCAGGCTCAGTAGTTGTGGCACACGGGCTTAGTTGCTCCGTGTCATGTGGGATCTTCCCGGACCAAGGCTCGAACCCGAGTCCCCTGCATTCAGGCAGATTCTCAACCACTGCGCCACCAGGGAAGCCCCTGTACACTTTAAAAATGGTTAAGATGGTAAATTTTATGTTATGTGTTTTTTACCACAATAAAAAAAGATTTTAATATTTAAAAAAGGGGGACTAACAGATCCTTCTTATTTGCTACCATTTTAAACCTGAGGGACAAAGTACAATCTTCTTGAAATACCCTGTGTTCTTACTACATTATGTCATTTGGCTCAAAAAGACAACTTCATTTCAACGATATAAAAGTGAATACTTTGTCCCAAATGAGATATTTTAACATTCACCAAGAAAACAAGTGTAATTAAAGCATCAGAATAGAATCTAAACTCCTTGAGACGGCATTCAAGGCCCTACTGTTTGCCACCACTCACTACATGCCTAATATTGTGACAGGTACTCAGTATAATTATTTCTCACAAAAACCAAGGTAGATATTATCTCCATTTTATTAGACGTGAAAATTCATAAACAAAAACACAGGCAGCATGAACAATGAAGAAAAAGAGAAAAGTGCTATGAAACCGAGGGGCAGCGGGAGAAGGTGAGGTCATTCTGACTTAGGGAGCATGGAGAGACCACCTGGGCCAAGGAGTGAAGGGTGGGGGATGTAGACCTTCAAGAGCCTTGAGTTGAGGCTTAGAGGGTCTTGTAGCGATGACACAAAAGAGGGAAGACATTCCGGACAGGAAGAACATCTTTTGCAAAACACTCAGAGACAGGAGAGCAAATGCAGAACATGAATGATGTGGTATAAGTAGGAGGTAAACAGAAGCAGTTATGTGTGAAGTTCAATTATGATGCCTTTTTAAAACTGCAGGCAAGAGTCTGGGTTACAGCATTGTTGTTTCAGTGAAAAGGGGAAATCAATAGGTGTCTATTTTAAGACATAAAACTTGAGAGGTGGAGTTCTGTCTTCCAGTATGATAAAGTGAGGAGGACAATAAATCCTCTCCACCAAAATCAACTATAAAGATAGACAAAACTTCCCCTCTGCTGATGGATCAAAGTGTGAACCAAGGAATGCATTCAAACTTCAAGCCACCGACTGGCTCTCTTGCATCTCCTGTGTGTATGCAGTCTCTGTTGGCCAGACATTGGAAGCCTTACTGGCTAGAGATGTTTGTGCACAAATTCAGTCTTTGAACAAACAACAATCTTCGGCTAAACATTAAGGGATGCAGGCAGATGGGTGACCCCGAGAAGGAAATCAAGGATAAAAATAAATATAAGAAAAAAAAAAATGAGGGCAGACAATGAGCAGCCGCAGGGTGTGGGGAAGAGAGACTTCACAGGTGTAGTCCAGCTATAAAACCTAGATGGCATGCGCTAAGCACTATTTTTGAGGATTTTCAAAGGCAAAAGGGAGGAAAATAATTAAAGAAGAAGACCAGAATTCAGTGTATCACTGAATCCTCGGTGAGTTTACCCTTTTTTCCCCTCCAGTATCACCAAGCCAACTCAGAAATGGACACCAGGGCACAGAGAGAGCTCCTCTAGCTCTGGCTCAAAGAATGAGAAAGGGAACTGCTAACACTGAGAGGAAATATGAAAATCCCTCCATTTTCTTGTCTTTTTTTCCCCTCCTTCTCTTGAGCCATGAGCAATCGCATGGTGTCCACAGAAGCGGCTGGAATGAGAGACTGCAGGAGCTAAACTCGGAGGAAGGGGAACTATCCATTTTTCCCACTCGCTAGTCTCCTAGACAGTGATGGGAGTACAAGACAGAGTGGGGTAACTAATTCCACAACTTTCCACCCAGAGGAGAGAAGATGAGCCCCAAGAGAACTTTAAAAATACAGGAGGAATCAATGAGGAGAACTCAAGAAAGCAAGCTGAAAATGTGTCTGATGCTATTCAAGATCAGAGACTAAAATTCACACTAATAGAGACCACTGCACAGGTTTCAGACTGACACACGCAGGAAACATCAAAATAGCACTGCGAAGCCTCTGAAAAATGAACCAACATGGGAACCACAGCTCACAGAAGTAGGGTTGGAACCTGCGGCCCAAACTTGGCAGCAAAACTAAAAACTTTTGCTTCTCCAATGACACTACGTGGAAAATTAAAACACAAACTACAAACTGGGAGAAAATACTCTCAAATCATATATCTGACAAAGGACTTGCATCCAGAATATATAAAGAATTCTCAAAACTCAACAGAAAGAAAAACCACCCAATTAAAAAAATGGGCAAAAGACTTGAACAGACTTATACAAAGAAGATATACACATTGGGAGACAATTCTCCACGGGTGTCTCACATTTCTGTACAAGAGCCCTTCGTGACAGACTATCTCTTCAAGGATATTTGCATATCTAACATTCTCAGGAGGAACAGATCACTGTCTCCCTCCAGAGAAAGGGCAAGTTTGTTTACTGTCAAGTAAAATAGATATAATGTTTCCCTCCAGGTCAAAAGTCAGGTGGGTTTGTTAGCTGCCCATTATAAAGGATTTGGGTCCCTTAAGCTTAGGTTCCTCAGCTGTGACACCAGCCCCATGGGACTTGGGGGCAAGGGTAGCCCATGTGAGATGAAGCTTGTTTTATTGATGTCCTATGAATAATAAAGTCCTTTGTCTCCGACTCCAGAGTCTCATGACTTCTGCCAGCATCCATGAAACTGGCAGGCTAACTTGTTACGTTTAAGAGGGTAAAAACCCATGTCAGTCACAGTTCTTGACAACATGGCAAATAAGCACATGAAAAGTTGTTCAACATCATCATCCGTTAGAGAAATGTAAGTTAAAACCACCATGAGGGCTTCCCTGGTGGCGCAGTGGTTGAGAGTCCGCTTGCCGATGCAGGGGATGCGGGTTTGTGCCCCGGTCCGGGAAGATCCCACATGCCGCAGAGCGGCTGGGCCCGTGAGCCACGGCCACTGAGCCTGCGCGTCCGGAGCCTGTGCTCCGCAACGGGAGGGGCCACAGCAGTGAGCGGCCCGCGTACCGCAAAAAAAAAAAAAAAAAAAAGCGCCACCATGAGATTTCACTACACACCTATTAGAATGGCTAAAATTAAGAACAATACCAAGTGGTAGCAAGGATGCAGAGCAACTAGAACCCTCCTAGTGGGATGCAAATAGTACAACCACCATGGAAAACAATTTGGTAGTTTCATAAAAAGTTAAATACATTTACCATACAACCCAGCAATCCTATTCCCAGTTATTTCCTCCAGAGAAATAAAACTGATGTTCACTCAAAAATCTATACAAAAATGTTTCTAGTAATATTACTTATGATCATTAAAAAATGGAAACAACCAAAATATCCTTCAATAGATGAATGAATAAACAAACTGTGTGGTATATCCATGCAATGGAATGCTACTCAGCAAAAACAACAACAAAAAAAACATACCCAACAACTTGGATGAAATCTCAAAGGCGTTATGATGAGTGAATGAAGCCAGTTTTAACAGTTTACATACTGTAGGGACTTCCCTGGTGGTCCAGTGGGTAATACTCCACAATCCCAATGCAGGGGGCTCGGGTTCAATCCCTGGTCGGGGAACTAGATCCCGCATGCATGCTGCAACTAAGAAGCCCGCGTGCCGCAACTAAAGATCCCGCACGCTGCAACGACGATCCCACATACTGCAAATAAGACCCAGCACAGCCAAAATAAATAAATAAATAAAGTAAATAAAATAAATATCTTTGAAAAAAGTTTACATACTGTATAATCAGGGTTTGTTAGGAATTAGGGTTGGAGGGAGGGTGTCTATAAAGGAATAGCACAAGGAACTTTTTTAGAGGTGATAGAACTGTTCTGTATTCTGATTATGGAGGTGTTTACAGAAATCTATACATGTTTTTAAATCATAGAACTGTATACTCCCCCAAAATTCAACTTTACTGTATGATTTTTTTTTTTTTTAATTTGAGAGGCAATTTCTAGTTTGGATTGGGGAAAAGTGCAGAACAGGAGACAGGGATAGTGATCAAGAGACAAATACAGTAAGAGGTTATAATAATAGAGGTAAAACAGTGGGAATGGAAAGGGGAGGGATGGCAACACACTCTGGCAGTAGGGTCTGTAAGAGTTAACTAATGAGACATGGCAGGGAGACCTGCACGTTTACAAATACTCTTCACTGCCTCTATGAGATTAAAGCCCTCCAAGGACAGGATTTAGATCTATCGCACTTATCATTTAGTAAATGAGGCTGAGGTAGAAAGGAAGAATAACAAAATATAGCCAGAGTCTAAAATGATAAGTTAAGAAACTTTAAAGGCCATCTACTTTCTCCTATTCCAATATAGATAAAGACACTGAGACTGAGAAATTATGATTTGTTCAATCAAAAAGGTAGTAAGTGGCAGGGACATCACAAGAGCCTACACTTGTACTAAGTCCTGAGTGCCATCAAACTATTTTGAGCATCTGAGCTAATCTCACCATAAACATCCTGTGGTCCCTTTCTTCAATTCCAAGAGGAGTAGGCAAAAAGAAATATCTGTTTTTTCCTTATACCAATTCAGTAAGTTTAAAATTTTTTATACTACAAAGACTACAGCACAGGTCTGTTACTAAAATGAACACATTTTAGGGAGTCTACCTAACACATGTGTCAGCAACTTCCCTTTCCTCAGGGAACTGTTCCCCAAATCTACAAAGGTCAGCTGCCATGTTTGTATATGGTGCAGTCCCCCCTCCCCCACCACTGCAGGGCCACAGCTGATTGATCCAGAGGTGGACACTTGACCCAAAATGAAGTTTTGGAAATGGGACTAAGTCTGGGCTGTTTTCTTGAATGACAGAGAAGTTGTGGCATGACCACCTTCCAACAAGTGGTCTGAGTAACCAGTCTGCAGATACAACAGACTGGTAGATATACAACAAGAAGCAGAGAAAAGTGGCAGAAGAAAAATACTCTCTAGGTCCTGAGGGGTTTCCATTTCTCAGTTCCAATCCTTTTCTAAGGTTTAGCTGCTTGCCTACCCTCAGATTTTGAAACACACCCCTTGATCCCTGACTGTTCTTTTCTTATGCCAGCTCCAGGAGAGCCTATTACCTGCACTCAGAGACTTGCCCAGGTACTATGTGAGAGCCAGAAAAACATAATAGAATTGCTGTGAGGACTACTTAGCATATACTAAGAACTCAACAGGTTAAGATGAAAACTTAAAAATAATAGCTATATGTCTATGAAGACCAATTTGATGTGCACATGAGAACATGGAGTTCGGTCAAATCTGCATTCAAATCCCAGCTCTGAAATGTGACTTTGGACAAATTAATATTTCTGAAACTTCCATTCATACCCTTCTATCCAACTTCTGCTCCCACCTTTTCACAAATCTAAGCGTCATAGGCTTTGTGCCCCCATGACCTTCACTCTGTTTTACACCTGTGATTATGTTATCTCACATGGCCAAAAAAAGACTTTCCAGACAAGATTACTAATCAGTTGACCTTAAAATAGAGAGATTATCCTGATTTTCCAGGTGGGGCCAATATAAGCACATGAACCCTAAATGCAGAAGAGGACAGGAGCCCAGAATAGTCAAAACAATCTTGGAAAAAGAATGTAGGAGCACTTACAGTTACCAATTTCAAAACTTACTACGAACCTATGATAATCAAAACAGTGTGGAACTGGCACAAGGACAGACATGTGGAGCAATGGAATAGAACTGTGAGTCCAGATATAAACCCACACATCTATAGTCACAACTATCAAATGGAAGAGTCTTCTCAACAAATCGTGCTGGGACAATGGGATCACCATATGCAGACGAATCCTTGTCTCACACCACGTATAAAAGTTAACTAAAAATGGATTAAAGACCTAAATGTAAAAGCTAAAACTATAAAAACTCTTGGCCAGAAACACAGGTAAAATTTCATGATCTTGGATTTGGTAAAGGATTCTTAGATATGACACCAAAAGCATAAACAACAAAAGAAAAGAGATAAATTGTACTTCATCAGAATTAAAAACTTTTGTGCTTCCAAGGACCCCATCAAGAATGTGAAAAGGCAACCCACAGAATGGGAGAAAATATTTGCAAATCATGTATCTAATAAAGAACTTATACACAGAATGTGTAATGAACTGTTATAACTCAATATTTTTAAAGATAAACAACCCAATTTCCAAAATGGGTAAAAGATCTGAATAGACACTTCTCCAAGGAAGATATGCCAATTGTCAATAAGCACGTTAAATGACTTTTGACATCATTAGTCATTAGGGAAATAAAAATCAAAACCACAATGAGAGAAAAAAAAACAACAACAATGAGATAACACTTCACATTCAGTTGGATGGCTAGTATTAAAAAGTCAGATAGGACTTCCCTGGTGGCGCAGTGGTTAATAATCCGCCTGCCAATGCAGGGGACGTGGGTTCGAGCCCTGGTCCGGGAAGATCCCACATGCCACAGAGCAACTAAGCCTGTGTGCCACAACTACTGAGCTTGCACTCTAGAACCCGCGAGCCACAACTACTGAGCCCATGCGCCACAACTACTGAAGCCCACGCGCCTAGAGCCCGTGCTCCGCAACAAGACAAGCCACTACAGTGAGAAGCCCGTGCAACTGCCACAAAGTGTAGCCCCTGCTCACCACTAGAGAAAGCCCACATGCAGCAACGAAGACCCAACACAGCCCCCTAAAAAAATGTCAGATAATAACAAGTGCTGACAAAGATGTGGAGAAACTGAAGCACTCATACATTGCTGATGGGAATGTAAAATGGTGCAGATGCTTTTGGAAACCATCTGATGGTTCCTCAAATGATTTTTTTTTTTTAATATTTTTGGCTGCGTTGGGTCTTCGTTGCTGTGCATGGGCTTTCTCTAGTTGCAGCGAGCGGGGGCTACTCTTCCCTGCGGTGCGCAGGCTTCTCATTGTGGTGGCTTCTCTTGTGGCGGAGCACAGGATCTAGGCACAGGGGCTTCAGTAGTCGTGGCACATGGGCTCAGTAGTTGCGGCACGCAGGCTCTAGAGCGCAGGTTCAGTAGTTCTGGTGCACGGGCTTAGCTGCTCTGTGGCATGTGGGATCTTCCCGGACCAGGGCTCAAGCCTGTGTCCCCTGTATTGGCAGGCGGATTCTTAACCACTACACCACCAGGGAAGCCCCCCTCAAATGATTTTAATTAAGAGTTACCTAGCAATTTTGCTCCAAGTACATACTCCAAGGTATATTTCCAAGAGAAATGAAAACATATGTCCACATAAAAACTTGTATGAGTGTTTATATCAGCAATGTGCATTATAGCCTAAAGATGGAAAACAACCCAAATGTCCACCAGCTGGTGAACAGACAAAAGGTAGTATATTCATACAGTGAAGGATTATTCAGTCATAAAGAGGAATTAAGAACTGACACATGCCGCAACATGACTAACCTTGAAAACATTATGCTAAGTGAAAGAAGCCAGTCATAAAAAGACAACACATTATATGATCCCATTCATATGAAGTTCCAGAACAGGGAAATCTAGAGAGACAGGGAGTAGAGTAGTGGTTGCTTGGGACTGAGAGGGATAGGACAAAATAAGAAGATATCTAAAGGGCATGGAGTTTCTTTCTGAAATGATGAAAATGTTCTAAAGTTGGCTGTGGTGATGGTTGCTTTTGAACTGTGCCCTTTTTTTTAAATAAATTTATTCATTTACTTATTTTTGGCTGCATTGGGTCTTTGTTGCTGAGCACGGGCTTTCTCTAGTTGCAGCGAGTGGGGGCTACTCTTTGTTGTGGTGCACAGGCTTCTCATTGCAGTGGCTTCTCTTATTGAGGAGCACAGGCTCTAGGTGCACGGGCTTCAGTAGTTGTGGCACACAGGCTCAGTAGTTGTGGCTTGCAGGCTCTAGAGCACAAGCTCAGTAGTTGTGGCTCGCGGGCTCTGGAGTGCAGGCTCAGTAGTTGTGGCACACAGGCTTAGTTGCTCCGCAGCATGTGAGATCTTCCAGGACCAGGGCTCAAACCCGTGTCCCCTGCACTGGCAGGTGGATTCTTAACCACTGCACCACCAGGGAAGTCCTGAATTGTGCCCTTTAAATGGGTGAATTCTACGGTATGTGAATTATACCTCAATAAAATTGTTTTTAAAATATAAAGTAGAAGAGGAGGGCAGAATGGGAAGTCAAAGAGATTCAAAGAACCACTGCTGGCTTTGAAGGTGGAGAAATTTAAGAAATGTGGGTGGCTTCTAGAAGCTGAGAATGACCCCTGGCTGACAGCCAGCAAAGAAATGAAGACCTCAGTTGCATAACTTCATTAAACTCAATTCTGCCAACATTTAAGTATGTCTGGAAGCAGATTCTCCCCATAGCCTCCAGATAAGAGCCCAGATTGGATGACATCTTAATTTGGACCTCTTGAGAGCCTTAACAGAGTACCTGGCTGAGCTGGCCAGGAGTGCTGACTTAACAATACTTACAATACTCTGGGTGTTGTTTTAAGCTGGTAAGTTTGTGGTAACTTGCTATGGCAACAACAGAAAACTAATATAGGCCTCCTTTCAATTTCTCTCTTTTGGGGGCCTTTGCACAAGTGTTCTAATGCCTAAATGCTGGGACCCTTGCTATTTATACGCTGATTTCCCTCTCCTCATTTAGGTCTCAGCTTTCATGTCATACTTTCAGAAAGGCCTTCCCTGGCCACGCTATCTAAAGCAGTACCTACCCCAACCTGCCCAACCCTCACCTCCACTGTGGGCCCAGAATTGCTTCTCCATATCCAGGAAGGGCTAACCAAGCAGGCCTGAGCTGCTCAAATTGTGCACACTCTCATTTTCAGAAGGGCCTGTTTCTGTGGCTGACCCCTGGCCAGCTCCTGGGAACTGCGGTCTTAAGAGTATCTTTATGTACTAATTGATAAGGGTGTTTTGTATGCTTGGAG
Source organism: Phocoena phocoena (assembly GCF_963924675.1). NCBI lineage: Eukaryota > Metazoa > Chordata > Mammalia > Artiodactyla > Phocoenidae > Phocoena > Phocoena phocoena. The sequence goes on from NC_089233.1 coordinate 14,495,811, forward strand.
TCTTGATCCACACTGTACCAACGTGTCTAGACAGTTTGTGCAGACTGTGTGATGTATGGTGAATACTGCTTTCCTTCTTGGGGGGGGGGGGGGCGCGTCAATCATGAGGGTGCTTGTGCCTACGTGACCAGCCTCCAATAAAAACCCTGGAATCTTAGGCTTAAGTGAACTTCCCCAACAGAAAACGCTTCACACATGTTGCTAGAGTTTGTTGCTGAGGGATTAAATGCACCCTGTCAACTCCACTGGGAGAAGACTCTTGGAAGCTCATGCTTGGTATCCTCCAAATTCTGCTCAATGCACTGTTTTCCTTCACTGATCCTGTTTAATATCCTTTCACTGTAATAAAACACAGCCAGGAGTACATGAGTTCTGCGAGCCCTTCGAGTGAATTACCAGACCTGGGGGCAGTCTTGGGGTCTGCCGACAGGACGTGATTATAAAGGGGTGGTATAAGGGAGATCTTAGTGGCAATAGTTCTGTATCTTGACTATGTTGGTGGTTACAGGAATCTACATATGTGATAAAATGGCACAGAACTATAATACACATTGTAGAGATGTCAACTTACTGGTTTTGACATTATACTATAGTTAACATAAGACATAGCCATTGGGCAAACTAGGTGAAGAGTACACAGGACCTTTCTGTATTATCTTTGCAACTTCCTGTTAATCTGTAATTTCAAACTAAAAGTGTTTTTTAAAAATTCCACTTAAAATTTATTAAATAAAAACACCTATGATTGAATTAACGTGTATCAGACAGTTGTACATATCACTCAGATCATCTCTGTTCCTAAGTATGGAAAACAAAGTGAGCAACCAAAAAAAAAGTACACGCCCTGATTTGAAAGGCTATGCAGTGATGATGAAGCTGTTTTGGTGAGGCAAAGCAGGTACAGTCAGCACATCCAGATTAGACATCAGAGTATATAGACACCATACCCTCCTCAGTTAGGGAGAAACATGGGGGAATCAATTCTGAGACTCAATTCCATCTTTCCCAGGCAGAAAGACCTATCACTAGCCACAATCCAGAGGCAACTACCATCACTACTGCACCCAGTGGGGGACGTCAGAGGGGCCACACCCAGCTCCTATTTGAGCTCTGCACTCCAGTAAGTAGTCTTTTACTGAGCAACCTGGGTACAAAGATTGCATAATTCAATTGGCCCACTCACATTAGGGAGGACAGAGTAAAAATGATCTCTATTGCTGAGATAGCTGAGATTCCTGTGAATTCTGCCTCAGGGCTAGGTACCCTAAAAAGGGCCAGAGGAGCACAAAGCCCACAGAGCTGTGTATGTTCTTCCTTAAGGCTCTGCATGCAAACCACGTTCATTTCATAAAACAAAAAACAAAAAATACTTTGTAGATTTGAGTAGCTTCCCACTATCTTCCTTGTAAGAGTCCTGCTTCCTATTCTTAGGTTTGATGTAATGTCCTCATAGATCATTCCTCTGGGCAACACACCTGGGATTTACAGAAAACATCCAATCAACTCTCCTAAAATGATAAACTATCCTTGAACCCCAGTTAAGAAACAGAATTTAAAGTTAAGCTTTTTCCCTTAAATTTGTTTTTTTTCCAGTTATAGAAGTAAAAGATGGTTACTCTAAAAAACCTGAGACATAAGTAGAAAATAAAGAAAACATCACCCAGAGGCAGTCACTATATTTTCATAGTGCTTTCTCTACTCATCATGATCTCATTCATTTATTCAACAAATATTTATATACTGATTTACAGTACATGACAGGCACTTAGGATACAAATTTAAGTAATAATAAAGTTTCAGTCCTCATAGAGCTTACTGTCAAGTATGGAAGATGTGACTATATACCTAGAAGGCCTGAAAGAAGAAATTAAAGCACTATGAACACTGAGGAATTAATTAATTTTAAAATTACTGAATTTCATAAAAGAATTTATGTTTATATGAAACAAGCTAAATATGTGTACATGAAATCTATGAAATTCTTACAATAGCCTGACAATAAGAAGTTAGGAAATATAGAGCTCTCATTCCCAATAGTATCGAAATGTAAAAACATCTAGGTACTATTTTAATAAGAAAATTATGTCATCTACATAAAAATACTGAGATATAAAGACGGCTTAAATAGTTGGCAACACATACCAGGGCACAGTGTGAGAAAGTTAAATATTTTATAAATGGCAAATGTTTCAAAATTTTTAAGTTTACTATAAATGACAAAAAAAATTCCAAAAGACTTTTTTGGAACTTGACAAAATTATTCCATATTTTATCAGCAATAATAAACAGGCAAGAATTTTAAAAAATACTCTAAATTGGGCTTCCCTGGTGGCGCAGTGGTTGAGAGTCCTCCTGCCGATGCAGGGGACACAGGTTCGTGCCCCAGTCCGGAAGGATCCTGCGTGTCGCAGAGCGCCTGGGCCCGTGAGCCATGGCCTCTGGGCCTGCACGTCCAGAGCCTGTGCTCCACAATGGGAGAGGCCACAACGGTGAGAGGCCCGCGTACCGCAAAAAAACAAACAAACAAACAAAACTCTTAATTAATTTACTGAACTTTAATTTTCTGCAAACTAGTTAAAATAGTGTGAACTTAGCAAAAGAACTGGCAAATCACTTCAGAATGGATTAACCCCAAAATGAATTGCTAATACATAAAATAATTTATTATTAGAGGAAGGAGGAGAAGGGAAGAATTTTCAATAAATAATGCAGGGATAACTGGTCAGCAATCTGGTACCCCCCAAATTAATTACAGGAATCTTAAAGAGTTAAAGTTTTTAAAAGACTAATGAAAAAATAGAAAGGACTAAAATTAAGTATTTATGAAACTTCTAAAGAGGTGAGGGCTATCTCAGCTCACAGGCTGCAGGAGAAATCAGAAAGGAAACCGATTTGAATAAGTACATTGAAACTTCTATCTAGTTTTTAAAAGGCCCCACTTAGAACCAAAATAGAAAGGCAAATAAGAGACTAGGCAGAATATTTTAAGTAAACAGGACGAGAGTGTTTTACCATATTTAGAAATTACACTAGTAAGATTTGTAAAACTCTGCTATGCAGTATAAGGATATGAGCCGATCATTCACAAAACGGAAATAGCTTCCTAGAACAGACATAGAATGTCAGAGGGTTTGTGCCTTGTGAACTCTGATTTATATCACCAAATTGGCCTCACAAAAAGGTTATACCTATTTACATTCCCACCTACAGTGATCCACTTTCCCACAAACTCATAAAAACTGCATTATTAGTCTTTAATTTTTGCCGATCTGAAAGGCAAAAAAAGAAGCATTTCTTGTTCTAATACCCATGTCCTTAAATTGACCATCTTTATAGATATTTATTGGCCATTAGCATATTTTCTTTGGAGAATTAAACTGTTCCTGTTCTTTGCTCACTTTTCTATGACATCTTTTTTCTTTTTATAGGCGCTCTTTTTATGTTATCTTTTAGCCTTTGGCTGTATATGTTAAGATACTATAGTTTTGTTTTTCTTGTTTTTTTTTTTTTTTTGCAGTACGCAGGCCTCTCACTGTTGTGGCCTCTCCCGTTGTGAAGCACAGGCTCCGGACGCTCAGGCTCAGCCGCCATGGCTCACGGGCCCAGCCGCTCTGCGGCATGTGGGATCTTCCCAGACCGGGGCACGAACCCGTGTCCCCTGCATCGGCAGGCGGACTCTCAACCACTGCGCCACCAGGGAAGCCCTGATACTAAAGTTTTAATCAAAGACTGTATCCAGGTTTCACTGACTTTCATAGCGTTAAATACATTGCCTCCAAAATGAATGTGAATGTCACACAGATAATCAGTGGCAGAGTTCCAATGTTAAATATAACAATACAAAGTATCCAAACACTAGCCTGCCCAAATAATTCCAAATGATAATCAAACCCATGGAATATAATGTAGAGTTTATGCTGCTGGAATGAGCAGAGCCAGCAGAGCAGCATTCTTAAGGAATGAATTCTAGGCAACAATCTTCTATTGTATTATGTCACACCCTCTTCATCAAAGTGAAATTATGACTCCAATCGGAGCATGCCATTCCCCAGGCAAATAACTCAAAATTACATGCAAAACTATCTGGCTGCTCGAGTCTATTTCTACCATGCTCTACCCTCTCTCTTCCGCAGAAACAGCCAATTCCTCAACTGGTCTATTTATTCAATAAGTAACTGACCAAAAATTATGTCTCTTAACTTAAAGTAACAGCAAACTGCAATATATAAGGTGGTTTCAATGATCAAAGGTTTTTGGTTTTGTTTCTGCAAACTTACAGCTTAGTTTTAGCTTTGCTGCAGCCATTTCAACCTTAGCCAGTTGCTGTGGCTGGGTTAGACATACACATATCTATGAGATAAGAGAAATATAAAAAGCAATTGCCTGGACAGAAATGTATTTATTCAGACTTGTTAGAGGGTTCAATCAAATAAATATCTGTATTATATTCTAAGTTTTTGAGAAGTGCCTTGTGCATAACAAAAAATCAAATTAAACGGCAACAACTTTCAAAAGCTACTAAAACCATCCCATCTGCAGAAACTTTCAAAAGCTACTAAAACCATCCCATCTGTTCTAGGTTGAATTGTGTCCCCCCAAAAGATAGGTTGGACCCCAATATTGTAAATGTGACCTGATGTGGAAATAAGGTCTTTGCAGATGTAATTAGTTAAAATGAAGTCATACTGGATTAGGGTGGGCCCTAAATTGAATGACTAGTGTCCTCATAAGAAGGCCCTGAGAGACCCAGAGACACACACAGAGGCCGTGTGGCCACAGAAGCAGAGATTGGAAGGATGAAGCTACAAGCCAAGAACTCCAATCATCTTCCCTACAGCCTTCAGAGAGCATGGCCCTGCTGACACCTTGATTTCAGACTTCTAGCCTCCAGAACTCCAAAAAAATGAATGTCTGTTGTTTTAAGAACCTAGTTTGTGGTAATTTGTTATAGCAGCCCTAGGAAACAAGAAACCATCCAACAAGAATTGTGGTAAATTCTAGAAATAATTTAAAGAAATGAGTTTTCCACCAGTTGACAGAACCGTAGATTCACAGCATTACTTGCTCTTTACAAATAGGAGGATCATATATGTCAGTTAATGAGAACAGTCCCGGCTTATGCCTGTTGTCCTGGTATAAAAGCAGCCCTTTGGTTCTCAAAAGTGACCTGTTTTCGATAATAAAGTACACGGTCATCTTATGTATGAACAAGCCTAGAATACACTTCTGTTTGTCTGCCTTCAAATCCCACCTATTCAAATAATGTCAAATGCCCCTTCCCCACCCTCAGAATAATTCCATCTCTCTGGCTTCTATAGCATTTTATAAATACAGCTATTATAATACTCATGTTTTATTACAATTACTTGCTTACTTGTCCACTCCATGTTCGTAGACAACACAGTGCCAGGAACAGAATGCATACTCAATAGGTGTCTTCTAAATGTATTAAATGATTTATTCAGGAGACTGACAAAGTACCTGCAGAGACAGTTTTCTTTCACTTTTGTCCCTTGTGAAAATTAAAAAAAGAAAATCTCGACTAGAACTGGTGACGGGAAGGCCTGTAAAGGGAGCTCTCACGCCCTACCACTACACTCATCATCCTCTACGTCAGTTACCCCAAACAGGAAGCCATCAATTACCCAAAGAGAAAGAGGCCAGTTACTGACTCCAACAGGAAAAGATGTACCTTGCACTCCCAAACAGGAAGTACACTACTTTACTACCTCAGCAAGAGAAAGACTTCCTTCTTTCCCAGCAACCAGCCTAGCCAACAGAAAATGCCATAGTTCAGCCAATGAGAAGCTGGCGTCACCTGAACTTTTACTTGCTTCCAATGAACTTTCATTTTTCCCTTGCTGATGACTTCCTTTCCTGTCCCCCCTCCTCCCTATAAAAGTCTTCCCTGTTGTGTAACCCCTCAGAGGATCTCTGTTTGCCAGATGAGATGCTGCCTGATTCATGAATCACTTGATAAAGCCAATTAGCTCTTCAAATTTACTCAGCTAAGTTTTGGTTTTAACACCCTTATATACTCTCTGGGGCGTAGGAGGTAGGAAGAGAAACTTAAACAGCTAAATGACTAGCTTATAAAGCTGTAGTTCTCAAATTTTAGCATGCATAAGTGTCACCTGGAAGACTTGTTAAAATACACAGTACGGGGCCCCAACCCAGACTTGCTGATTCAGGAGGTCTGGGGTAGGTAAGGCCTGAGAATTTGCACTTCTAACAGGTTTCCAGGTGATGCAGCTAGGAGCTACTCTTTGAGAACCACTGCTATAAAGTAAGCACCACAATTACTAAAAGATTAATTTCTTCTTATAACTTCATTCCTAGCAGGAAACTCTCTTTTCTGAATATGACTGAGTAGCTTGAGGCACACCAACACTCCTGCTGAGAACTAGGAAAGCCAGATACTTTTTTTGTGTGTGTGTGTGTGTGTGGTACGCGGGCCTCTCACTGCCGTGGCCTCTCCCATTGCGGAGCACAGGCTCCGGACGCGCAGGCTCAGCGGCCATGACTCACGGGCCTAGCCGCTCCGCAGGATGTGGGATCTTCCCGGACCGGGGCACGAACCCATGTCCCCTGCATCGGCAGGCAGACGCTCAACCACTGCGCCACCAGGGAAGCCTGCCAGATACATTTTAAAAATCAATGTTTAAAGGCATGAGAAAGCAGCTGAAGCAACCAAGACTAGAAGGGTCTAGGTTCTGGAAAAAGAGAGGAACTGTAGAGAAACAAAATGACATTCTGCAGCCACTTTTCCCCCAAGTGCATTTGCTGATTCTGGGGCAAAAAGCTGAGAATCCAGACTTCCCTTCAGCAGAGGAACCATGAGAGCTTTTGGAAGAGGTGAAAAGCAAGACTCAAGGAGTCAAGATCCCAGTCAAAGAGGAGAGTTTAAGAACTGGGCCTAACAAAAGGCTGGCTTTCCGCTGAAGACATTTACTACATTCTGCAGTTGCACGAAGAAGGCTTCAAAACAAAACTAAAAGCGCCTGAAAATCAAGAGTAGAATTTTCAACAATCTCATTGTTCTCAGGAGACAAAAAATACAGTACAGAAGATACAAGGAGGAGGGACCCCTGTGAATTCACAAAACTATCAGTTGGAAGCCCTGGATGCCTGGCTACTTGCTAGCATTAAAGCCAAACTAGAGGGAAACACTGCCTTACCAAACCGGCAACACAACCTCAACCAACAACTCAGTCCCTAATAGGATTAGGTGATGAGCCACTACTCTACCTGGCTAGCAAAAGGGAGGGAGGATTTCCTCTGAAAAAGAACAGCATCATCTGGAGCTTCATTTTATTCATAACACTCAGCATTCATATAACTGAAAACCAAAAGGAAAAAATAGATAGAAACAGATGCTCAGATAATCCAGACACTGAAGTTAACAGAAAGACTTTTAAATAATGATGGCTATTTAAATTTCCTATTTCAAAAAACAGGGGAAGTAAGAGGAAACAACATATAAAAAGAAGAACTGCAACTGAGAATTGGAATCTATAAGAATCAAACTGAAATTCTAGACCTGAAAAGTATATTAACTAAAAGAATTCAAAGGGTAGACTTAAGAGCAGGTCAGACACAGTAGAAGAGAGGATTAGTAACTAGAACCCAAGTCAATAAAATATAACCATACTGAAGCAGAGATAAAAACTAACAGAAAATACAAGGGCAGGTGGGAATGTAAAAGGGAATGAGGAACACTGTGAAAAAGTCTACCAGGTGTGTAACTGGAGTCCCAAAAGGAGAGGAGAGAGTAATTAGGTCAGAAGTAATATTAAGAGGAAAGAATGAAGTTTTCCAAATTGATGAAGACAACCCATAAATTTAAGAAACTCTGTGAACCCCAAGCAGAATAAATACAAAGAAAACCATACAAAGACATAGCATAATTAAACGGCTGATCATCAAAAACAAAGAAACTCTTAAATGTAACCAGTGGAAAAAAGATACATTACTTTCTTAAGAGCAACAATAAAACTAACAGCTAAATTCTCAAAAGAAACAATAAAAAACGCTTAAAAGTAACCAGTGGATGGGCTTCCCTGGTGGCGCAGTGGTTGAGAGTCCGCCTGCCGATGCAGGGGACATGGGTTCGTGCCCCGGTCTGGGAAGATCCCACATGCCGTGGAGCGGCTAGGCCCGTGAGCTATGGCCGCTGAGCCTGCGCGTCCAGAGCCTGTGCTCCTCAAGGGGAGAGGTCACAACAGTGAGAGGCCCACGTACCGCAAAAAAAAAAAAAAAAGTAACCAGTGGAAAAAAGACACACTACTTTCTTAAGAGCAACAATAAAACTAACAGCTAAATTCTCAAAAGAAATAATAAAAGACAAAAGACAATGGAGAGACTTCCCCGATGGCACAGTGGTTAAGAATCCACCTGCCAATGCAGGAGACACGGGTTCTAGCCCTGGTCCGGGAAGATCCCACATGCCGCGGAGCAACTAAGCCTGTGCACCACAACTACTGAGCCTGCGCTCTAGAGCCCGCGAGCCACAACTACTGAGCCCATGTGCCACAACTACTGAAGTCCGTGCGCCTAGAGCCTGTGCTCCGCAACAAGAGAAGCCACAGGAGTGAGAAACCTGTGCACTGCAATGAAGAGTAACCCCCGCTCGCCACAACTAGAGAAAGCCCATGCGTAGCAACGAAGACCCACTGCAACCAAAATAAATAAATTAATTAATTAAAAAAAAAAGACAATGGAATGACACCTTAAAAGTGCTGAAAGAGGGCTTCCCTGGTGGCGCAGTGGTTGAGAGTCCGCCTGCCGATGCAGGGGACACGGGTTCGTGCCCCGGTCCAGGAAGATCCCACATGCTGCGGAGCAGCTGGGCCCGTGAGCCATGGCCGCTGAGCCTGAGCCTGTGCTCTGCAACGGGAGAGGCCACAACAGTGAGAGGCCCGCGTACCGCAAAAAAAAAAAAAAAAAAAAAGTGCTGAAAGAAAATAAATTTCCACCTAGAATGCGGTGCTCAGTGATTATTTCCTTTAAAAATGAAAGCAAAATAAATATATTTTTCAGACAAACAACAAATGAAAGAGTTCATTATTGGCAGGCTTGTATTAGAGGAAATACCAGAGGGAACTCTTCAGATGGAAAGGAAATTATCCTATCCCAAACAGAAACAAAAATACAGGAAGGGATAAAGAGCAATGGAAAGAGTAAATATGTAAGGAAATATACATGAATATTGATTATTAAAAAACAATAATTTCTTATGGGTCTTCAAATATATGTCGAATTAAAATGGATAAAACAGAGTAACACAAAAATACAGGAAAAAGACAAATGGAGTTAGTATCTAAAGTTCTAGGGCAGTGGTTAAGACTCTGCACTTCCAATGCAGGGGGCCTGGGTTCGATCGCTGGTGGGGGAACTAAGATCCCACATGCCTCCTGGCATGGCCAAAAAATAAAATTAAAAAAATAAGTAAAGTTCTAGCATTATTGAAGAAGCGATAAAAGTTATAATTTGGGGCCTCCCTGGTGGTGCAGTGGTTAAGAATCCGCCTGCCAACACAGGTGACACGGGTTCAAGCCCTGGCCTGGGAAGATCCCACATGCCGCAGAGCAACTAAGCCAGTGCGCCACAGCTACTGAACCCGCACTCTAGAGCCTGTGAGCCACAACTACTGAGCCCGCGTGCTGCAACTACTGAAGCCCACGTGCCTAGAGCCTGTGCTCCACAACAAAGAGAAGACACCGAAATAAGAAGCCCACGCACCGCAGGAAAGAGTAGCCCTTGCTCACTGCAACTAGATAAAGCCCCCACACAGCAACGAAGACCCAGTGCAGCCAAAAAAAAAAAAAAAAGAAAAGTTATAATTTGTGTTAGACTATAAGTCAAGGGTGTATGCTATAATCTCTAGTGTAACCACAAAAGAATAAAAGAATGTATAACTAAGAAGTTACTAGAGAGGAAAAAATTAAATAATAATTGAATAATAAATAATCCAAAAAGAGGTTAAAAAAAGGAAAAAGGAACAAAACAGGTGAGTCAAAAAGCAGATGGTAGATATAATACCAAATATAGTGACAATTACATTAAATGGACTAATGATTCTAATTTAAAGACTAAAATTGTCAGACTAAAGAAAAAAAACTAAATCTAACTTCATGGTGCTTTCAGTGACAAAGAAAGTTGGAAAGTATAAGGATGGAAAAAGATATATATAGCATGCAACATTTATCAAGAGAAAGCAAGTAGAGCTATAACTGGTATCACACAAAGTAGACTTTAAGGCAAAAAGCACTGCTAATGAATTAAGGATAACAGTGTTAATCCACCAAGAAAATTCTAATGTGAGGGGTGGGATGGGGAGAGTGGGAGGGAGGGAGACGCAAGAGGGAAGACACATGGGAGCATATGTATATGTATAGCTGATTCACTTTGTTATAAAGCAGAAACTAACACACCATTGTAAAGCAATTATACCCCAATAAAGATGTTAAAAAAAAAAAATTCTAATGTGAGCCAACTGGTTAGAAATTAGTCATCACTGGGAGCTAAGAAGAATACACTGGCTGAAACCAATTCTGTTTAGGAAATCTATGGCAGCTCAAAGAAGGGTAGAACTACACAGTAACATAGAGCTTAAATACCGGACTTCTTTGCAATACGATAAAACACACATATGTACCTTATGGTGAGTTCTGAAATGCCTACACAAAATATTAAAACTTTAAAATCAAGAAATAACAGGTAGACAGATTTAGACAACAAAAACATACACATTAATAAAGATCAGAAGATATTCTGGGGTGATGTAGTGTTTACTAGACTGGGTAGTTTGGTAAAGCCACAACAATTCATGACTATAAAAACTAGACTTCCTGAAATTAAACCCTCAGAAAAAGAAAAAAAATTTTTAAGTATTTTTCAGTACTCAGATTGTTCTCCTCCAAACACAGCTGAAGCGTTCACTGAAGACTGAAATGGAAATCTTTGTATTACATTTACCTAAATGGCAGACTCACCATTATAACCATTATTGGTGGTGTTTGGAGCTGGAATTGATTGGACTAAAATCCAACCTCCTAGTCAGTTTTTCTGTCAGAATCTAAGAACTTTAAACTTCAAAAGAACCTCAACTTATTTCTCAAGCATTATTTTGTAAGAAATAAGTTGAGATTTTATATATATATATATATATATATATATATATATATATATATATATATTTATATGGGGGGGTCAGTTATTAGACCAACATACTGAAAAGGCAAAAATTCTTCTTTAGGGAAATAGGTTACAACCTCTTATGGGTAACAACAACAAGAAAATCTGCCTGCAATTTGTTCTCAAATATGTGCAAGAATAAAAGTAGGCTCTTGAAGAGAACTTACTTTACAAAACAGAAACAGAGTTACAGATGTAGAAAACAAACTTATGGTTACCGGGGGGAGGAATAAATTGGGGGATTGGGATTGACATATACACACTACTATATATAAAACAGATAACTAATAAGGACCTACTGTATAGCACAGGGGACCCTACTCAATACTCTGTCATGGGCTGTATGGGAAAAGAATCTGAAAAACAGTGGATATATGTATATGTATAACTGATTCACTTTGCTGTACACCTGAAACTAACACAACACTGTAAATCAACAATACGCCAATAAAAAATAAAATAAAATAAAATGAAAGTAGGCTCTTGGGAGAAAGTGGTGTCTACTTCATACAGCTGATATTCAAAGGACTTAATTTCAATTTTGTCTCTCATCAGCCACTCTATTTCCTGGGGCAGGTAACATCACATGATGCTTTGTAAAGGTATCAGCAGCTAGCATGTCGTATAAAAATACTTTGCCATCTGATTATTCCTTATAAATGATATTTAAGATGTGTCCATTCATAACTATACAACATTTGAGACCACAAATGAAATCTACACACTTATCACACTACAATCCCAGCTGCAAAGGCTAATTAATTTACACAAATACATAATCCAATTTGCTAAGTAAAAGCCAAGCATATTACTTCCTGAGACACTAATTATAATGGATTTTAGACATTCTGTTTCATTGGCCTATTTTTTGTTTGTTTTTTTTTCACATTTTTAATTTGTATTCTTCTTATAATATCCTATTCAAAACTCAAGTCACTAGCCTACCTAATTTTTCAGGAACCTATTTAACAATGACAAAAGCTCTGTGGAAATGTAATTAAGGAAACACTATGTTACATAACTATATTTAGGCAAGGACAGTTCCACCCACTGTTTACTAATTAAGGATGAATAAGGATGTTCTCTACTCTTTAGTTTTGTAGGCTAGGTCACAATTTACAATATACTGTAGGAACTATATTACAATACTTCAAAATAAAATAATCTGGCATAACCTGGAATAGTCTCATATGAAAACTCACAATAAATAATGGTTTACTTATCTGTACAACTCTAATGCAATACAATTCCTAATAAAACATGGGATAAGATTTAAGAACATATACACCTAGCGATGTCACTACAGAGGCATAACCTAAATTCATCCCAAATCATAGCAGTGAGATCACCAGCTAAAGTTTTACTCTAAAATATAAATATAGACCTCTCTTTCCAGAATGGCACACTATCTTTAAAACTATATCATTGTGGTTTTCCTGATCCGATGAGACAAATTTGTAACAAATAGAAAGAAAAAATATATGCATTTCAGATGCAAACAAACACATAAAATAATATTCCCACTTTTCTAACCCTGATAGATGCCTAGAAGATGTATGTTTCCCAGCTTTATAAACTATGGCCAAATGCCCTGAACTTGTAGCTCTCAGCTCATCTTCTGGATGGAAGATTCAGAACTGTTCAAGGCCCTTCTGCAGTGGTGGGTTCTAATACTGGCCAGTGGGTTTACCTCTATTAACTGTATGGTCTAGCTCCATCTGTGCGCCCAGTCTAGTCCACCTCAAGCAGTATAAAGTCATATGTGCAGACCACTGAGTCTGTCAGACTACCTGAGTTCAAATCTCCATCATCTCTTGTATGACCTGGAACAAGTTACTGCTGCGAACCACATTTCTTTATATTTTTCTTTTAAGAAAGGGAATAAAGGAAGATGACAACATTGAGATAATGCATGTAAAGAGCTTATTATTAGCACATGCCTGGCCCATGCTAGCACTTGACAAGTTCTAACTAATTACTTAAAAGGTCAACTTTTTATTTAGCTTGAGGAAAATACAGATACATTAATTTACTGGACACTACATCTAAGATGAGTGGATCTGTTCCCTTCTTAAAAATAAATTACAGGGCTTCCCTGGTGGTGCAGTGGTTAAGAATCCGCCTGCCAATGCAAGGGACACAGGTTCGAGCCCTGGCCAGGGAAAATCTCACATGCCGTAGAGCAACTAAGCCCGTGCGCCACAACTACTGAGGCTGAGCTCTAGAGCCCGCGAGCCACAACTACTGAGCCCATGTGCCACAACAACTGAAGCCTGCGTGCCTAGAGCCCATGCTCCGCAATAAGAGAAGCCACCGCAATGAAGAGCAGCCCCCGCTCACCGCAACTAGAGAAAGCCCATGCACAGCAACAAAGACCCAACACAGCCAAAAATAAATAAATAAAATAATTAATATTAATTAATTACATGCCTGGACTTTTCAAGCCAATGCTCTCTGTGCTGGAGCTAACACCCCAAACCTACTTCCAGAAATGAATCTTGGTATTCACTGATATTCCTTCAGCCCATCTGAGTGTGGAGGTGAAGTGACTTTTACTTAAATATTTGTCAGTCTCCTCCATTTTCATACCCCCCACGATAAAGCATGCCTGCTAAAAATATGGCTCTGTGATTAACCAACAACACAAAAAATGTATGTACTTGAGGAACTTGTTGGGAAGCACCAACACAAACACCACTGCTGATAAATTAATAACAAAAGCTCCATTGAGAAATAAAACATTTATGAAAGGTAACTTGAAAAATGTGTAATCCCCATCTACTTATCTAGATAATGTAAAACAGATCCTTAAATTAAATCAGTCTACAGAGCTAAGTGCTTAGTCCACATTATTTTGCCAACACCAGAACTGTTTTTATTGAATTATGTTTTGATCTTACGTCGTCACCCTACACAATGAGGCAATGAGGAATTTTACTAAAAAACAAAGTAAAACACAACACAGCCCTCTGAAATGCATGCTGTATTTATACTTAAGGATGTAGTTGAGGAGTTTCTCAATACAAGGCATCTTTGGGAATCCAAAGGAGAAACTGGTCTTTTATCTTATGGTCACTGAACCATGTAACTGATTACATTTCTTTCTGAACTGGCTACTAAAAAGCAGAGTCAAATTTGTGGCCCTCTAACAAATACTTAAGACTTCAGTGCAAGTACTTTGTGTACAGATCTCATTTCTGTTTCCATCTTAATTTTTCTCCCACAGTCCTAAATCCATCACCCCTTTATTTCTGTCTGTTACCAAAAGCATGTTGTTTGTACCTTTGTAAGTCATTATGAATCCTTTCTGGAAGACGAGGTGATATAAGTAAATGGTATGCTCCACTTAAAAAACGGTATAGCACAATAGGAAGATATTTTCTTCCATTAACAAACATGTTACGAGTTCAATTTCTAGAGGCATTATCTTTCTTGTGTTCCAAAAGAAAAAAGAGCAAGTGTTGTAGCAAACATTATATTTAAAATTAGGAAATTCTAACAACAGAGGAACTACCAAAATAAAACACTTTCATTATGTATTTTTAACTGTGGAGCACACAGAAACTTGTAAATATATCCCATGTCAAAATCCCCCAAAAGTCATTTTTATTTTTAAAATACAGACGAAATCACCACAAATGCAGTTGCATTTGAGTATTTATTCTGAATGAGAACTGAATAGGCTAGCTTCAAAAATGATTTATAAAATTTTTGTACAGCTCCTTCTGAGTTGCCCTGTGCCTAGCACAGGGGATGCTGCCAACCATTCCTTACTGGGAGACAGCACAGAATTTAAAGCCCCAAATGCTCTTGCTACATTCCTGCTTCAGGGATTTCAGTAATCTTATTGCTGTCATCGGAGCAAAACAAAAAGCTTAATATTCTCTTAGTGGGTAAAATTTTACCCTATCATGAACTCATACTTAGCATTCTGATCATAACTTCTAACTACAAATTTATCTAATTAATTGATTATAATTATAGTCCTTCACCCTCCTGGTGACCACAAACAAGCGAGCTATGCTACCAGAGACTTGAAAAACTGTTTTACTACACAATAAAAATTACACTGCCTACCCCAACAACAGTAACTTCATCAACAACAGGAATCTCCCAGGGTAACTTGAAAGCAGCACCATAAAGTATAGCCTTTTCTTAAAGCATTTTAGGGACTTTATCTAAATAACAAACAGATAAAATAAGAGCCACATAATATTATGTGGGATAAAGATGAGTCAATTGTTGTTTCTCCTGTTTATTCAACAAACAATAGTCTAGATTATTTCAAGGCCTTTCAGTCATGTGAAACAACATACATTATGTTCCTACAATGCTTTATGACAGAAATGAACATTTAATATGACTTTCAAAATGTTTGGCCTCTATTGTGAAACTTTTTTTTTTAGGGTGACAACTTTATTGCTGGGTTAAGAAGCTACTTAAGAGCATGTCTATTCTACCTCACAGAATAGACAGGTATGTTATGTCACATAGGTATCTCCTATATTTTAGGGATGGGTCATCTCTGCTAGAGATGTTTACTTTGCAACCAATATAAACACATGTGCCAAAAATTAAACTCACATTGTCAACATAGAAATTCTATGTCTCTAGCCAAAGACTGAGAAGAGTAAATGAAACAAGACCTTAGTTCTTCTATACATAGATATTAAAATAAGTACCGGTCAAGTCTTTTTTTCACTGAAAATCAACATCAGAAATCAATGATTTCTCATCATCCTCATGGAACACTCATGAATGCCTGACTTGGATTGAGATGCAAAGAGATAAAAGCAGAATTCCTGTTTATAGAAGTTTACAAATAAGCAGGGTCACACACTCTCATACAAACAATTAGTAAATGAATATAAAATTCAATTCAGGGCTTCCCCGGTGGCGCAGGGGTTAAGAGTCCGCCTGCCGATGCAGGGAACACGGGTTCGTGCCCCGGTCCGGGAAGATCCCACATGCCGCAGAGCGGCTGGGCCCGTGAGCCATGGCCTCTGAGCCTGCGCGTCCAGAGCCTGTGCTCCGCAACGGGAGAGGCCACAACAGTAAGAGGCCCGTGTACCACAAAAAAAAAAAAAAAAAAATCAATTTAACAAGCAGAAACGATGAAAATACAAGCTAGCACATAATCAAACACTGTACGGGGCACAATCCTCATCAGCCACATAGCAGCCCGTGTGTTAACCAGGCAAATAACCCTCCTTAAAACCCTTCCCTGGCTCTGTCACCATCAGAGAAATGCCCAAGAATCTCCTGCATCTCTGCCCCTATCTGCCACCCGCCGCTGCCTGCATTTTTTCACTTTTCAAAAACCACCTCCTGGGAGGTGCTGGCCTCTTCTCCTTTAGTTGCCCCATGTCCACATTCCCACTACCTCTAAAATTCTCACCCCACCTTGTTAGGCTGAATGTTACTCATTCTTCAAGACACTTCCAGAAATATTCCCTGGTACCTTCCTCCACCCTCCATGCCCTGCAGTCCCTCAAGACACCTGGGGTGTCCCCCTTCTGGGCTCTGCTGCTCACCACACTGCATGGCGAGTATCCTCCCTGTCCCTCTCTCCTGAAGTGGCTATCTTCTAGAGAGAAGAAAATGACTGCTTGGAAGGTCAATAAAAATTCAAATCCTTGAACACCTTAATCTTCCACCTAAGAACCAGTAACTCTTAAAATTAACATTATTTATCATTAAAGGGATTAAGTAAAATCAAATCTCCTTGCAACTCCAGCAAGCTTTCTTGGTACAACTATTTTAATTAGTAACCTTGATAGATTTTGGGGGGTTTGTTTTGCAGTTTTAGATTTACTGAGAAAACAGGTACAACTATTTTTTAAACTCAAACAAAACTCTTCAGATCCAAAAAAAAAACAAAAACTATTCCCCAGTGATGCTGTGAACTCATCCTGACAAATTTTCACATCTAATCTCTCTGCTAGGCGAGTCCCGGCGCCCAATGACACATTTCCCGACCACAGGGCTTGGTCACCGGCGCTGAGACACCACCAGCAGGCTCTGACCTATTCTCTGAAGCGCCTAAGTCCTTCCACCCTGTCGACTAAACTTCCGTGATGGGCATCACCTCTGCTCTCCTCCGAGACGATTCGGAAGCAGGGACTTCTGCTCCTAACCCCAGGCCCACAACTTCGCCCTCAACCACGGGGCGAAAGTTAGGACCAGTCTTCCAGTCCCCGCGCTGCGAAAGAGAGCATCCTCCCACCTCCAGGACCTTTCCCTCCCCGAGACCGACGCGGGTCCCTGAGGTCCCGGCGCCCCTGCCCAGGCCGGGCTGCGACAGGTCCCCGAGGGGCTCGGGGCACGACCCGCACGGTCACCACTACAGGTGTCCCTCGGCACTCCGCCGACTGGACAGTGAGGAGGGAGCCGGCTGGAGCACAGCCATCCCGCGATGGGTGGACGGGTGGCAGGCGGCGGCCAGGAAACGATACGCGTCTGCCCGTCGGAGCTGGGCCGGGCCTCGGAGAATTTGGCGACGAGCGCCCGAAACGGGCAGGCCGAGCACGCAGAGGATGAGGGGGGCCGGCGACGGCCTGGGACCGGCCAGGGCCGCGCCGCCGGGCCCCGGGCTGAGCCGGAGGGCGGCAGGAGGCACCGGTGAGAGACGGCCCCAACCGGGTGTACAGCCCGGACCAATGACCCAGTAACCGTCACCGGTACGGCGCCGCCGCCCCACTGCCCCGACGCCGCCGCCCCACTGCCCCGACGCCGCCCTGGGCCCCCGTCCACCCGCCCCGTACCTCACCTGCTGCTCCACCGACGTCCAGAACACCGCTCTCTCCGCGTCGCTAGAGTAGGTCCGGGTGCTAGTCACAACCCGCCCTCACGCCGGCCCTCCCTCTCGCAGCCCCGCCCCCGGCGCCGCGCGCGCACGCCACGCACGCACGGACGTCACTTCCGGGGTCTCTGCGCGCCGCCGGGGGGATGAGAGTGGCAGTCCGAGTCTGCCCTGGGTGGAGAGGGGGTGCGAGCCTGGCGTGGATGACGGCACCGACAAAGCCGTAGGGCGAAGGGAAGGAGGCGGCTTCGACGCTGGCCCCGGGGCGCTGACCTGGAGCGTTCGGGAGCCAGCGGAGAAGCGGGTGTTTTCCTTGTCTTTTCCTCAACCCCTGCTACCGGGATCCCACCAGGAGTAGCCTGAGGGTGACACTGCCCATTCTTAGCTTGGAATGGGAGGCGGTGGCAAAGGCTGCGGCAGAGCGGTGTTTGGCCAGTGGAGGTTCCATCCCGTAGGGAATGAGGCTGCCTGAGAAACTAATGAATCCCATCGCTTCACACGGATTTTAGGATTTTAAAAGTTCTTTAGTTAGAGGACTTAAAGAGATTGGCTGATCTATTAGCCGGTTTTACAGCCGAGCATAACTGAGTTCCAGAAGTTAAATACGTTAGCCAGTGTCACACAGTATTAATGGTCGAGTTATAAATGGAATCCAGTTCTCCGTGATTCCCATTTCAGGAATGTTGGAGACAGCAGCTGCCTCTGTATTCTAGATGACATCTATGGCACAAAGGGCAGCCACGACTGGAAAATAAATAAATAAAGAGACAGAAAAGAAAATACTATAGTACAGTGTCTGGGAGGGAGCCCTGGGTTGGAATCCCAGGTTTGCTAAATGCTGCCTCTGTGATCTTGGACAGTTTGCCTAATAGCTCAGTCTTTGCTCGTTATTTGCAAAATGGAGATTTATTTGTTCCTCAAATTATTCCTAAACGCTGGAAGGTAGCAGAATATGCCATCCCAAAATATGCCTCTCTGACATAAGGCTTATTCTGAGAAAGTAAACACAGAGAAGCCCTGAAAATAAACTAGAAGTTAACCTTTTGTAAGGGAAACATACATTTATGAAGGAAATCGCTATTTGTAAAAGTGTCTCCCCCTCTGTACCTGGAAGAAAAGGACAACTCTAATAAATCACTAGAGACTCATCAGTGGAGAAGACACTGACTTAAATCTGTATAACAAACTTCTTAGCTTGTTTATTTTTCTTTCCCTGGTCACCTCCATAACTGGTCTCCACCCTCCCCCCACCCCCCACCCCCAACAGACACCTTTCCTTGTTTGTCTTCACTGGGAAATGGTATTTAAGTTGGCATTCTAAGCCTTTTCCCTGGGTATCTCCTATGTATATGTGAGGTATACATGTTAACAAATCTCTATTTGTTTTCCTCTTTGTTACTCTTTTATTATAAGGGTTTCAGCCAAGAACTCAGAAGAGCAGAGGGAAAATTATTTTCCCTCCCCTACAGTACCTAATGTATGCTAGGCTGAGGATACCAGACTATTAAAAAAAAAAAAAAAAAGTACCTAAGCTGAGAAGCTTACATTCTAGGGAAGAGGTGGAGGAGCCACCAAACAATACATTATTTACAAAAGGATAGTGACCATTGCTATGGAAAAAGAATAACGCAAGGGAGAGGGATAGCCAGTGCAACCAAGAAGTTTGATGTTTTAGGGTGGACAGGAAAGCCCTGGCTGAGAAGATGACCAGAGCAAAGGGTTAGGGAGCTAGCTATACTACAATACTATGCAAGTATTTGGGCAAGAGTGTTCTAGGCACAGGGAACAGCAAGTGCAAAGGCCCTCCTGATGCCAACTTGTGTAGCTGTAGCAGTGAATTGAGGAGAGAAAGGAGAAGAGATCAAAAGGTAAGGGGCAAAGTCAAAGTGGGAGGGGACTAGCAAAAGTAAGGACAAAGTCTGACTCATTGGGGCCATTAATGCAACAAACTACCACACTTCCCTCTGGGAGGAGGGGTGGCAGTGAAGGCTATTGGAAAGGGGCACCAAAGGTACAGTCAACTGAGCAGGCAATGTTTTAGTTCTTGAGCTGGGTGATAGGTATATGGCTACTCACTGTATTATTCTTTATTTCAATTTATGTGTTGTTTTGCATATTAACTTATAAAAACCAGTCCCATTGGAAAAAGTGAAGATAAAAGAGGGCTAAGAGTAAATCCTGGAGTGTGTCAAAAGAAAAAGAGCCATCAAAGAGAAAAAAAAAAAGAGGAAAACTAAAAAAGAGGAGTAATGTGGAGGCTAAGGAGAGAGAGAAAGCCAAGGGATTGATCTGATGAGTCAAATTCTGCAGAAAAGTTAGGTAAGATGAATCTACCAGAGAGAAATGAAAACATACTAATAGAAGTGCTTAAACTACACATCCTTGTCTTGTTCCCAATCTTAGCGAAAAAAACTTTCAGTCTTTCACCATGATATGATGTTACCAGTGGGTTTTTCATACATGGTCTTTATCATGTTGAGGAAGTTCCCTGCTATTCCTGGTTTACTGGGTGTTTTTCTAATCAAAGGGTATTAATTTTTTAACTTTATTTTTAATTGTAAAATATACATAATATAAAATTTACATGCAAAGGAGTGAAGTTGGACCCTTACCCAACACCATGTAAAAAAATTAACTCAAAATGGATGAAAGACCTAAATGTAAGAGATAAAATTTAGAAGGAAGCACGGGGGAGAAAAGCTTCATAACATTGGATTTGGCAATAATTTATTAGATATGACACCAAAGGCACAGGTAATAAAAGAAAAAAATAGACATATTGGACTTACCAAAATTAAAAGCTTTTGTGCATCCAAGGCAACAATCAACAGAGTATAAAGGCAACTCACAGAATAGGAAAAAAATATTTGCAGATCACCTATCTGTGATAAGGGATTGTTATCCAGAATATATAGAGAACTCCTAAAATTCAACAAAAAACCAATTTACATGAGATGTCTTTCCATTTAGTTACATCTTCTTTCATTTCTTTCAGCAATGGTTTTGCTGTTTTCAGTGTACAAGTCTTTCACCTCCTTAATTAATTCCTAAGTATTTTATTCTTTTTGATGATACTGTAGGTAGAACTCTTTTCCTAATTTCCTCTTTGGATTGTTCATTATTAGAAATGCAACTGATTTCTGTGTTGATTCTGTACTACTACATTGCTCAATTCGTCTATTGCTTCTAACAGGTTGTGTGTGTGTGTGTGTGTGTGTGTGGTGGGGGGAATCCTTAGGGTTTTCTACATATAAGATCATATCAGCTTCAAACAGGTAATTTTACTCCTTCCTTTTCAGTTTGGATGGCTTTTCCTTTTCTCACCTAGTTGCTCTAACTGGAACTTTCAATACTATATTGAATAGAATTGGCAAAAACAGTCATCCTTGTCTTCTTTCTTATTTTAGCAGATAAGCTTTTAATCTTTCACTGCTGAGTACAAGGTTAGCTATGGGTTTTTTATATGTAGCTTTCTTATATCTATATTCCTAGTTTTTTGGAGTGTTTTTATCATGAAAGGGTATTAAATTGTGTCACAAGCTTTTTCTGTATCAATTGAGAAGATTGGGTAGTTTTTTCAATATAGTGAATAACATTTGATCAATTTTCATATGTTGAACCATAATTGTATATTCCGGGAATATATCCCACTTGGTCACAGCATGTAACCTTTTTAATATGCTGCTGAATTCTTCGTTAGTATTTTGTTGAGGAATTTTTTTTTTTGGTGGTTCTGTAACTTTATTGAACAAGCACAGTTAGTTCTCATCCACATTAACTGTCTGTAGATTTTTGAAAGTGGTGACAGATACATAGGTAACCAACATATAGAGCTTGTTTGGTGAATCTTCATCTTCATTACGTTTTCTAGACAACCGCACATGGATATGTATAGGACATTCCTTATTCCTTTGGCCCAGACAGCTTTGTTGATCCTGGTGTCAATGCATACATATGGAGTTCCCATCTTCTTCACGGCAAACTTCCGGATTTCTCTGAGTGCCTGAGGGGCACGCTTCTTGAAACCCACTCCATGGATGCGCCTGTGAATGTTGTTGGTGTATTCTCTGGTCACCACCTTGTTGACGGCGGACCGGCCCTTCTTCTCACCGCCCTTCCTTGCCGGAGCCATCCTGCCCGTCCCGGGTTGGAAAGGGAGGATTTTTATATTAATGTTCTTAAGGAGTACTGGTCTGTAGTTTCCTTGTAGTGTCTTTATCTGGCTCAGTATTAGGGCAATGCTGGCCTCACTGAATAAGTTAGAAAGCATTCTCTCCACTTTCAATTTCTTTCTGAAGAATTTGAGAAGGATTGATATTAGTTGTTTAAGCATTTGGTAGAATTCACCAGCAAAGCCATAAAGTCCAGGGCTTTTACTTGTTGGGAAACTTCTGACTACTGATTCAATCTCCTTACTAGTTATAAGTATATTCAGATTTTCTATTTCTTTGTGATTCAGACTTGGTAGGATTTATGTGTCTAGGAATTAGTTCATTACATTTAGTTATTCAATTTGTTGGTGCACATATATTCATAGAATTCTCATAATTCTTTTGTAAAGTCAGTATGTAAAGCACCAAGCACCAAATATATATGAAACTCAAAAAAAAGGCAGATTTAAGGGAGATAACAACAGTTTTACAATCAGAGTTGGAGACTTCACTATCCCGCTTTCAATAACGGATAGAACAACCAGAGACGAGATCAGTAAGGAAAGAGAGTACTTGAATGACACTATAATCCAATGAGACCTAACAGACATATATAGAATACTTCACCCAACAATAGTGGATACACACAGAACATTGTCCAGAATAGAACATATGTTGGGCCACTTTACACTTATGTAAAGTCAGTAGTAATGTCCCCTCTTTTATTTCTGATTTTAGCAATTTGTTTTCTCTTTTTCTTAGTCAATCTAGCTAAAGACTTGTCAATTTTGATGATCTTTAAAAAAACCAAGTTTTGGTTTTATTGATTTTCTATATTCTCTTGTTTTCCTATTCTCTATTCCATTTTCTCTACTCTAATCTTTACTTTCCCCCTTCTGCTAGCTTTGGTTCAATTTGCTCTTCATTTTTCTAGTTCCTTTAAGGTGTACAGTTACGTTATTGATTTGAGATCCTTCTTTTTTAATGTAGATGTTTATGGCTACAAATTTCCTTCTGAGCACTGCTTTCACGTCATTCCAAAGGTTTTGTACGTTGTGTTTTCATTTTCATTTGTCTCAAAGTATTTTTTAATTTCCCTTGTGATTTCTTCTTTGACCATTGGTTGAGAGCATGTTTTTTAATTTCTACATTTTTGTGAGTTTCCCTCTGTTACTGATTCTAGTTTCATTCCATTGTGATTAGAAAAGATACTTTGTATGATCTCAACCTTTCAAAATTTACTAAAGGCTTTTCTTTGTGGCCCAACATATGTTCTATTCTGGACAATGTTCTGTGTGTATCCACTATTGTTGGGTGAAGTATTCTATATATGTCTGTTAGGTCTCATTGGATTATAGTGTCATTCAAGTACTCTCTTTCCTTACTGATCTCGTCTCTGGTTGTTCTATCCGTTATTGAAAGCGGGATAGTGAAGTCTCCAACTCTGATTGTAAAACTGTTGTTATCTCCCTTAAATCTGCCTTTTTCTTGAGTTTCATATATATTTGGTGCTTGGTTATTAGGTGTATATATGCATATGTTACATCATCTTGTTGGATTAAATCTTTTTCAGTCTATAATGTCTTTCTTGTCTCTTATAACCTTTTTTTAAAAAATTATTTACTTATTAATTTTTAAATTTTTGGCTGCACTGGGTCTTCATTGCTGCTCATGGGCTTTCTCTAGTTGCGGTGAGCGGGGGCTACTCTTCGTTGCGGTGTGCAGGCTTCTCATTGTGGTGGCTTCTCTTGTTGCGGAGCATGGGCTGTAGGTGCGCGGGCTTAGTTGCTCCGTGGCATGGGGGATCTTCCCACACCAGGGCTCGAACCCATGTCCCCTGCATTGGCAGGCGGATTCTTAACCACTGAGCCACCTGGGAAGTCCAACCTTTTTTTTTAATGTAAAATCTGTTCTAACAATATAGCCACCCCAACTCTCCTTTGGTTACTGTTTTCATGGAATATATTTTTCCATCCTTTTACTTCCAGCTTCTTTGTGTTTTTGTATCTAAGGTGAATTTCTTATAGAGAGCAGATAGATGGAACTTTTTGGGAAATACGTTCTGCCAATCTTTAAATTGGAGAGTGTAATCTATTTACATTTAAAGTAATTGCTACAATTGACTATATTAAAAAGCAAACAAACAAACAAAATAAAGTAACTGCTGCTAAATAATGACTTACTTCTGCCATTTTGCTTCTTGTTTTCTAAATAGCTTATATATTTTTTTCTCAATTCTTCCATTACCTCATATTTTGGTATTTAATTGTTTTTCTGTAGCCTACCATTTTCATTTTCTGTACATTTTTTTCGTTATTTTCTTAGTGGTTACCTTTGGGATTACAACTGACATTTTGAACTCATAACAACTTAGTTTGAATAATACCAACTTATTTAAAATAGTATATACTCTGCTTCCAATACAACTATGTCCCTCTCATTTTATCCTGTTATTGTCACAGATTTCATCTCTATAAATTGTGTGCCTATCAGCACAGGTTTATAATTAATGTTTTATGCATATGTATCTTTTAAATCACATAGGGGAAAAGAGAGGAGTTATAAACCTTTAGTACAATAATGCTTTTACGTTTACCTAGGTATTTATCTTTACTGGTGTTCTTATTTCTCCATGTGGCTTCTTCTGGCGTCCGTTTTTCTTCAGCCCAAAGAAGTCCTTTTAGCATTTCTCACAGAGCAGGTCTACTAGTAACGATGTCTTAATTTCTCCTTCATTCTTGAATAGTTTTGCCAGATACAGAAGTCTTGGTTGACAGGTTTTTATTTCAACACTTTAAATATGACATCTGACTCCCTTCTGGCTTCCATAGTATGTGATGAATTGGTTCTCTCTTGCTGCTTTCAAGATTCTTTTTCTTTGGCTTTCTACAGTTTGATTACAATGTGTTTTGCTGTGGGTCTCTATGACGTTTTTTTTTTTTTCTTTTCGGTACACGGGCCTCTCACTGCTGTGGGCTCTCCCGTTGCGGAGCACAGGCTCCAGACGCGCAGGCTCAGCGGCCATGGCTCACGGGCCCAGCCGCTCCGCGGCATGTGGGATCTTCCCAGACCGGGGCACGAACCCGTGTCCCCTGCATCGGCAGGCGGACTCTCAACCACTGTGCCACCAGGGAAGCCCTATGACTTTATCTTACGTGGAGTTTTTTGAGCTTCTTGAACTTGTAGATTTGCCCCATTTTATCATTTGCACCCTCTCTATCTCACTTTCTTCCTAAAGAATTTAACTTGCAAATATCATGGTTCTTGATGCCGACATATTTCAGTGTGTATTTCCTAAGAATAAAGATATTCTCTGAGAAAAACCAAAGCAAAATTATCAAAATCAGGAAAATTAACATTGATAAAATCCTATTATTTAATCTATAGCCTTTATTCAATTCTCAATTGTCCCCAAAATGCCCCTTATAGCTATTGTTTTTCCTGATCCCAAATCTAACCCAGGATCACTTAAGTGCCACGTCTCTTTAGCCTTCTTTAATCTGGAATAGTTCTTCCATTTCAATTTGTCTTTCATAATCTTGACGTTTTTGTAAAGTATAAGACGGTCATTCTAAAAGATGTCCTTCACTTTGGGTTTCTCCGACTTTTTCTCATGATTAGATTCAGGTTATTCACTTTTTGGCAGAAAAATCACTGGCATAATGTTGTATTCTCCTCAAGGCATTGATAGGTGATGTGCATGATGTCTGTTTGTCCCATTTTGGCTAACAACTTTGGTTAATGATTAAGGTGGAGTCTTTCAGGTGTCTCCACTGTGAAGTTACTATTTTTACCTTTATAATTAATTAGTAATTTATAGGAAAATACTTTGATGATTAATGATGATTCAGTTATAATTATGATGGTTGCTAAATGGAGGTTTTCTAACCCCATCATTCTTTCTCTATATTTATTAGCTGACATTTTACTCTAAGAACTTTCCTTTCTACCTCTTTTATGTAATTATTTATTCATTTGTGTCAACATGAATTCATGGATTCTTATTTATTCAATGGGCTATAACCCATTGCTATAATTATTTATTTTCATGTTCAAATTGTCCTATCATTTCAAACTTTAATAATGTGTGACTAAGACAGGAATTTTGACTTTATATAACATTGAGCCATTATTTCTTGCAGCAATTATATAGTTCCCTGTGCTATACAGTAGGACTGTTTATCCATTCTAAATGTTTGCATCCACAAACCCCAAATTCTCAGTCCTTCCCTTTCCCTCCCCCTGCCCCTTGGCAACCACAAGTCTGATCTTTATGTCTGTGACTCTGTTTCTGTTTTGTAGGTAAGTTCATTTGTACCATATTTTAGATTCCACATATAAGTGATATCATATAGTATTTGTCTTCCTCTATCTTACTTACTTCACTTAGTATGATACTCTCTAGTTGCATCCATATTGCTGTAAATGGCATTTTTTGTTCTTTTTTATGGCTGAGTAGTATTCCATTGTATATATGTACCACATCTTCTTTATCCATTCATCTGTCAATGGACATTTAGGTTGTTTCCATGTTTTGCCTATTGTGAATAGTGCTGCTTGAACATAGGGGTGCATGTTTCTTTCTGAATTATAGTTTTGTCCAGGTATATGCCCAAGAGTGGAACTGCTGGAACATATGGTAATTCTATTTTTAGTTTTCTGAGGAACCTACATACTATTCTCCATAGTGGCCACACCAAGTTACATTCCCACCAACAGTGTAGGAGAGTTCCCTTTTCTCCACACCCTCTCCAGCATTTGTTATTTGTAGACTTTTTAATGATGGCCACTCTGACCGGTGTCAGGTGGTATCCCATTGTAGTTTTGATTTGCATTTCTCTAATAATTAGTGATGTTGAGCATCTTTTCATGTACCTACTGGCCACCTGTATGTCTTCTTTGGAGAAATGTCTATTAAAGTCTTCTGCCCATTTTTGATTGGGTTGTTTGATTTTTTGTTGTTGAGTTGTATGAGCTGTTTGTATATTTTGGAGAATAAGCCCTTGTCAGTTGCAAAATTTTCTTGCAGCAGTTATATAAAAGAAACAAATCTTTCTTAATGAGACTTGCCTGGTTTGTAATAGTAAAATCACATCACTATCATAGAGAAGGAGAATTAAATTTTCTACTTGCTATATGGTAGGACACATATCAGTTCATCAAAAACTAATATCAAACTATTTAATATATACATTAAAGAGAAAAGGAGTTAAAACTTGACCCTCTCCCCCTTTTTTCCTACTTCACCCCACAGAGGAAATTATTTTTTTTTGTTGGTTTTTGCAGAATGCAAGACTTTAAGAAACCATTAACAGCTAGAGATCTGTGCTAAACTCATAGACGTGGCTATGACTAATGTCTGCCAGTGAAAACAGAGGTCCCTATCAGAAGAGAGAAAGAGTACACACTTTTGTAAAACTAGTAGAGGATGTGTGGTTTTTGACTACCTAGCTTCTTTGGGGGGAACCACACCTCCCTACATTATTAGTCCACAGAGTTCAGCCATTGATGACCCTATCCCTTGGCTCCAAGAATAGGCATGTGAGCTCTGCCATTCCCCTGGCCTCAACAAATGCGTGAGGATTGCCCATAATTCCTTTCTAGGACTTCTCTAGCTTTCAGGAAAGTGACGCTCTCTCTTCTCTGGTTTTCTGGCAAAGGCGATCTCTGCAGCAGTAGATAAAGGCTGCCTAAGAATGAAGCAACCCAGGGGAAAGCCTCAGGGATAGACTCTGGGAGATAATCAGATTAGTGACAGCAGAAGGGCTCATCAAATTGCCAAGTTCCCAAGTGAGAAGCAATCCAGGAACCACGTAACTTAAGCCATTTTCCATAGGATCCAAAATCAAGGAAAACAGATCATTCACATAAGCGAAGGAGTACATTCTGTCTTGCTGAACCATATTGTGGTCAACCATGACTCAAATCTATAAGCATTATAGAATCAA
The DNA here is from genome assembly GCF_963924675.1 of Phocoena phocoena. Taxonomy (NCBI): domain Eukaryota; kingdom Metazoa; phylum Chordata; class Mammalia; order Artiodactyla; family Phocoenidae; genus Phocoena; species Phocoena phocoena. The sequence continues at coordinate 14,523,908 of NC_089233.1, forward strand.
TCAGCTAAAAAACCCAAGACCTCCATCTTACTTTTCCTTTTTTTTTTTTTTTAACGTTTCTAAGTAGTCTTTATCATATCAAGAACAAGAGAGCTGAGGGCTGTATTTGCTTAAATGTGGGAAAGGCTTATTAATCTGTTGATAAATAGTTAGAGGCATGTGTATCTCAAAAGGCAGCAGAAACTATTTTTAAATAGTTTTGTGGAACATATTTTTAATGGAATACTATCAAATTTTTAAAGGGGGGAGGGGCAGCTCTACATGAACTGAAATGAACAGATCTCCAAAAGATAATGTTAAATGAAAATAGTAAGGTGGTAAAACATGTGGTATGCTACCTTTGCACTTCATTATATATATTTTCCTAGGATGTATCTAAATCTCTTTCTAGAATAACGATATATATATAGATAGATAGATAGATAGATAGATAGATAACATATCCTGGGATAGATAGACAGATAGATAGATACAGTATATATAGGAAGAGAATTATTTTAAGGGATTGGGCCATGTGACTGTGGAGGCTTGATGGGTCCAAAATCTGATGGGGGAGGCTGGCAGGCTGGAGGCTCAGGAAAGAATTACAGTCCAAGTTCAAAGGCAGTCTGCTGATGAACCAGGAAGAGCTGGTGTTTCAGTGAAGTCTGAAGACAGACGGCTGTCAGAATTCCCTCTGCTTGAGGGAGGCTTTCGTTCTATTCAAGCCTTCAACTGATTGGATGAGGTCCACCCACATTATGGAGAGTAATCTGCTTTACTCCAAGTCCACTGATTTGAATGTAAATCTTACATTCTTACAGAAACATCCAGAATAATGTTTGACCAAATATTTGGGCACTGTGGCCCAACCAAGATGACACATACAATTAGCTGTCATAACTCCACCCCCTGTCAACTTGGCACCCATATGCATCTCCTTATATCAAACTTAATCTCCATACTCAGTCTCTTTACCTGGTGGGGTGACCCAAACTTTCACTCACGAAAGGTCTGGGCCATTAGTAATCCTGCCTGGATTGGCTTGTTGCAGTTTCCCCCTGACTTTAATCACAGGCCATGGTAATACTAAGATGCTCCAGGTGGTCTCCTGTCCATATACTGGACAGATTGTTTAACAGATCTTGACTGTGAGCACCTCTTTTCCAGGCACTGACTGTTCCAAGCATTGGGATATAGGTGTGAACAACAGAGGCAAAATCTATGCCCTCGAGGGGCTTATTTGAAAGAAAATAGAGACATAACAAACAACCACTATTCGTAATAAAGGCTATAAAGAAATAGGGTGACGTGATAGATGGTAATGGGAGGGAGTATGCTTTAGATGGCATGGTCAGAGAAGGTCTCACTGAGTATGTAACATTTGAGCTGGAACATAAAATATGAAAAGGAGCCAGCCATAAATGAGAAGGGCGGGGGGAAGGGCATCCCAGGCAGAGGAAATGTCAATCACAAAAAGCTGAGGCAGGAACTGAAAGGCCAGGGTGGAGGATGGGAAACAAGGAGCAGGGTGGTGTGTTGGGGCTGGACAGGTAGCCTTTCCAATTTCATTTTAAAAGCCAAGGGTTTGAACTTATTTACAAAACAGAAATAGAGTCACAGATGTGGAAAACAAACTTATGGTTACCATGGGGGAAGGGATAAATTGGGAGATAGGGACTGACATATACACACTACTATATATAAAACAGATAATAAGGACCTAATGTATAGCACAGGGAACTCTACTCAATACTCTGTAATGGCCTATATGGGAGAAGAATTTTTAAAAGAGGGGATATATGTATATGTATGACTGATTCACTTTGCTGTACACCCGAAACTAACACAACATTGTGAATCAACTCTACTCCAATAAAAATTAATTAAAAAAAGAAAAAAGCAAAGGGTTTTAAGTCAGCATAGTGCAGGATCTAAACAACCGTTTCAAAAGACTATTCTGGAGAATAGGTTAGTCGGGGTAATTGAGAGCCAAATTAAGCCAGGAGGTCTTTGTAGTAACTCAGGATGAAAGATGATGGTGAGTCAAACAAGCGAATCTGTGAAAACTCGATACATCCTGAAGATGTATTCAAGTACTTGGTGATGGATCGCAAGGAGAAGGGGAAGGTGAAGGAGGGGAGTGAAAGGCGATGCAGGTTTTTGTTGACTGGGTGCATGGTGGTGCCATTTCCTGAGAGGGAGGAGGTGGAATGAGGATGTTTGGGGTGGGAGGGGAGATCAAGAATTCCATCTGGATGTATTAAGTTTGAGATGGCTAACAGATATTGAAGTAGCAATATTTGGCAGGTTATTGGGTGTATAATTCGAGGCTGAGGCAGGACGCCTGGACAGGAGTATGTATCTGCGGAGTCATGAGCACATGTAGATGATGTGCCAGTACTGACTGCCTTTTAGTCCCATATTCATCCTTGGTTGCCTCCGCAAAAATTGGGTTGGGTCTTAGGAGTATTTTTTGCCTTTGCCGACTAACATGATACGATTCTTTGTTAGTAGAGGGCATTGGTGAGACACTGCAAGGAGGGAGATGTTTCCTTTCTGGTTCGGGTGTGCTTGCTCACAGCTCACACAGCTTCTCCAGCACCCAGCTCCTGCCATGCAGGGTAGTCAGCAGCACAGAGAGGCCCACAGCTTTCCCCGGCACTCCCCTGGGGTGGTTTTGCCATGGAGGGCCTCTGGCAAGACACCTCCCAAGGAACGGATTTTTCCAGCATCCCAGAGGGTGGGTTTCCAGCAAGTTCCCCCATGACTTCTCTACCGTTCGGTGAGCCACGGTCACGCCTTCTCCAAAAAAGGTCTGGGTATCAGCTCTGGGGGGACAGGGGTACTCGTCCTTGGACGCTCTAGCTCTGCCCTAGCGGCTGCTTCTGACATCTGCTATTCCTATATTCTTTATCGTTATCTCTACTTTTTATTAGCCAATCCCTCATTACTCCAATCTTCTTATAATTAATAGCTATTTATATTAAAGATATAAATTATTCAGATTACCGTGTGGTTTTTTCCCTCCTGACTAATACAAATGACTCCAAGGGCACGTCAGGCACGGAGACAGACGTAAGGTCCCAAGGAGTCTCTGTGTTACTTTCCATTTTGAACGGGTGGGATGTAAAGGCACATGGTTGGCAGAAGGGTGAGCAGGAGTTCAGTTTCCTCTTCTGGCACGCCAGTCAGCCGCTGTAAGAGAAGACTGTCCCTTTCTGTGTCTGCTCTGGGAAGCTCTGGCGGGCCTCTGCTGCAATGGGCACCTACCTGCAGCTTGAAGCGGCTTCTCTGTCAGCTACGACCAGAGCTGCCGTTCCTCTGCTGGCCTCTTGGGATCTTGCACATGTAATGCAGCATCTTCTGAAGCCAAAGTGTTGGAAAAACCTGACCTGCCCTCATTGTGTGGACCAAGTTGCCAGTTTCACCTTGACCGCTCCAGGCGGCTGCATGGACAGACACTCACATGGTGCCTCTGGACCTTGAATCTGTTTATTACTGGGTTGGCCAAAAAGTTCGTTCGGGTTTGTGTACCAGCTTATGGAAAATCCCGAACGAACTTTTTGGCCAACCCAATGTATTCCAACTCTCATACCTATAAGGATTGCTGGCCTCAGCCAATCCCAGCATCATGGAGATGTAAGAACACGGAGCAGAGGTTGCCCATGCTGGTGCCTCCCTGGGACCCCTACTGAGGTACTGGAGTGTGCCTTGGAGGTATAGGGCCAGGAGAGGAGAAACGATGTACAGGGCTTTCAGCTACTGGAACACTGGGTCTTCAGTAAGGGATCAGGTGAACCCACTTCCTAAAAGACAGAACGGTCAAGTGAGGAAGTTGAGGGTCATGAACGAATGGCCAGCACTGCCTATAAACCCCAGAAATCTGGGGGCACAGGTGAGTATGCCTGCCGGGACGGAGAGCAGGTGAGGGTACCTGCAGAGGAACCTCCAGGGGACCCGTCTCCCTTTAACTTCAGGTCAGGGCAGAAGCTCAGCCACATGTCTCAGGGAAGAGCCTGTTTGATTTAGTATGGCATCCCAAAACATACCACGTTTTAAGCAGAAATCAACACATATTTGCTGGCAGCGTGGAGGGCGAAGGAGGGAGGAGAGTAAGTCTCTAAACAAGAAAGGCACGGCACCCAGGTTCTAATTCTTGACTTTAATGCCAGGTGAGGGTACTGAGGCTCCATGCACCAAAGCGCTCACAGACAGGAAATGAACGAACACAGGCAGCGTTATCTTGTGTACACAAAGCCCACACTGTACAGAAGGAAGACGACCGACCGACCACCCCGTGACCTCCCACTCCCAGAGGCAACTGCCTATCCCTCCTCCCCGTCTCTGTTCCCACCTCCTCTGACCCTCTGCCAGCCAGCCCTTCCTCCAATTAACATATGTATACATGTATGTTTCTTCCAGAATTCCAAAAAGTGCCTCTCCCACCCCAGTTCCCAACACTCTGGCTTCTGATGAATAAAGCCTCCCTCTTTTAAGGATCACGAGGCAGGCGCGCCACCTTCATGCAAGAGCCCCAGCAAAATGGTACCCGAGAAAGCTTAATCACTTGTAGCACAATCAAATACAGACAGAAGGTATGCAGAAGGATGATATCTGAAATTCTAACTGGGATCAAAATGATTAGTGTGAGTGGTTTTTGTTTTGTTGTTGTTATTTGTCTTAACCATTTCAGGATCCAACTTAGACCAAGATCACACAGTGAGGGTCACCCCACTCTGTGGCTTGCAGATGTCAATTTCCTAGTCCTCCAAGGAGCAACCCAGAACAGGTAGATTGTACCACCTGAGCAGCCTGAGGCACAAGGCTCAGACAGCTCCCAGAACATCCCAAGCCCCAGAGAGAAAGAACAGAAATGTTCAGAGCACAGTCGACTGCTTTCCACGTGATAAGCGCTGGACAGCCTGGTGAATTCACCAGAGGTAGAATAAGGATGGTGACGATTCCTCTATGTCTTCTATTTAGAGCGTTATCCAAAGAATTCCCCCACCTGGGATGGTGTGCTGGGTTTCACTGTGGTTTTGTTTCAATCTTTTCAAACTTAGCTGCAGTTAAGTTTTGCGTTCTTACTGAATTGCAGCTAGCATTGCACCATGTGGTCCTATTTCCTATAATTTTCACCTTCCCAACCAGTGAATGGAGCACCTGGGAGAAAAGGTACCCGAAGTCAAACATAAGGGAAGCTCCAAAGGCAGGCCCCTTGGTTTGACCCAAGGACGTTACACACAAGAATTCCATGAAGACAGACTTCCTTTCAATCTGGGAGAAGCAGCCGTCCTTTGGAGCCCTCCTTCCTTACCCAACGCTTCTCATGTTCTGGGCTTGGCCGCTGACAGATGAAAAGGGACCCAACTAGGAGAAGTCACTTCCTCAGAGATGACCTTTATTTGGAGGCGATCACCACAAACCTCCACATCCAAGAGCGCTTCGCAGCCTGGCCTTGGCTTCTCAACAGACGATGGCTAAACAGGGCCACCGAATTCTTTTACTCCATGTAGAAGGAGCTCTAAGCTGGCCGCCGGTGTCCCTGCTCTGCCTGGGCTACTGGCCACAGCCCTGTCCCCCCACGACGGCACAGAGCACCTCCGCGAGGACAACACGGGGGCAGAGGAATGGAGGGGCTCCAGCAAGAGGCGCAGGGACAGCGTTCCCATCCAGCGTGCCTGAAGCCCCAAGCAAGTCTTCAGGGCCTGATTTTGAGCTGACTTGAGCTTGCGTGAACCAGTCCCTCCCTGTCTCATGTGTATGGACTCTCAATAACCGAGTGCTGTGATGCTCTGGGCCAGGGAAGGCAAGAGAAGGGGCCAAGGTCGGATCACTGCGGGCACTGGGCTTACCTATCTGCTCTCTCCTCACACTGGCTCCCTCCTGAAGAGCCTGCCTCAGTGTCTGTCAAAAAACGAACCTGTATTAGCGTTCAATCTATTTGCCGATCTGGGCAACTTAAATGAAAGACCCTTCTCTGAGGACAAGGCAAGAGCCATGCTGTCAGGGTAAGATCCAAGCAGGGACATCAGCTCCGGAAAAGCGACAAGCCGCTTGTGGATGAGAACAAGGAGAGAACATGTTATCTCAGAACCTGAACGACTGACTGGACCGTCCCCTTAGATGTCAGCCTGGACACCTGCTCCACGCACATAAGAATACAGTGTAAGAGCGGGGGACCATGCCCTGGAATCTTCCCATACAGGGGCCAAGGGATCACTGCCCCGTGAAGGAGTTCAGCCAAGGTCCCAGGGCTTGGCCTTCTCTTCCTCAGCTCCCCCACTACCCTCCTCGCCAATCTGGTCTTGTAAGACTGAGACCGATGAGGCTGACAGAAAAAAAATCTCCCTACAACAACACCCAGGAGCAGTCAAGTTCAATCACGATTACAGGGAGAAGCCCTGCACGCAGCAAGGGAACGTCCCCGTTCCAGTGACTGGTGCTGCAGAGCATTTCCTCTAGGGGGCGCAGGCCCACACCCTGACTGGCTGCCCCAGACAGCGCGAGAAGGAAACGCAGTGGAACAGAAGCTGGTGGATCTTTTTCTCTCTGAATTGTGCAGAGGCAAACATAACAGAGGTCTGCTGCTGTCTTCCCACAGCTCCCAGGATAGCTGCGCCTCTCCTCTGGCCCTCTCTTTCCTTCCCCAAGATAGGCAATCTCCGAGAAGGAGAACGTTGGCAGGAAAAAGCAACAGGGGTTCCCATCCAAGGAGGTTCACCACAAATTGGATCCTAACATGGAATAGCAGTCAAGGATGTATTCTGAGCCTCTAGAAAGGATGTTACATCTCAAAGATAACACAACAACTAGGCATCTTGCCTGCTTGACTTAGAGAATCTTCAAAAGGAGTCCCTGAAATGTGCATTCCAGCCCCATGAGAAGATAACCCTTCAAGCAAGGAAGGTTAGTGGAAGGTAGGAGAAGCCAAGGCCCTGAGGCAGGGCTGTAAACATTGTGCTTTTCTAAGGCCAACCTGGTGCATGGCTTTGGCAACTATGGTTACATCTCCAAAAGGTGGTGAAGAATATGTTTTGGGAGGAAAAGAGTCCACATCCTAAGACAAAGCGTGGGGCTACTGTTGAGGGAAGAGGGAGAGAAAATGTTCCTTCTTCAGCCAGGGGCTCTAGGTGGCTCCTTGGGTAAATCCCCCATCATGTTCCACATTCATACTGATACACTGAGCACAAGGAAGGGACTCTTGAACAGGATGGAGGAGTAGTTATGCCTACGTGAGTTTGGTAACGTGGCTCTAAAAAGGGCAGAAACTCTCTTGCAAGGTCAAGAAAGTGACAAAACCTCTCTGAACTTCCTGGTCAAGCCCTCGCTAGCCGGACCCCATAAGCCTCAGGCAGAGACTGCCGTGCCTCGAGGAAAGGCCAGGTGAGCGCAGGCACCAAGTCCTCGTGGGCCACCAGCCCTGAACCTGGCCCCAAGGTACAGCCAAGGAGACTGGGGCTGCACCTCCGTCCGCCTGGAGTTGTACCTCAGGACCCGTCCTCACCTCAGCAGGTTCTGGGGCAGCCAGCAGCCCTTCCAGGGACCTTGCTCCCAGAGCTGCCAAGGGGAACGGACACCCTCCCTGACAGGACTCTGCTCCCTGCCAGGGCTACTCACCACCATGTGATCTTGAACTCATAGATGGGGCGCTTGCAGTAGTAGTGGTTGATGAGGTGCTTGTCACACACCCCGATGCACTGGTGGTCCACGGTGAGGCCCTGGGCCGAGAGGTCCGTGACCAGGCAGTGCAGCAGGTCATAAACGTCAGCCACGGCCTCCCAGGGCCCAAAAGACACATCCACTTCGCAGTGGTGCTCAAAGAGCTGTCCGTCACTCTCGCTCCGTTCGAAGCGCAGGGAGCTGAGAAGCGGACACTCGTAGGGGGTGATGGGCATCTCCTCCTTGAAGACACAGACCTTGAGCTTGGCAAAGCGGGCCTTCCGCTGGACGGCGCGCAGCCGGGCAATCTCCACAATCCGCTCCAAATGGTCTGCGGGGGTAAACACGTCACCCATCAGTGGGATGGGGGTGGGGAGGGGGGCGGGGCACAGAGAGAGCCCCAGTGATGGTGGACCCAAGAGGGAAGAGACAGATCCCTGGGGAAGGGACTCTGGGCCCATGAAGGGCACAAACTTAAACAGGAATCGTGGTTCTGCAGGGCAAAAGGAAACAAAGGGGATGGGATGAGTACCACCCTTCTGAAATGCGATTTGATGACGTTCCAGGCAAGGTGGTCCCTGTTTCATCTGAATCTTCCTGAGGGACTGGGAGGGCGGCAGGAAGGGAAGCAGGATCCTCTCCCATCTTGAGTAGGACAGGTGTCTTGGCGAGCCATGACCCACTTGTTCTGGTGGAGACCTCAGCACTGACAGATGCCTCGCTACTCTCCCTCCTCACACCCCGACTGCCTCGCACAGTGAACCCCTCACCTTTGTAATAGGGCATGAGTCCCAGAAACGCTTGGCGCACTTTCTCCCCCTTCAGTGGCTGCATGTTCTCCAGCTGCTCCAGGAGAGGCCCGATGGCATAGTACTGGGCCTCTTTGTACACGGCCCGCACGCGCTCCCGAGGCGGCAGGTCCCCAGAGCGCAGGAAATTCAGCACATCTCTGAGCAGGAAGGAAAGAGGGTTGGTGAGAAGGAGTTAATGGAACCGGACAGTGCTACCCAGTGGTTAGAGCACAGGATCTGGACCCAGATGGCCAGCTGTGTAACCTTGGGTAAGTGAACTTAACCTCTCTGTGCCCTTTCTCCTCTGTAAAATGGGGGAAAATAAGAAAACTACCCCATAAGGTTATGAGGGGATTAAATAAGTTAATACATAAAAAGTGCTTAGAAAATACCTGGCACAGAGCAAGCCCTCACTAAGTGTTAGTAATTGTTATTGTATCATTATTATTATAATTATTAAGTATATATAGGAAAAATGGGAAGATATGGTATCTAGCCCCTTAATTATATTTTGAATTGAGGTACAGATAATAGCCACTAAAGGTACACATCTTAATCGTACAGGTCAATTACTTTTTCATGTATGAATATACCCACACAACCACCACATACATCAAGATACAGAACATGTCCATCTAATTAAAGTTTCCCTGTGCCTCTTCCCAGCCAATCACTACAGAGACAACCACTCTAACTTCTAATTCTATCAACAAAGATTAGTTTTGCCTCTTCTTGAAATGCATGTAAGTGGAATCACACAGTATGTTCTCTTTGGTGCCTGGCTTCTTGCCCTCAACCTAGTGTCTTCGAGATTGATTCCCTACGTCATCATGTGTAGCAGAAGTTTCCTTCCTTTTATCGCTAAGTAGCATACCGTTGTATGGATACACTATAAACTATTTACCCATTCTCCCGTTGATGGACATTTGAATTGTTTCCAGTTGGGGTCTCATAAGAGTAAAGCTGTGACAAACATTCCCTGTAAGCTTCTTGTGGACTCAGGCACCGATTCCTCTTGGGTAAACATCAGGAGGAGAATTGTTCGGTCATAAGTGCCTGTTTCACAAAGTGGTTGTAGCATTTTATTCCCACCAGCCACGTGGAAGAGTTCTGCACTCCCCACAGATCCTTGCCATCAGTATCATTCTGTAGCTATACGGAGAAGAGGAATGCCTAACCCTGACACCTGAATAAACTGGCTTCAGGAGTGAACAAAAAATCACATACTGCACCTTCTTAAAATAACAATTCAGTTCTTTTAATTCTCTCTTCAGATTCTTTAGGGCTGAAAGTAATCAGACCCCTCACTGGTAGGTGTAGGAAGGGCTTTTCTGTGAGGATGTATCAGTAAACCCCAAGACCAAGCTGCTACCTCAATAGTGAGTCTATGACCATGAAGCAACACCAGCCAGCACTCGCCAAGCACTAACCTGTGTCAGTCACTCTTCAGGAGTTATCCCTTCCAACGACATGGGGTGCTTTCTTACGTCCATTTTATAAATGAGGAAAAAGTGGGGCTCAGAGAGCTTAAGGAACACCCTTGCTAAAGGAGCCACAGCTAGCCAGAGGCCAGATGCAGACACGGGCGACTCCAAATCCACACCCACAGTGGTCCAGACTCCAGTCCAAGCCGCTGTGCACTGATCACAATGGGAAAGTGCCCCAGGTGGAGGCTCAGGCAGCCTCCATGGTGGCTGCTGGGGCTACGTGAGCTCACCCGCAGAGAAGTGCCCTAACCCCCTATTTTATTTTATCTGAATCTTTCCACAGCTCCATAGGCTGCTGATGAATCTTAGGCCACTGGAGTCCAGTAGCCTGAGGATAAACACCACAACATCCTGCTTGCCGCCATGCCCTCGCCTGGCTCTGCCACTCTCCAGCTGTGGCCACCTGGGTACGGGCACATCAGCCTAGGCCCAAACCGGGTTCCCCCTCCCCGTCACTCTTTCGAAAATCAGTCCTCTAGGATCGTAAGCAAATCTTGGTGAGTCCTGAAAAACATAACCCTGGGCAAGGCCCAGCGAAGAGTGCTGTGGGAGCTGCCAGCCGGGCCGAGCACTTTCCTCTCCCAAACAGCCTGCAAACAAAAATCTTTTTATAGCTCTGCAGAGCGATGTGACACTTTGTTTTCTCAGCACTGGAGGCAGCTGACCGCCCAATGGGGAAACCCAGATGCTTCAGAGCAAATTATTTGACGAGGCTCCTTTCTGAGGATGAAAATGACCCTTCTCCCAGTGTGGGCAATCCTACTTGGAGGCCGGCACAGAGACGTAGTGGTTGGAGGGTCTCCTTTTGTTCAAGGTCAAAGACCATGTTAGTTCTCCAGTCATCTCCAAAGTTAGACGGATGGGGCAAAGAGTTTCAGCCACATACTCTGAAAGGACCTGGCCAGGGGTCACACCAAGCCTCTTTATTTAATCCACATGACAGGCCTCCAAGGCAGCTATAATTACTTCTCATTTCACAAACAAGGAAACCAAAACATAAAGTCTTTAAATTGTTTATCTGTAAGGTTGTCAGAAGTCCTCTCTTGGGAAGGGCTATCTTTTTTTGAGATTGTGTTGTTCCATGTTTTACTGTTAAAATGACAGTAACAATTGAAAGTGGGGTTTTTTGTGTATTTTGCTGTTGTTGTTTCGTTTTGGGGGGGTTTTTGTTTGGCTGCACGGTGTGGTACACAGGATCTTAGTTCCCCCACCAGGAATTGAACCTGTGCCCTCTGCAGTGGAAGCATGGAGTGTTAACCACTGAACTGCCAGGGAAGTCCCTGAAGGTGTTTTTTTTTTTTTAAAGACTTGGCAAAATTACAGGATGGCAACCCTATGTTGGCCCTTCCCTCACCTTTTTTTGTCCTATTTATTTGTTTCAAACTATTGAAAGAATTTGGGGAACCACTGCCACACCCCATGTTTCTCCCTAACAGCGATGCCGAGCCCCAGAATCTGGATCTGATGGTCTTCTCCCAGAAGCTGTGTTGGAACTCCCCTGCCTCTCGCTGCGGTCACACCTATTCCACAGGGATGACAGCTTCCCAGTCTTAATTTGCATAGCAGAGAATCGGTTTCATCACATCCAGCCAATGTGTGTCACCTGGGATTTCTCCGGCTGTCCTTGCCTCCTCTGGGAAAGAAACTAAGAATTCTGATCCAAAGCAATATGCACATTTATTAAATTCCACCAGCAGGTTACCTCCTCTTCTAGGTGTTATGGAAGACATCAAAGTCCCATGCCCAAGCCCGGGCTGCTCACTTGCTAGGACCCTGCAGTTGATGGCAGAGGGAGGAACGTACCCGAAGTGCGCACCGTCCCGATCAATGAAGTAGCGGCCCTCGGCATCCGTGGGGATGTAGTGCCGCCCGCTGAACATGGCCGCCAGCATGGTGTCCTCGTAGCGCCGCAAGGTGGACAGGCGTGTGGTGAAGTGAGCCCCTCCGATGTTAAGGGGGACAACCTCAGGGAACTGGGGAGGAATCACCGGCACTTTTAGTCCCACGGTGGGGAGGCAAGCCGGGGCTGCCCCGTCTGCCGCCTTCCTGGGTCTGATGAGCGCCACCCGAAGCCCAAACCCAGGCATCTTTCTGACCGCTTCTCTCCCCTCCCTTTCCCTGCATTCATCAATTACCAAGTCCTCCCCATCCTCCCACAGCTCTTAAATCAGGTCTCTGCACCGCAGTCCTACAATCTCTGCTCTCGAGTTCAAAGCCTTTACTGTCCTCCTTCCACTTCCTGAACTCCCCACCTTTGTGCCCTTGCTCATGCTGTCTTCTCCGTCCCCAGCGCTCCTGCCACCCTCCCTCTGTCCATCCAGCAAATGCAATGGCCCCATCTGGCAGTGTGCGCTGTTCACTGCACAGGGGCACCTGCGTGAGTGGGGTCTGCCAGCCCAGCCGTACACCCTTTTGCTAATTCACACCAAGGAGCCATATCGGTTAGCAGCATCCACTCATTCTGAGAGCTTCTATTCAAGGTCCCCTACTCCGTGAGCATTTCTGCTCTGTTGTCCTTTGCCTGCCCCAAGACAGGGTTCACTGAACACTCCCGCCATTGTGCCTTCACTGTAGCCACGTTCTCCTGTATAACAGAGCTCTGCACAACGGGAGCTTTGTGCTATCGGTCGTTATTATTGCCCAAGTTTCCCGAGGGCAGGAACAGCGTCTTGTTCACCTATCCTGAGGCCACCCAGAGCAGAGCCCACAGATGTTTGTTGAATAATGCCAGGCATCCACTCCTCATCCTGTGTACCTCTCCACTTCTCTCCTTAATCTGTGCAGGGAGATTAGTGCCCAGTCCAGCTACAGTTCTGGAGGCAAGGGCAGGGAATGATGGTACCTACATTTGCCCTGAGAAGCTCTAGGGTCTCCCTAAAATGCTCAGGACCTTTATGTATTTTTTTAAATCTCTTTCACTGTTTGTGGTTTTGAAAGAAATGAGGCCAGTTCTCCCTAATTTTCCCACAAACCTCCTCCAGATTAACTAAAATTTTATCCCAGTGCATACTTTTCAATATTACGACATCTCTCTGGCTCTGTGAAAGTCTATGTGTATTTATCTAGACAGTCCTTTTTCCCAACTTTCAAATCCTTTGTGAAATAAAGTAGGATACAAATACGTTACATCAAAGTTGCCCAGTGTCTTGTGCAGTGCCTGGCTCATAGTAAAGCCCCAAATATGCACTGAATGAATGGATGAATGAAACAGACGGGCACTTACAGTTCTGTGAATGTAGGTACTGTTACTCTTTTTTTTTTTTTTTTTTTTTTTTTTGCGGTATGTGGGCCTCTCACTGTTGTGGCCTCTCCCGTTGCGGAGCACAGGCTCCGGATGTGCAGGCTCCGGACGTGCAGGCTCAGGGGCCATGACTCATGGGCTCAGCCGCTCTGCGGCATGTGGGATCTTCCCGGACCGGGGCACGAACCCGTGTCCCCTGCATCGGCAGGCGGACTCTCAACCACTGCGCCACCAGGGAAGCCCGGTACTGTTACTCTTCTGCACCCAGACGACAGGAAATGCCTTCTGCTTATTCTATAGCTAGCTCCTCTAAAACTATTTTATGTGCATACCAAGGACCCCAATATTATTTTGAGATAATACTTTACATTACTCACATGGAGCCATGTAATTTGTGAAAGAGCTGGCACTGGAGTGCTGGCCTATGGTCTCTGGGTCCTGTGCTTTTTTCGTCAAGCCACACCGTCTCACCAGTGACAGTGCACAAAATATGGCACCCTGGGTCTCCAACGGTTCCCTTCTTTTTTTTTTTTTTTTTTTCCAATTTTTCCAATTACAAATCTCTCTTCTGGAGATTTGCCCATTTTCACAACTGCCCCACGATGTTTAGAGTACTGGTTCGTAACCAAAGAGGACACTACAGTTTCCAGAGAGCCTCACCCAGCCCCATCGTGCCCCTCTGGGTCTGTCTCTTCACCTAGGACTCCACAGGTCATGTCTGCCACTACCTTAGCCCCTACCTCCTAGCCTCTGTCTTCACTGCCCAGCAGAGCCCCACCTTCCCTCCTTTCCCTTCTCTTGAGGGTCATTTCAGGTGTTCGTGTGACAGTGTCACATGCGTTAAGACCAGTGGAAGCCACTGTGCATCACAGCACAGCAGCTAGGAGGGAAAGCCATGGAGGTGTCAGGTGAGTGAGGCCACATCTATTAACTGGCCTGCTTCTTATCTGCACACAGCCCGTAACCCCACTCTCTGGGCAGCTGGAGACTGGGTTTGGGCAACCACTGAGGCCTCCTCTTGGATTCTCTAGGAGACACTATCATCTCTTGGGGCTCCAAGGGCCCCTTCCCACGGCCTACCCTCCCTCCTCCAGTAGGTAAGGTGGGACATAGGGATGGGAGTACCAACCCTGCAGACAGTGAATCCTGGAAGGAGGGGGATGGGAGGGCCAGGTGCCGCCTGGGGCAGGGAAGACACACCTGGTGCATTTCGCGGAGAGGGGGGTCGGGTGGTGGGTGGGAGCGGGGTGGGCAGGGGAGCGCGGCTCCTCTGGCGCCGCCCTCGGCCCGACCCCCACCCCTGCCTCAGCGCTGCAGCGCTGCTCACATCCCAAGGTCAGCTCTGCCTGGCACCGGCTCCTACCCCCGCGCCCCTTCCCGCACCCCCGCACGCCCTCGGTCCAGGTACCTCCTGCGGCAGGAGAGGCAGTGCGTGCCCCGCCTGCGTGGCTGTCGGGGTGGCCGGCTCCAGAAAGTCGTCTTCGGCGTCGGAGCTGGACATGGCACCGTCCGGGCGACGGCTGTCTGGCTCTCGCCCCGTGACTACCACCATCCCTCTGGCTCTGGGCAGTGGGCGCGGCTTCAGGCGGGCGGGAGGGCGGCGGCCCGGGTACTAGCACCCAGCAGCGCCTGGCATGACGCGGCGCGGCCGACGGGCGGGGCCGGAGGGGCGGAGAGCGCAGCGCGCGCGGGCCGGAGGGCCGTCGCTCCTTCAGCGCCGACGGGCTCGCCGACCACCCTGACGACCGCAGGGCGACCGGTCTGACCCGGTCGCCTCCCGTTATTGGCCGAACCCCCGCTGGATTCCTCCCCTGATTGGCAGGAAGCTCGCCCAATCGCAGAGCAGGCAGCGCTTTCAGCCAGCGTCTAAGTGGCCACCGGAGCCGGACCGGCTGGCCTGCCCTGCTCTGATTGGCCCTCTGGCCAGCAGGCGCGCCCTCTCCAGCCAGCTAACACTGGCTCGGCGCGCTGGGTGCGCGCGAGGCCCCCACCTCTAAGCCAGGCCTTCTTATAGGCTCGGGGGGTGGCTCCCGCGTCCAGGTCAACACCTAGAAACCTGAGACGAGAGAGGGCTAGTGACTTAATCGTTCGTACGTTTCCAGGGCAACGGGTCCTGTGCATCCCTGGGCGTCGAAGGCCAGGGAAATCTGGGAGGACCAGGTCACCTCAATGGAGAGCCTGAGCATCCTTTCCTGGAGGATTGTGAGGGAGGACGGCTGAGGTCACTGAGGTTGTAGGAGAGGAAGGGCAGCACTGCGACAGGGGCTGGCTCTCCTCTAACCACAAGGGTAAAACCTGGGTCTCCAGTCTTTCCTGATTGACTCAAGCAGCAGTCCGAAAAAGGAAACTCAAAATAGGGGCAGTTGAGTTCAATTAAGAATGACAGTGACTCTCCACCCTCTATGTGTCAGTTCTTCCGCTGGGCACCTGGAGACACAGATGGAAACAGGCCCTATCCAAAGAAGCTCACAGACTGCTGAGGCAGAGTCCAGCCTGGTCCAACACATCTGTCGGCAGCCTTGGATGCTGTGTCCCCTGGCATGACAGGGTCAGCTCAGAGACTCTCCTAGGGGGCCAAGGTTTTAGCTCTTCAAACCATTTTTACACCCAGTTCCTCATTTGAATCTCACATTGTTGTGACAGAAAAGGAAACTGAGTCCTAGAAGATTAGAATGGCTTCAGGGAGGTCAGCCGTGAGCAAGAGCCACAGCACTTCCTCTTTGGACCAATCACACTCCCAGCTGTTAGGAGTTTCCTAGGTCAGTGTTTTCTCCAAATATACTTGCATCAAAAGCACTGGAGAGAGAACTTGTTAAAATACAGATTCCCAGCCCTACCTCCAGAGAATCTGATTTAGTCCATCTGGGATGAAGCCCTTGAATTTGCATTCCTAACAAACTCCCAGGTAATTTTTTTTTTAATATTTATTTATTTGGTTGCGCCAGGTCTTAGTTGCAGCACGTGGGCCCCTTAGTTGTGGCAGGCGGGCGCCTTAGTTGTAGCATGCAAACTCTTAGTTGCGGCATGCGTGTGGAATCTAGTTCCCTGACTGGGTATCCAACCTGGGCTCCCTGCATTGGGAGCACGGAGTCTTATCCACTGCACCATCAGGGAAGTCCCACTCTAGGTAATTCTGATGCTGCAAGTCCTTGAATCACATTTTGAATGGCACTGCCCTAAAGAAGGCCCCCTGAGGCCATCTCTTAGCTATCACTACCTGCTCCAGCCTTTCTCAACAATATCTATAACAAAATTTCCTCTTTCCATCCTTTGGATGTTTCAGCTGTAATAGAAACTGCAATCAAAAGTGGCTTTAATAATAGGATAATTTTATTATCTTACATAACAAGAAGTCTGAGTAGATTCTGGGTTGGTTCATTAAGTAACGCAACAAGGAGTTACCTGGACCAGCTTCCTTCCATTTACCCACTCTGCCAGATGACCCCTCCTCCTCTAGGAATCCATATGAGGAAACCAGAGAGCTAAGGTCTATCAGAGTGATAGCCTACACCTTAAAGCAAGGCTGTATAAGAATGGGACAGGAGCCCCAGAGGCTCAGGAGGTAGGAAAATCCATGTGCAATCACGTTACTGAATGTGTTGGAGTTTTCATCTTCCTCTTCGGCTGAGGATTTCCTTCAGGAATATAGTTTCCCAGTTGGTTCTGTTTACACGGTGGGGAGAAGTCCAAGGGCAGCCGCCTGGAATGAGGACTTGCTGACTGAGTAGGCAGGGGCTGGAGCAGGCGTTCTGGGAAAGCAGGGCAGTTTGCTGGCAGTGGCCATCCCCACCCTGCAGTGAAATGACTTCCAGGCCAGTTCGCTTGAGGGCTGTAGGGAAGGGTCAGTGAGCCTCGGCGGGGGGTGAGGGGTGGGGTGGGGGTGGGGATGGGTAGCACATGGCCGCGCAGAGGTGTGGGCTGGTCTCAGAACACGAGCACTTATAGCCCTGGGATTACTTTTCCTCCAGGAGTCAACCAAAAAAAGAGTCCTACAGGCATGGAGTCCTGAGATCAGTCAATCGGATTCTGTTCTCCATGCCTCACCAAAGAAAAAACCTTTTGAATGGCAACAGATTAACAAAGTGCTGATTCAGCTACTGAATTTTTTCTCCGATTCTAATTTATTCAACAATAAAGGAAATGAAAACGGTAACAAAAGCATCCATCTTCTTTTCCTTCCAGTTGGAGGACTCGCCTTTCCTTTCTCTCCCAGCCTTGAGGAGGAAGTTGTTTGCCAGCAGCTTCCCAAGGCACGGAAGCTTGGCTAAGGGCCCACTTGCTCTCAGCCCAGCTCAGCTCTCCCCCAGCCTCTGACACACCCCCATTCGTTAACCACTGCTGTTCTGTCTCCTGGACTTCTCTTCGCACAGTGCACGGGGTAAACGTGGCCGATGTTCAGATTGCCTCTCACATCTCTTTTCTGAACCCCTGTCCCCACCACCACCCCAGTGTGCCTCACTGAATGCTAGAACCTTGAAATCTAAAAGCTGCTTGTCTCATGGTACCTTGTATCCTGGGTTCCACAGGTGACCTAACTTCACCAAGCAGATCCCTGCACTTGAGATTTGGAGGGGGAAAGTGAACACTGAGTTGGAGGCCAGGCTTCTTGCTCTTTCGGTGGACAAGTTTGGATATGGAAGTGTTAAAAACGTTTCCTTTTTGCTGTGGCTGTAGCAGAGGTCCCATGTTGGTCTTTGCCTTCCTGGGTGTCAGAAAGCAGGGTGGGGCATCCATTTTACTGTCTCATTACTCTCTGTAATCAACCTCCAAGGTCCAGCACAATGCCTGGCATATAGTAGCAACTCAGTAGATGAATACATGAAAGAAATTTGTGCTGTGATCACATTCAAAGAGTTACCTCTCCATGTAGATTTTTTTCTCATGTATTTTACTGGTATTATTAGTATATAAGGGCATGGATTGTTGCTGGTATCATAGAGGTAGGGAATTCCAGGATGCCATCATGCTGGGCTGGTGGGAAGGGGCTCCCCTCAAGTTGTGAGAGGTCCTAGGGGTGTTATTCAGAGCAGAACATTTGTGGGGGGGGCTCTTTGGTTTGGAGTACACACTGGTAACCATGGATGTTTTCACTGTGCAAGACGATATGGGCCCCAAAAGTGCTCTCACCCCAAGCTCTTTATAGGTAAGCTTTTGATGTTGTTTTTCATTTATTACTTAATTATAATAAAAACAAATAACATAAAATATAGATGCAAAAATAACTCACATCCAACAGCACAAACTAACACAACACTGTAAATCAACTATACTCTAATAAAAATTAATTTAAAAAAATAACTCACATCCAGAATTCAATGAAAATAGTGTTTTATTTATGTGGTTTCAGCGTCCACAGTTGTCCTACCAACTGCTGCCTATTACTCTCTCATCCCTTGTGTCTCTAAGGGAGCTCTTGTTCCAGTCACCTCTGGAAGCATTATGGTCAAACCCCACGGGTGGCTGGGTGAGTATCCTGGAGCCACATCCCCAATTTTCCCTCCCATCCCCATGGCCCATTTGTGTGGCATTTCCACTGGTCTATCAGTTCAGGTTTAAGCACTTCACAGTTTAAATATCTATTATTCAATATGATTCCATCAAGTGGAAAAACAATTTAGCTGGAAATATAATCCCCTGTACCCTGACAAGAAGTACCCTATCTCTTAGTGTCCTCATCTCTTGGGGCCTCTCCACCATTCCACAGCCTTTCTTCCCCCAGTTACCCACACCCACTTAGAAACTGCCTTGGATTTGAGGCTGGGAGTGGCCTGCTTCTCTGAGGCAGTAAAAAAGTATCAGAGAAAAACAACTTGCCATTTGGGGGCTTCCTAGCTGCTAATATTTGTTCGGAACTGCCAGCTAAGAGTCCTTTGGTGAAACATTAAAATATCCTGAGGCAATATAGAATGAAAATAATCTATAAGAGTAGGGGTCTGAAAACGTGTTTTTTTTTTTTTTCTTTTTTTAAGGCCATGCTGCGTGGCATGTGGGATCTTAGTTCCCCAACTGGGGATTGAACCCATGACCCCTCAAGTGGAAGCGTGGAGTCTTAACCACTGAACTGCCAGGGAAGTCCCTGTAAAGGGCCCGAGAGTAAATATTTTTAGCTTAGCAGGCCACAGTCTTTGTCTCTACTCAACTCTGCTGCTGTTGAAGAAAAGCTGCCATACACAAGACATAAGTGATGTCATAGGTTATGTCATAAATTATGTTGTAAGACATAAATGGTGTGGTCAGATTTGACCCAATGGCTGTAGTTTACCAACCCCTACACAAGAGAAATAGATCAATTCTAAGTGCATTGTGATCTTTTCAAATGTGCTCCATCTAAATGTCCTAATAGCTAATACTCAGCTTCATTTCTTGTTTTTTTTAAAATTTTTCTTCTTCTTTTTTTTTTTTTAAACAAACCTTTGTGTCGAGGGTTGACTTTCAATAGATCTCAGCACAGCTTCATTTCTAATTCAAGTCTCATTTACTCATTTGTGAAGAACAACCAATAGCCAGGTCTTCAGATTATTAACATTACTAATTTTTCATCAAAAGAAGTAGCTAAATGAGACTTACCAGAAAATAAATGAACTGAAAGTCCACGTTAAGTCTCACTAGATGGGTAGGCTTGGGTAAGTTACAGCACTACTCTAGACCCCCGATTTTATCTCTAAGATTAGGCCGGTTCAATTTCGATTTCTCTTTTCTAAAAAACTCTCATTGTTTTTCACTTTTTTACTTAAAGTAATTCATGCCGAATCTAGAAAACAGAGTTAAGCACAAAGAAAATAAGAATTCCCCAAAACTCCAACATGAAGAGATAACAAGGGACACGGGCACATGTCCTTTCTGTTTTCTATCAATTTAGTGACTCTAGTTTTCTGTCTACCCTTTCAATCATAAAAGTGGGAGCACACTAAACAGCTTTGTGATTTCAAATTTTCACTTAATGTAACATGAACATTTTTCCTGTTATGAAATATTTTTCTACAATATTGTATTAGCTGAAGAGTATTCTGTTACGTAGATGTACCATAATTCATTTAACTAAGCCCCCCCTTTTGTTAAGTTTTTTTTCCAGTTTTTTGTTTCTATAAACTTCATTGCAACGGACATCTTTGTAGAGAAAGCTTTGCACACCTTTGTGATATATTTCCCTAATTATATTTCCCTAATTCTTGTAACTTTTTAACACTTTTTCATACATTCAGCAGTTATTCCATGTTTGACCAACAGAGGGCATTTAAGGCTTTCCTTCTCAGGGCAAGGCCACAGCCATTTCTACAGTATACAACAACAAAAATAGTGGTTTTATTGTGAAGAATGATTCAATTTTGGATGTTCAGTAATAATCAGCAAACTCCAAAGGGAGAATCAAAGTTATTTATTTTTCTGTCTAGCCAGAATCACCCTCCCCCCCAAAAAAAACTCTCAAATGATGAGCTTTGTTAGGACTTAAACCCAAAATGAATAAAAATGATCTTTTGCTCAGAATAACAAAGTGACTGCTCTGCTTTATGCAAAGGCCTAAATTCCGTGCGGAAGACTGTTGGATAGTGACAAACAATCAGGAAAGGGAACTCGATGCTGAAAATACTGACCTTGCCAGAGAAAAGCTCAGACAGCCCCCAGGATCAGTAGCTCCCTAGAAAAACAAATTTCGGGGCAACACTGAATGGAGTCCTGCCTAGACTATTACTTACCCATTACCTACTAAGCCAGGTTGTCGTAGGTAATACTATAGGTTTTGTTAGATAAGCTTGAAATAATTGTTTTCTGCACATTTTTCTTGATTTTCACCAAGACCATAAATTCCCAAGGGCAGCAATCTGCCTATACTTCTTAGCACAACAATTATACCTAGCAAATTACTAAGTACAAGGGAGGTATTTAAATAGTTGTCACTCAATGCTAATGACAAGTTTTTATTCTAGTATAAAGATGGTTACTGAGAGGTAGAATGGTGGTTAAGGGTGTAGGCTCTGGAGCCAGGTTGCCTGTATTTGTATTCTGATCCCTTCACTTACTAGCTGGTCTAGAAAGCTGGTACTGCCTCCCAAGCCAATGGCTATAAAATGCAGGTAGTGACAGTACCTACCTCAGACGGTGATTTTGAGAATTAAGTGAGTTTAAACATGTAAACTCAGGCACAGGATCTAGACAATGAGAAGCTGTTGATAAATGTTTCTAGAAGGATTACGTGGCTAAGTGATTACTAAGATTTTTTTCTCTCATTTAAAAATTCTCTGATTCTTCATGGATGATGCTCTCTCTAGCCTCCTCCTGCAGCCACTGAGGACGCCAGCCTCTCCCTGGCTCCACAGGCTCACCCGCTGGCTATAGCCATGGCTGTGCTGGCCCTGGGCAGCTCTCTGATCTTCACAGGCAACGCATCTACCCTGGTCCCTTACTCTGTTATCAATTTTTATTTAATTAAAAAAATATTTATTTTTGGCTGCGTTGGGTCTTAGCTGCTGCACTTGGGATCTGCAGTGCGTGGGCCTTTCCTTGCGGCACGTGGGCTCCAGACTGTGCAGGCTCAGTAGTTGTGGCACGCGGGCTTAGTTGCCCCGCGGCACGTGGGATCTTAGTTCTCCAACCAGGGATCGAACCTGTGTCCCCTGCATTGGAAGGCGGATTCTTAACCACTGGACCACCAGGGAAGTCCCCCAGTTACCAATTTTTAAATTTTACTCCAGGCATCTTTCATTTGTTTGGCAGGAATTCCATTTGATTCCATCAAATCACAACATCTCACAAATACAGTCATTTTCCTACAGGTCTTCTAAGATGTCACATGGAACAGAAATGCTTTGCTTTGCAGGGCTCAAGAGAAATGTGCTCAAACCAGAAAGGCGGCTTTGTGAAGGAGGGAATGTCAACAGGGAGGGAGATATCACAGCATCTGCTTCTCCGGGCCAGTTGTGCAGTGGTTTCTTCTTTCCTGAGTCAGCTGTTTTTGTGCGGTGGTTCTCTGCCCTTTTCCTATTCCAATACATTCCCACTCATGACAGTGGAGTCTCCAGGGGTGGGCAGGCGTAGGGAATAAAAATCCTTATGTTCACCTAGGGGCGAGTATTGGAGTCAGGATGGGTTATAGTTTAGGAATGTCCTCGCCTCCCATTCTGATAGGCTCTAGAGGGATATGTGACCTCCTCCCTACAATGGTGGTAACATAAGACTAACACAGGAAATAAGCAAAAAACCAAAACCAAAAACAAATTATGTTATGCTGAAGCTGATTTTATTGCTATCTGGAGGCTGGAGCAGTAACTAGAGCAGTAACAAGAAATGGGACTTACAACAGCTGAGCCCTTAACAGGGCTGGGATTTCCCAGGGAGAGGGGAGAGGGATTAGGTTTCTGGGCATCTGGAAGAAGCAGAAAAGCAGAGTGTAAGGAGACAGGGAAGAGGTGTACTGTTCACAAGGGGGTGGTGAGGCTACATTGCAGAGACAGAACAGTTTACATGTAACGTGTGAGGCATCGGAGAATCAAAGAAGGTTTTTGAACAAAAGAGTGACTTAAGACACAGTGCTGAACAAAGGATTGATGTGGCAGCAGTATTAATTTTCAGTTGAAGGAACACGGCTAGGGGCGTGGAGCGGAAAGAAGGATACTAGAGTCAGGCTTAGATACCAGGTCACCACTGTGGCAGTAGCTGAGGGGCCTTGTGTACGTGGCTTGACCTGGCTGAGCCTCTGTTTCTTTATCTGAAAATGATATGTTAGAAGTTTCTGTCTGGGAGGATTAATCATTTACCAAATATTTTACTAGGTTCTTACAATGTGCCAGACATTCTGCTAGGTGTCAGGGGTACAAAAATGGACAAGAAAAGACACAGTCTCTGTCTTCCAGGAACTTACCATCTAGTATAAGAGATAGACAATTTAAGAAGTTAAGAAACATTAAAAACTGCAAAGTGTGATAAGGTGATATTGTGAATAAGGCAGGCAGGAAGGGGATCAGGGAAAGTCTTTCTGAGGAATTAGAATTTATGGAGACCAGAGAATTGAGAAGGAAAGAGAAGAACAGGATTCTGAGACAAAAGGATGGTAGCAGGTCTCTCTGAAATAAATTATAGCAAAAACTTCACTAAGAAATTATGACGTATAGAGGGGAATATCTAAAATACAGCAGCTGAAGAAACTGTTTATCAGATAATTATCTGATAGGTCTTATTGCTTCTCAGAAATCACAGTAATGAAAACATGTAAACTACCAGTGCTTCACATTTAAAGCTTTTATTTTGAAAAATAAAATACAAAAGTCATCAAGTTGTAAATGTATGTGGTAATTCCTCAACTTCTCAGAAACAATACAATGAATTATTTAAATAATTAAGATATTTAATATTATCCACATCAATACATTTAAACAGGTACAAGTGTTCTACAAAACATTAGAACATGTACAGATAACCTATTCCAAGATGAAACTACCCAATTTTGCTTACAGAATCCCATCTTTAAACCCTCCCCTTGAAAACAAAGTTTGGAATCTGGTAAGAAAAGATGAGGACCAGAGCAGTTTTAAGAGAAAGCACACATCCTCCCTGGGCTCCTTCTCCACAGGGCCGTGCACGTAATCAAGAGCACTGAACTCGGGAAGAAGCAGGTCACTCAGGAGGGTCCGAATGTGTGCTGACATCTCACCCTCTCAGTGGGAAGAGACTGGCAAATGAGAAGGAGATTCGGGCCATGGTACCTATACTCCACTGATCTCAGCAGGGGACAGCCAGTCCTAGAAACAGCCAGTCCTAGAAACTTCTCTGCTACTGAAAAGGCAGCAGTCTTCCCTAGGGCAAACAAACAGAATGTGTTACAGGTATGCAGTCAGTTTGTTCTCCCCTGCACGACACCGCCTCCTTTCCAGCTGTGGGCCTGGCACAAGCCAGGTAGACAGGTAGGGGGATGGACCGTTATGAGAACAGCTGCCTCAGGACTACCAGAGAGGCACACTCTCCCTCAGTCTGGGATGCTTTTAGATGCCTGCCAGTAGCTTCGATGTGCAACACAAAAGGATGGCAGCCAAAGCAAGGGCTGTTCCTGCCCATTTCTAAATGACTGCACCTGTCATCTGCAACTGAAGCTACTGCAGGGGCACTGACAGGGACGTCAAACGTCCAGGGGTCGAACATGCTGACTCAGTATGAAAAAGTGGATACTGAAATTCTTTAAAGGAAGCTTTAGGAAACACAGTGACTGTCGTTCATGTGCCAAAGGGATCCGAAAGACAAGAGAAAGACTATGATTTGTCTTGAGATGCTTTGATGTCTTCCTGGCTTCTCCCGAGTCCTTCTCTCATTGCACGTGGGCACCTACAAGCCTCGATAAGCAAACAAGGATGAAATGCTGCTGTGGAGGCCACTCAAGGCTGGAGTCCACTGACACTGCATTCTGTCTTGTAAAACAGTTGGTCAGTAACGAATCCCTGTATGCATGTTTCCAGGAGGGAATTTATCTATACTTTTTTTTTTTTTCGGTACGTGGGCCTCTCACTGCTGTGGCCTCTCCCGTCGCGGAGCACAGGCTCCGGACGCGCAGGCCCAGCGGCCATGGCCCACGTGCCCAGCCGCTCTGCGGCATGCGGGATCCTCCCGGACCGGGGCATGAACCCACGTCCCCTGCATCGGCAGGCGGACTCTCAATCACTGCGCCACCAGGGAAGCCCTATCTATACTTTTGAAAGGATTTTTGAATAAACAAAATTATCCAAGGCCTGATAACGGCTGTTATACCTGTATGCCCATCGAGTTGAAGTCTACATTTAGCATTTGCTTCTTAGCAAAAAAGGCAATCATAATTCCTAAAACCTATGAATATTAACTCACTGCCATCCGTGATTTTGACATGGCATAGGAGCATTCATGTGTTTTTTCCATCTATAATCTACTAGCACACAGCAAGTCATAAGAACCTCTTATTCAAATCAAATTATTCAATCTCAATTTTCTCAACAGTAGAAGAGGAATAATATCACCTACTTGCCAGAGTGGTTTGAAACTTGAATGAAATCATTCATATATGTATATATATGAATAATATATATACTTATTATAGATATCATATAATATATCATATATATACTATATATATATATGATGCTTGGTATTTTACACCTGGTATGGAGTACACACTCAATACATGGTTATTATATAAAATAAAACAGCAAACAAAACTATAAGAAAAAAACAGATTTTATTTTTTACTTTTTTATAATAGGTTTTCTTTTTATTTATTTTAGTATTTTATTTTATTTTACTTTATTTAATTTTTTTCCCCACACTGCACGGCTGTGGAACCTTACTTCCTCGACCAGGGATCAAACCCTGCCCCCTGTAGTGGAAGCACGGAGCCCTAACCCTTTGGCTGCTAGGGAATTCCCAGGAAAAATCATATTTTAAAGAAAGCTTTTCAAGTTCCAAATGATCTAAGGCATAACCAAAATATTCAGAGCAAAACAGAATCTTAAGAAAGTGTGGGACAGGGGTGTGAGGTCTGAGCAGCCATGTCAGGAGGTCTAGGTTCAGAAACCAGCTTTGCCACTAATTGGCTGGTATCCCTGGACATGCACCTGATGATTACTCAGATAGAAAGGGCTGATAAGTCCTGCTCCACACTGTAGCCTTTAACTACAATGAGACAACATAGGTTACAAACATTAAGACAGCATAATGCATTAACATCAGCAAGGTTGAAAAACCAACCAGGCAACTCCCGAAAATATTAGCGCAAAAACATCTGCACATCCAGCATGCAGAGGAAGCAGCACAGGGTGGTGAAAGAATCCCCGGCTGGATGTCAGGAGACGGTGCTCTTTAGCCTTGGGTTTTTCCGACCTATGATGTGAACTTGACAAATCCTCTCTCTAGGATCAGTTTCCTTATCAGTAAACAGGTGGTTGAGGTTGATGGCCTTCAGGTTTCTTTCAGCTAAAATATTTTATCATTTTAAACCCCTCCTCATACTGAAAATAATAACTAACACTGTTTGAGTGCTTACTATGTGCCAGGCTTCTGGCAGACATTATCATGGTTAATTCTACCACTCTCTTATTAACATCGTCCTCATTTTACAGATGCAGAAACTAAGACACAGAGAAGTTAAGTAACTTGCTCAATGCCACACAGAGCCAAGATTCCAAAGCAGGTGAACTGACCCCAGGGCTGTGCCCTCCACCTGCTGCGCTGCCTCCCGAGAGCCTAAGCAGTGAAACCCAAAGACCCAGCAATGTCCCCAACCTCACCTCAAGTATGCAAGAGGTTCCTGGCTCTGTTATTCCACTTGCTCAGTCTGTGGAAGGAAGCAAAAGATGTTTTAACGTTGGTTAGCATGAGAAGTGACTGCTCTTGTCAAAATATCAGGTGTAGCTTGCAGGCTGTGATCAGAGACTTTCTAATGAATTCCGTCTGCTACTGTTGTATAATAAAGAAGATGACTGGCCTTTGGCTCTCGTTCCTGGTAGGGAGACTCTAAATCCTTGGAATTTTCCAGGTAACAGGAGTGTCTTTGTTATTCATGAGCCTCTTAGATCATACCTGAGTTTCTGCTAAGAGATGAGATGACTCAGGATGAGGGCTGGTCACCAGGAAGACCAACCTGTGATTTGAGGGTTGGGGCTCTGAGCTAGCCCAGCTTCTGGGAAGGGGACTATGACTGGGGATTGAGTTCAATTCCATGCCAATGAGTCAATCAATCATGCCTATGTACTTAGACTTCAGTAAAAACTCTGGATGCCGAAGTTCAGGGGAGCGCCCTGGTTGGTGATCACACTGATGTGCTCTGAGGGAGAAGTACACTGATTCCACAGGGAATGGGCACAGGAACTCTGAGTCTGAGACTCTCCCAGACCTTGTCCAATGTGTCTCTTCATTTGGTTGGTCTTGAATTGTTTTCTTTATAACAAAACTATATATATATTTTTTTGGCCACACCGTGTGGCTTGTGGGATCTTAGTTCCCCCACCAGTGATCGAATCCGGGCCCCCGGCAGTGGAAGTGCAGAGTCCTAACCACTGGACGCCAGGGAATTCCCAAGACTATAATCTTAAGTATAGCACTTTCCTGAGTTTTGTCAGAATTCTAGCTAAATGTAATCCTGAGAGTTCTGTGTGCTTCAGTTTTCTCATGTATTAGACGTTAAATAAAAGCCTTTTATAGGCTTTTTTCTAGTATGTGTGTGATACATTAAATGAAACTAACCAGAACGGGGCTTGAAGTGCCTATGTTAAGTCTTTTGCCCAATTTTTTATTACCTTTTCCTTATTTATTTGTAGGAATTCTCTATACTGATGAATCTTTTGTTTCAAAAATTTCCCCCCCTTAAGGTGTCCTTTTTTACTGTCTTTATGATGCTTTCTAATAAGTAAATGTTCTCAATTTTAATGTAGTCCAAATTATCCATTTTAAAATTAATGATCCATAAAAAGAAACAAAATTGAGTTATTTGTAGTGAGGTGCATGGACCTAGAGTCTGTCATACAGAGTGAAGTAAGTCAGAAAGAGAAAAACAAATACCGTATGCTAACACATATATATAGAATCTAAAAAAAAAAAATGGTTATGAAGAACCTAGGGGCAGGACAGGAATAATGATGCAGATGTAGAGAATGGACTTGAGGACATGGGGAGGGGGAAGGGTAAGCTGGGACGAAGTAAGAGAGTGGCATGGACTAATATATACACTACCAAATGTAAAACAGATAGCTAGCTAGTGGGAAGCAGCCGCATAACACAGGGAGATCAGCTAGGTGCTTTGTGACCACCTAGAGGGGTGGGATAGGGAGGGTGAGAGGGTGGAGACGCAAGAGGGAGGAGAAATGGGGATATATGTATATGTATAGCTGATTCACTTTGTTATAAAGCAGAAACTAACACACTATTGTAAAGCAATTATACTCCAATAAAGATGTTTAAATAAATTAATTAATTAAATTAAATTAATGATCAGTATTTTTTATAACTCACTTAAGAAATCCCTCTCTCTTAAGGTCATGAAGATATTCTCCTTTATTGCCTCCTAGAAACTTTATTATTTTGCCTTTCACATTTAGGCCTATAACCAACCTGGAAATGATTTTTATGTATGCTGTGAAGCAGGGGTGTCCCTTTAGTTTTAGTCTCAAATTCCCTTTCTTGACTCCTTCAGACTTACTATGCAAAACAGCCTTTGGATTTGACATTTCTTCAAGACTCTCCCTCTTGGATTATTCTCTGGCTCCAGTTACCATAGCCTGTAAGTGAGTGACAACTTGTTCACGAATCCATCCAGGTTTCTGGCACATCTTGCCCAGCCAAGGCTCAGGGCCCCTGTGCCCCTTTGTCTGCAAAAGCTGATCAGAGTCTTTTGGATAGATAAGGAGTTCCTCTGAGAAGATCTTTTTTTTTCCTCTGACTCTTGAGGCCTTATTTCAATTTCTCACACATAAAAGTAATTCAGTAGACATTTTTAAATAAATGAATGAATGGATGGATTAAAATTAAACATATGTTAATAAGCATATACCATGAAAGTAGTTTAAATACTCAAGTAATATGTATCAGTTATTGATGGTTGTTATGAGACAAGGATCTGAGAAGACAGAGCCTTCAATCCTGGTGTGAGACACAGCTGCTCTTACAGAGAAGCCCATGTACTCTAGGCTTGCTTTAGGCAACACAACTTCACACAATCTGTGAGGTTCCCCTCAACAACCCAGATCTGGAACACTTTTAGAAACTGAGTTCAGTGCTGGGTCTTCATTTCCTATTAACAAGCTAATCACTGATAGCAGCAGCCTGGAGGCAACATGTATTATCACCATGCTGGACAGGGGAGTCTTCTGCTGGACTCAGGCTGTAGTCATTGATTTCTTCCCACTACTGCATAGGAATGGCAGGTGATGTGCTCACGCAGGACACTCTGGGCTACTCTAGGCCTGTCGGCCGTAACGTCACCTATTTCTCTTCAACTCAAGAAACAATATTGGAATCCAAGTAAGTGACAGTGTGACATTACAAGGAGAATTCTGGATCTGTTTTAATTAATTTTTTAAAAAGTAAAAGTTATAAACTTCAGACTCATACCATCCATTCCCAACTTGGGGGACTTAGCAGTTGAGGGTCAATGGCTGTGTGTATAATGTATTCACAAGTCTTCTAGGCTCCAAATGAGAAAAATGAAAAGGCCATGGATGTATATGTAATAAGAACAAAGGGTGGCTATACATTTTTATTTCAAGTTAGGTATCAGAAGCCTGGAGCAGATTCACCAAGGCAGGCTCCTTATATGTGGAATACTGTGTAGCTTGTGGGCGACCTCAAGCAATCAGATTTTAGTTATCAATAAAGTATTTCCCTACTCTTGGAAGACACTGAGCCCGCTGAAATTCAGACTGTGTTAAATTGTTAAATTTAACAAATCTGTTTAACACAGACTGTTAAAACCAACAATTACCAGAAGCCAGTCTTTTTTCTGTTTTTTAACATCTTTATTGGAGTATAATTGCTTTACAATGGTGTGTTAGCTTCTGCTTTATAACAAAGTGAATCAGCTATACATATACATATATCCCCACATCTCCTCCCTCTGGCGTCTCCCTCCCACCCTCCCTATCCCACCCCTCTAGGTGGTCACAAAGCACCGAGCTGATATCCCTGCAGAAGCCAGTCTTTCTACCACCAGCACATAGCATTATCTCTTTGAAAAGATTACTTCAATGCGAGAGCCCATCTATTATTGTATATCAAGAGGAGGAAGCAGACACAGTACCTGAGGTTTTCCTTTAAGAAATTCAGGTAGCTGAAATTCTCCTTTATAGACCTGGAAAAACAAAGCCAAGTATGAGTTTAAGGAAACAGGTATTGTCATCATCACTTTGGGATGCTTGCAAGGACTGATAGTGGATGGGTTCACTGCTTCATTTTTGGCAAGTTTTAGAACGGGAGGGAAGCCCGTCAGTTCAGAAGCAGCCTGAGTTGAGGACTGAGTGAAATCCCTATTCACTCTGACCCCACTTGCTCTACTTTTGCCTGGGTGCTCCCAACTTGTGGGCTGGCTGGGAGAGGTCGTAGAGTCTCTGAAGAAGAAAGAAAAGCATCCTAACATTCCAAGTTACAATCATTTTAGCTGAGAGAGAAAGCAAGCCCAAGCCTTCTCTCTCCAGCAACCAACACAGAATTCACATAATTTAGGAATAGGCTCCTCCTGATTTCCTTCTGACATCTCCAACCTTACAACTCTGATTTAATTCAGCTTCACTTTTCTTAATGTACCCAATATTCCCATAATAATTTGAATATTAGGTGGTTCTTAAAATGATATATACTTTTAACCTTATAAAATCTTATAATTAAAAACTTACTCTTTTCAACATATAAAAGGATGTTTCTAATAGCAGCAATAATTAGGAAATAGTTTTTTTAAAGGTGTGTAAGATGTTTACATAGAAAACTATAAAATATTATTGAGAGAAATTAAAGACCAAATAAATAGAGAGACACACCACTTTCAGGGATTGTAGCATTCAACATAGTAAAGCTGTCCATTCTCCTCAAAGGATTTCCAATAAAAATTCTAGCATGCTTTTTTGGGGTAGGGGTAGGGGTAGGGGTAGGGATAGGGGTAGGAATAATTTCAAGCTGATTGTAAAAGTTTTATGGAAATGCATAGGGCCAAGAATAATCAAGGTAATCTTAAAAGGAACAAAGTGGAAGGACTTATTCTATCATAATAGAATATTATACACCTATACATACAAAAAACATAGCTATAATCAAGGCGGTAAGGTTTTGGCACGAGGATAGACAAATATATTAATGAAACAAAATGAAGAGTCCAGAAACAGACCCCCATTTAGAGATAACTGGTTTATGACAAAGGTGGCACTGCAGAGCAGTACAGTTAGAACGAATAAATAAATGTGTTTATCTATATAATGATATACCATACTGCAATTTTAAAAATGAACTACTACTAAACCAACAATGTAGATGAATCCCAACACATAATGATGAGAAGAAACAAGCCAGATCTCCAAAAATAATATACTATTGACACATGTCTCCATTTAAAACTTTTAAAGCTCAAAAATAGGCAAAGCAACTCTGATGTTAGAAATCGGGATACTGTTTACTCTGGGGAGGAGCAGGGTGGTGGTGATTGGC
The DNA here is from genome assembly GCF_963924675.1 of Phocoena phocoena. Classification (NCBI taxonomy): domain Eukaryota; kingdom Metazoa; phylum Chordata; class Mammalia; order Artiodactyla; family Phocoenidae; genus Phocoena; species Phocoena phocoena. Next base: position 14,555,206 of record NC_089233.1, read on the forward strand.
AGGGGGATGAGAGAGGCTTCCAGCGTGCTGGTAGTTTTCTGTCTTGATATGGGTAGCGATTATAAAGATGTGTTCATTTGGTGATCATTTATTGAGCTATGACTTGGATACTTTTCTCTACGTATGTTACACTTCAATAACAAAACAAGCCAGTAGCTTAGGAATTTACTACTCTCGCTCTGTCTTGCTCTCTCTTTCACACACACATACACACACATTTTAAGTGCAAAGATGTTTGTTTCAACACTGTCAACAACAGAAAAAAACTGGGAACTATTCATGTCAATCAAGAGTGAAGAAAGTCTCCATCAGCTACAGTTTGATAACTGCTGGGCTCGAGAAACTACAGGAAGAAACTATGGATTGTCATTGGGAAGAGAGTCACTGGGTAGCTCCTCAGAGCACAAAGAAATCCTCTAAATGGTGAATACTAAAGCCTACAGACCTAAAGGATTTTTACTTGGTCATAAGATGACTGATCCACTTCTAAAAGTAGCAGTATTCCTTCTGAGATTGAGAGAATGAATGTACTGTTTTCCTGTCTCTTTCTCTGCAATTTCTAAAACCTGGTCTATTCCTTAGGGTCACTGCTACAGTTCTAGGAAGGCTAAATTAAAGCAGAGCGAAGAGGCTTATGCATAAGATATTTCTTTAGATATGCATCACACTGGAAGCTGAGGTGAGTGCAGGATAACAAAAATGCAGCTGTTAGGAGTGCCTCGAAACCTTCATACCCTCAAAGAGTCCCAGGTCACTGGAGGGTTGGCCTAACTGCTCCCTGAAGAAGCTGCATGTCAGAATCCTGTTTGCTTTACTCCAGCACCACAGTCCAGAGAGTGTTCCAGCTTTCTTCATTTCCCCCCAGTTTTACTGAGATATAATTGACATATAACACTGTATTCCTGTTCCAGCTTTCTGATGTAGGAAGTGTGTGTGTATCATGTTAATACTGACTTCCACTGTGCCTGTCTCTACTATCTGTGGGACAAGCAGACACGATATCCAAAGCAGGGGCTCAAGCCATTAGAATAGGTTTTTTGTTTTTGCTTTTTACCAGATTCTCAAGTGTCTTTCCTTCTCCCTCTATTCAGGGAACTGAGTCCCAACCCCCATCCTCCAAGTCTCTAAGCATAAGCTGCTCAGACCTAGGGTCCTGTGCCTTGGCTCCTTTACCGAACCTGAACAAGTTTGCTTGCCCCAGTGCTTCTTCCAGTGTTAGTGGGTTTGGTCCCTAAGAAACTTTTCTTATATTCCTCGCATCCTCTCAGAAACCAACTCTCCTCTCTCTTAGCTAGCCTCTTCTGCTAGAATTCAAGCAGAAGGTTCAACGCAAGCCCACGGGGTCATACAGCTAGTGAGTGGCAGAGTGAGGCTCAGAAGGCCCTGGCTCAGCACTCTCCCATTATACCACGCTCTTTGCATTTTACTACTATTAGCAAATCTGTTAAAATTTCCCCTTCTCTTTTTGGTGTGTTGTAAGGCATGACAGAAAATACAAGTGGGAACATTAAATATTATAAGTGTCTTCCAGAAAACAACAGTTCCAGAGAGGTAAGGCTTACATGAAAGGGGGGAAAAACCAAAACCTTAAAAATGTGATGTTACAAATGTAATAAAAAAAAAGGGGGGGGGGTTCAGGATAAGACATCAGACAAAAGCCTCAATCAAAAAATAAGTCGGGGGCTTCCCGGGTGGTGCAGTGGTTGAGAGTCTGCCTGCCGATGCAGGGGACGCGGGTTCGTGCCCCGGTCCGGGAAGATCCCACATGCCGCAGAGCGGCTGGGCCTGTGAGCCATGGCCACTGAGCCTGCGCATCCAGAGCCTGTGCTCCGCAACGGGAGAGGCCACAACAGTGAGAGGCCCGCGTACCGCAAAAAAAAAATAAATAAGTGGGAAGCTGTCTCCTCTCATTATCCTTTAAGGAAAAAGTGCTTCAAAATTTAGGAACTACAGTACTGACAAAAAGAACACTTTCTACTGACAAAGCAGTTCCTATTTAGTGCAGGAAACCAAGTACGGCAAAGTTAGGAGTGGAATTTCCTCTGGCTAAAGGAACAGTGTTTCTGGACGTACTAATCTCTGGTACTAATGAACTGAGGATTTTGCTAGACAGAAATGAGCTAGGCAGTCAGAATCCAAATGCTCCTACAGAGCCCTCCCACCTCAAACACTGAAGAACAACAAAAGTAGGCTTCTGATTTAGAGGGTGCATTGGCAATAAAAATAATACAAACAGCAGCTAAACTTTATTATTTTCTCTGCACCAGGTTAGTGTTGAGCATGCGTTTCACATTTATCACCTTATCGAATCCCACAATCTCCTGAGGGAGGTAGTATTCTCTTTTTACAGATGAAGCAACGGAGGCACAGAGAAATTAATTTGTCCAGTGTAGTGAAATGGGAGGCTACTAAGTACCATGATGGGGCTTAGATTTTAAAAGGGTCATCCTAATTGCTCTGTTTAGACTGTAAAGGGCCAAGGACAGAAGTGCGGAGGCAACAGCAGTAATCCAGACAAGACAGGATGACAAGGAGGCAGTGGTGGAGGTGGTGAGAAGTGGTACGTTTGTGGATTTTCTTTTCCTAATCATGTCTAGATTTCCTAACAGACTGGATGTGGAATGTGAGAGAGCAAAGGGGAGTCAAGGATGACTCCAAGGCTTTTGGCCTAAGCAACTACCAACTGGAAATATGAAGTTGCCATCAACTCAGTTGGGAAAGGTCCTGGATATAGCAGATATTCAGGGGTTCAATTTCAGAAATGTTAAGCTTCAGATGTCTATTAGACAATAAATGAAAATGTCAAGTAGCCAGTTAGATATACAAATCTAGGGTTCATGGAAGAGGTCTGGGCTGGGATCTATAAATTTGAGAATCATCAACTTATAGATGGTATTTAAAACTTGATACCTGATGAGATAACTCAGGTGCTCAGGGTAGACAGAGAAGAGCAGAGGACTTAAGACTGAGATATGGGGGCATTCTAACATTAAGAGATCAGGGAGAAAAGGAAGAATCAGCAAAGAAGACTGAGAAGAGGCCACCAATGACACAGAAGGAAAAATTTAAAAAGTGGTGTCTAGAAGCCAGGTGAAGGAAACATATCAAGGAGGGAGTAATCGATTGTATCAAAAGAGGCTGGGAGACAAGATGATAACTCACCATTGGCTAAGCAACGTGAAGGTCACTGTGACCTTGACAAGAGCAAATTAAGTAGAATGGTAGTTGTGAAATTCTGAATGGAGTGAATGTAAGAAAAAATAGAGGGAGTGGAACTGGAGACAGGAGTACAGAAAATGAGCTTTTAAGTAAAGGGAAGCAAAGAAATGGAATGGCAGTGGCAGGGCACCTGGCATAAGTGTAGTGTGTGTGTGTGTGTGTGCGTGTGTGTGTGTTAAGATAGAAGAATTAAAGGCATATTTGTTTGTTGATGGGAAAGATTCTGCTGGAATGCAAAATGTGATGATATAGGAAACAGGGAGATGGGCTTGGGTACACAGGGAGGAAACGCCTTTGGATAGGAACACGTTCAGACGTTCACTTTTGTTACACAGACTTTCTATTATGACAGATGAGGATATTAGATCATAATACTTCCCTTCCTCTAGTCTCTCAAAAATTAAACAATAATTTTTGTTTAAAGCCACATTCTGTAAGTTTTCATTATTATGACAATATAAATATCACAGTTACATTTTCTTACACAATTTGTGCTGTTTTAGCTAAAGCTAATAATTGCCTCATATACTTTTTAAATAATAGACTTTATTTGTAGAGCAGATTTAGGTTTACAGAAAAACTGAGTTGAAAGCAGAGTCCCCATATACTTCCTCTCCCTCTCCTACAGTTTTCCCCAATTATTAACATCCTGCGTTACTGTGGTACATTTGTTACAATTAACAAACCAGCATAGATATACTGTTATTAACTGAAGTTTTAGTTTGCACTAGGGTTCACTCTCTGTGTTGTACTTTCTATGGGTTTTGACACATGTATCCACCATTACAGTAGCACACAGAATAGTTCCACTAGCATAAAAATGCCCTGTGCTCCATCTATTTAGCCCTCCCTACCTTCCCCCAATCTTTTTACTATCTCCATAGAGTTGGAATCATACAGTATGCAGCCTTTTGATTGGCTTCTTTCACTTAGTAATATGCACTTAAGGTTCTTCTATGTCTTTCTGCAACTTGATAACTCACTTCTTTTAATCACTGAATAATGTTCCATTGCCTGGATATTTATTTACCCATTCACCTACTGAAGGACATCTTGGTGGCTTACAAATTACAAGTTGTAGCAATTATGAACAAAGCTGCTGTAAACATCTGTGTACAGGTTCTGTGTGAACATAAGTTTTCAACTCATTTGGGTAAATACCAAGGAATGTGACTGCTGGATTACAAGGTAAGTGTATGTTTAATTTTATAAGGAACTGCCAAGCTGTCTTCCAAGTGGCTGTACCATTTTGCATTCCCACCAGCAATGTATGAGGTTTCTGTTACTCCACATCCTCACAATGATATGGTGGTGTCAGTGTTTTGAATTTTGGCCATTCTACTAGGTGCGTAGAGGTATCTCATTGCTTTAATTTGGATTTTCCTAATGACATACAATGTTGAGCACCTTTTCATATGCTTAGCTGCCATTGGTATATTTTCCTTCAGCAAAGTGTGTCTATGCAGATCTTTTGCCCATTTCCCCCATTTCCCCTTTCTTTCTTTTTTTTAAATTGAGGTATATCCCCATGGGGGCCGGGCCCGGTGCACAATGGCTGCAAACAGCAGCCTCCTTGGTAGTGTATGCAGCCCTTTGCCTGTATGGGTTGCCCTAAGGGACCTTGGAGACAGCCCTTTCCAGTGGACATTAACGACTGGCATGCTGTCCCCACTCTAGGCTCCAGACGGGTATGCGCGGTGCCTTTGGAAAGCCCCAGGGCACAGTGGCCAGAGTTCTCATAGGCTAAGTCATAATGTCCATCCGCACCAAGCTGCAGAACAAGGAGCATGTGCTTGAGGCCCTCTGCAGGGCCAAGTTCAAGTTCTCTGGCTGCCAGAAGATCCAAATCTCCAAGTGGGGATTCACTAAGTTTAATGCAGATGAATTTGAAAACATGGTGCCAGAAAAGCAGCTCATCCCAGAAGGCTGTGGAGTCAAATACATCCCTAATCGTGGCCCCTGGATGAATGGCGGGCCCTGCCTGCATGACAGCCTTGGCGCTGTCCCCTCCTTACTCATGCCCACCAATAAATCCTACTTTCCTATCCAAAAAAAAAAAAAAAATTGAGGTATAGTTGATTTACAATATTACATAAGTTTCAGGTGTACAACACAGTGATTCATAATTTTTAAAAATTATACTCCATTTATAGTTATTATAAAATGTTGGCTATATTCCCTGTGGTGTACAATGTATCTTTGTAACTTATTTATTTTACAATAGTAGTTTGTACCTTTTAATCCCTTACCTCTATCTTGACCCGCCCCCCTTCCCTCTCCCCACTGGTAAGCACTAGTTTGTTTTCCATATCCGTGAGCCTGTTTCTTTTCGTTATATTCTCTAGCTTGCTTTATTTTTTTTGGTTCCATGTATAAGTGATAATATACAGTATTTATCTTTTTGTATGTCTGAAAACGTCTTTATCTTATCCTAACACCTGGCTGAAAGTTCATCCAGTTATATAATTCTAGAATGTAGTAATTTTCTCTCTGAAATTATGGCATTGCTCCATTGTCTTCTATTTTCCCATGTTTCTGTTGGCATGGCTGATATCATTCGAATTCCTGGTCCTTTGTATGTGACCTTTGTTTTCACTCTGCAAGATTTAAGAATTTTCTCTTTATCCCTGGTGGTTCTATAATTTTATGATAAGGTGCCTTGATGAGGCTCATTTTCTTCACTCATCGGTACTGGAGATACATGTCCTTCTGTTCTTGGGAATATCCTTAAATTATTACTTTGATAATTTCCCACTCATCATTTTCTCTATTTTTCTTGGACTCCGATTAGTCAAATGTTAGACCACTTGAATTAAGCCTCTAATTTTTTTTTCCTCTCCAAGTCATCTCTTGGTCTTTTTGTTCTACGTTGTTTTATTTAAAATAAATTTATTTATTTATGGCTGCATTGGGTCTTCGTTGCTGTGTGTGGGCTTTCTCTGGTTGTGTCGAGCAGGGGCTACTCTTTGTTGTGGTGTGCAGGCTTTTCATTGCAGTGGCTTCTCTTGTTGCGGAGCATGCGCTCTAGGTGCGCGGGCTTCAGGAGTTGCAGCAGGCGGGCTCAGTAGTTGTGGCTCGTGGGCTCTAGAGCACAGGCTCAGTTGTTGTAGTGCATGGGCTTAGCTGCTCCGCGGCATCTGGGATCTTCCCGGAATAGGGCTCGAACCCGTGTCCCCTGCATTGGCAGGCGGATTCTTGACCACTGCGCCACCAGGAAAGTCCCTGTTCTACTTTTTAAGAACGTCAATTATAGTTCATTTACGTTTCTTTTGCTCTTTACATGTTGTTTCCTCTGAGGTTCTTTTTTATCTTTCTTTTAGTCTCTTTCATGTTAGAGAAGTTCTACAGATGTCCAGTGAGTCTTGGCTATGAAGCAGAACTCCGTTTATGAGGGTTGAGTCTAACTGCAGGTATACTTCCTCAGCCAGCTTTTATTTGGTCAGGGTTCTCCATGTATCATGTTTGTAGGCTTTTTTTGGGGGGTAGTTAAGAACGTAGAGAAAGCACCACAATCTCTTACCTTGGTACCAGCATTCTTCAGCTGGGTAGAGGTAGAGAATTGAGGCATCATCTAATGATAATTTATTTTTTCAGAAAGCAGACTTTCACTTAATGCTCTGATTTTCAATTTGGAGCCCTAACTCTATTCCTAATGTCCCTATTTTCTCTCTAAGAGAATGTACTTCTTCTGCAAGGGGAAGGGAAGGGTGGTGATCTGAAGTCTAACTGCTCTATACAGACTTTTGATCTCTCTCTTTTTAGTATCAGACCTCATCCCCCTCCCCTAATACCTGATGTTTCCAAATCCCTGAACTTCTGTAGGGTTCAGGGTGAACTGGCTTGTTTCTTGTTCCTCTGCTTGCTTGCATCCCCCCTTTTTCAGGCATATAAATTCAGCTATCTTCCACTCTGCTAAGTCATTTACTATTCCTACAACAGCTTTCCATCTTCATATATTACGTTTTAGTGGTGACAAACGGGTTTGGGGTCTCTAGTTTGGTGGTCTCTGCAAAGCTGTAGATAGAAAAGGAGAAGAAGAGGTGCTAAAATTAAAGGACCCAATAGTACTTAGTTTTAAAGAAACATGTGGTGAGGGTGTACTCATAGTATGTATGTTCTCTGAGGTCCACGTGAGCAACGTGGCTAAAAGCTTTGCAGAAGCTGGAAACCACTATTTATAAGACTGCTAAGTAAAGGAACACATTACTACTGGAAAAGGAATTCTATGTTATGCAGAGAAAAAAGATAAGAAGGAGAGATGTGTATTTCCCATAAACTTCAGCTGTATTGTTAACTATGTGAAAGACACTGGAGCTGAGGGAAAAGGACTAAGTGGTTTTTTTTTTAACCACTCCCTTCCAAGCTCTAACATTTTGCGATTCTGAAAGAAGTTTCTCAAAGCCTGAATACCACAAGGAATACTTTCTCAGTTCCACCCTTGCCCCCTCGAGCAGGCCTCCTGGTCTGTGTCTAACAATTTATAAAGATTACCACACTGCTCTTGATCTTCTCACAGAGCAAAACACTAAACAAGGTCTAAAAGAAATGCATATAAAAATGTGAGGGCTCCCCTGGTGGCGCAGTGGTTGAGAGTCCGCCCGCTGATGCAGGGGACACGGGTTCGTGCCCTGGTCCGGGAGGATCCCACATGCCACAGAGCAGCTGGGCCCGTGAGCCATGGCCGCTGAGCCTGCGCGTCCGGAGCCTGTGCTCCGCAACGGGAGAGGCCACAACAGTGAGAGGCCCGTGTACTGCAAAAAAAAAAAAAAAGTGAGCTCCGCATATTTAACCCTGCCTTATAGCTTTTACTTGTGACAGTGACAGCACGCTTCCATTTAAGAGGCTTTGGCTGGTGACGTATACCATTTCAAAAGAAATAACTTAAATAGAAAAGTAAATTGTATTTGTTGTTTTGGGTTTATAGACTAAAGTCAGATTCAAATTTCTGGAGTGAGGTATAATTAACTCTGTTATAAGCAAAGCCTTCAATCGTGGAATTACCTAGGCTACGGAGCTAGAGAAGGGAGGAGAATTTATCTAAGCTGCCTGTGAAGTTTCAAAAACCCAAGAAAGAAGGGGTTCTGAATACTGGCTGAAGCAAGCAATGTATCATTTTTTTTTTTTTTTTGCGGTATGCTGGCCTCTCACTGTTGTGGCCTCTCCTGTTGCGGAGCACAGGCTCTGGACGCGCAGGCTGGACCGGGGCACGAACCCATGTCCCCTGCATTGGCAGGCAGACTCTCAACCACTGCGCCACCAGGGAAGCCCTATATCATTCTTGTTACTTGTCCTCTGGCCACTTTCAGCTTTCTTACAAGATTAATCAGAAACTGACCAACTATGCCCAGTACCACTTCACCTGTTATCACAGCCTCACCTGTAGTAATAGTTTACAATTAAGGTGTAAACAAAAGTCTCCAAGCAGCTAAAATGGGTGTCGTTAACACACTTGCAGACTGCAGATCCAGTCCTCCATTAGGTCCCTTTTCCTTTACACAGTTTTAACCATCGTAAGTTATCTGGTCTCAACCTGTAGCAATCAGATACAGCAAACAGGAAGGCAATGGGCAAGTACTGATAACTGAGAAGTGACAAATGAAACAAAGGAAGACACAGAAATTATAAAAGGCAGACAGGAAGCCTTGAGTTTTTTAAGAAAGGGACCAATAGTTCTATATCCTATATAAAGAGAAGATGGGCATTTTTCTGTTTATAACACATACAGTAATTTCCTTTGGATGAAATGAAAATTTAAATTATGATCAAGTATTTATTTAAGAAGGTAAAGAAATATGTCATCAAAATGCAGAGGAATTCTACACCAAAATATTAAGGTTTGGTCTTAAATGGTACAAATCTGTCCAGAAACCTGACTTTCTAGAATGACGGGTTCCCCAAGGGTTTCAGACAGTCAAGCTTCTACAATTTACAGGAGAAAGTGTCAGACATGTTATGAGGCCTAATTCTGAATCTGGCTTGATCTTACGGAGAATATTAAACTTTTTCTAAATTATTTTCATGCTAAAAGTGTTTGTGGCCACACTCCCTGAGATTGAGCCCCCATGATCCCTGCTTCTGGTATTCATGATATGTGTAATCCCCTTCCTTTAAGTGTGAGCTGGATCTAGTGACTTGCTTCTAACAACTAGAATATGGCAAAAGTGACGGGATGTTATTTCTGAGATTAGGTCACAAAAGTGTTTCTTCTGTCTTGGGTACTCTTTCTTGCTTATTTGATTGGAAGGAAGCCAGCTGCATGCTGTGAACTGCCTTATAGAGGCCCAAGTGGCAAAAGAACTGATATCTCCAGCCAATGGCCAGCAAGGACCTGAGGCCTGCCCACACTCACAGGAGGGAGTTTGGAAAGGGATTCTCTCCCAATTGTACCTTGAGATGACTGCAGTCCTGGCTCACGGTTTGACCACACCCTCATGAAAGACCTTGACCCAAGGTATCTAGATAAACCGCACCTGGATTCCTAATCTACAGAAACTGTGAGATAATAATTTGTTGTTTTAAGCTAATTACCCTAAATTTTAGGGTAATTTGCTATGGCTAAGTAAATAATACAGATTTTGGTGTCATAAGCAGGGTGATAATGTAACAAACACCTAAAACGTGGCAGAAGTTTTGGAACTGGGCAGGAGGAGGTAGCTAGAGGGACTTTAAGGGGAGCAGCAGTAAAAGCCTAAATGGACATGAATTGACAGTAGATTTTAGACTTTGAGGAGGCCACCTGTGCAGGTTTTAAGGCATGTAGGGACACCTGATTAGACACTAGAGGCAGGGGGGTCTTATAACACAGTAACAGAAAGTTTACCAACCCTGTCACCTGTAGTTATACAGAAAGTAGAAAATGAACTAAACAAACTGGATGGTCCAGCTAAGGAAACTTCCAAGCAAAGTACTGAAGGTATCACTAGGTTTCTTCTTGATAATTATAATAAAGTATGCAAGAGAAGAGAGATATTGAGGGAAACACTGTTAAAAAAAAAAAAAGGAGCCATGAGTTGCTGGTTTTGAAATGGGTTTGAAAATTCTTAGCCTCGCCGTCTTCAATGCTAGAAGCGTAGCGCTGTCACATTTCTTTCATTGATTTTGCTTACAATGTCATATCACCTTCTCTGCCTTTTAACTCTCCTGCCTCCCTCTTATAAGGACCCTTGTGATTACACTGGGCCCACCCAGGTAATACAGGATAATCTCTTCATTTAAGATTCCTTACTTACATCTACAAAGTCCCTTTTGCCATATAAGGTAATGAACGTGTTTACAGATTCCAGGGATTAGGACATGGAAATCTTTAGGGGACCATTATTCAGGTTATAATCAATAGCTAAATAATTACTATACTTGGAATTCCTATTTATAAATAGGAACACAGGGTTGAATAAAATGCTATAGAAATGAAATAGTTCTTACACATAAACAAAAAGCCCGTACATGTATCTTTAAATTTTAAAACAATGACTTACGTAGGAAATGCTCTTATTCTTAGAGATGTGTGCTGAAGAAGCATAATATCTGCAACTTTCAAATAATTCAACAGCAAAAAAAACAAAACAAAGAAATCATGTGTGTACACATGTATATAGAGAGATGAAGCAAATATGGCAAAATTTTAACTAATGAATCTGTTACAGGTATACAGATGTTTTCCAAATTTTTCTACAAGTATAAAAAAGTTGGGAAAAAATCAGAGAGATCAAAACAATTTTCAACAGAACAAATATATTAGCCTTAGAAAGCTCATTAGATTATAAGAAATATATAATTTGTGAAGGGGCTGAAATTGAGGATTAAACTCAGGGGTTGGCATCCTACTCTGTAAAAGGCCAGAGAGTAAACAGTTTATGCTTTGTGGGCTACAGTCACTTTCCCAACTATTCAACTCTGCTTGTGTAGCGTGAAAGCAGACATAGACAATATGTAAATAAATGAGTGTAGTGTGTTCTACAAAAATTTTATTTATAAAACAAGTGGCAGGCCAAATTTGGCCTGTAGGCTGTGAAGTACCAATTGCTGATTTAACTCAAAACATTCTTTCAAGGTAAGAGAATTTTAAACAATCTCCAGAAATACATACTAATGACCATACTATGCACACTGCAGACTTTAAGGTGTTGCTTTTGTTCGTTGTTTTCTTCGAAGTGTATGTGTGTACATATAAATTGTTTTGCTCAAAGTGTAGGTACATATACACATATGTGTACACACACACACACTTTCTCTCTCTCTCTCTCTCTCTCTCTCTCTCTCTCTCTCTCTCTCTCTCGCTCTCGCTCTCCAAGGGTTAAAAGATTAGTCTCATAACCCCTGGTTGTGAATTCAAATTTCACTGTAAGCTCAGACCTAATTTATTCCTCCTTTCTGTAAACTCACTGTAAACTCTATAATATAGTTAATCCTTCCTCTCTCCCTCCCTCCTTCTCTTCCCTCCTTCCCTCTCTCCCTTCCTTCCCTCCCTTCCCTCTTCCTTCTTGCCATCCTCTTTCCAAGTGTGCTCAAGTGCACAGAATTGGATTATTCATAATCCTCAGTTCATGACAAATTTTCATTATTGGTCCATGCTTGGCCTGCTGTTTGTTATGCAATTCATTATTTTTATTAATAGACAAAGCATTCCCCTTGAGAAACAATGACTTGATAGTTTCACATGCAGAGAAAACACAACTCCAGCCAGATATGATAATGTAGGAAGGAATCTAGATTTTGAAATTTACCTCTTTAATCCCATTGGGCTCTTGTGGCCCACTAGAGACTCATTATCTCTAAAACACAAATATGAAACAGCTGATAACATGTATGTTTACATATTCTCATTTGTCTTAAAATATTTTGGCAGCTTTGCAAATCTCAGACTGGGCTCCTGAAGCATTCAATAATCTTGTGCTAGAAACAACGGAGAAATGTTATTAATACTATACTCCCTATATCAAGAAGAAGAAATATTAATCAGCTCAGAAGCATGATCTGCACCTCCAATAATGTTTTTTTAAAAAAGTGTATTGACTTTTGGATGAAGTTGGACATGATAGATTGGAATGTAAATTGAATTGTGAACATGTAACTATAGGAACCTCTACAGAAAGGAGTATAAATGTAGCAATTATATAGCATTAGGACTTTGATTTCCTGGGGAGAAAAGCTGAGCATGCAGAATGATTAAGAAATCACATCATTTTACTATGGGACACTTATCAGGCAAGAATGCTAAGTCATTTCTATTCAAAGGCAAACGTAATGAACATAGTTTGCAGAAACAATGAAGGATAGTTCATACATACAAGTACAGTCAATAATAATTTCATCAATTTCCTTCACTGGGGTGCTTTTTCCTTCTTTTCTCAAACTAGGGAACTTTTAGTTATCCTTTAAACATGAGAATCCAGTAGTGCCATTTCTGTGTCCACATGGCATCCCGAATACCCTACTTTTATGGCAGTTATCACGTTGAATTATAGTTAATTACAGATCTATTTTCAGCATACTTCTTAAGGAGAAGGATAAACCTTTAATTATCTGTATATCCTGGATCCAGGGATGAATAGATAAAAAAAGAAATATAAAAAAAGAAATATAAAAAAAAGAAATAAATGAAGAGATCCTTTCATAGTGGTCTCCACTTTTACAGATGATGGACTGAGAACAGTTTCTGAGGCCAACTTACAGTATACATTGAGCAGAGAAGCAGAAGAAGCAACTCCATCTGGCCCTCCCTGATTTGAACCTGCTGACCCTTCAGGGCTACAGATACATTACCTTATAGAATACTGTTATTCATTTTATTCAGTTCTACTGTTGGAAATAAAAGAATTCAAGAATTTTAAATTATTTTTTGATTAGAAATTACATAGCTTTTTGAAAAAGTGTTCCCTTTTGCTTAATTGCACTTTGAAATGTTCATGAAGGAACCAATTGGTGCCAAGTAGCCAAAAAAAAAAAAAAAAACCATGCTGCAGATACAAGTGCTTTGCCTTATTTTCCTTTTTAAAAAGCTTCCCTGGTAGCATAGTGGTTAAGAATCCGCCTGCCAATGCAGGGGACATGGGTTCGAGCCCTCGTCCGGGAATATCCATGCCGCAGAGCAACTAAGCCCGTGCGCCACAACTACTGAGCCTGCATGCCACAACTACTGAAGCCTGCGCACCTAGAGTCCGTGCTCTGTAACAAGAGGCCATCGCAATGAGAAGCCCGCGTACCGCAATGAAGACTCAACGCAGCCATAAATAAATAAATAAATAAATAAAATGGACACAATGAGAAAAGGAAAGCAAGGCTAGAACAATCATATTCTGTGTAGAGAAGCAGACCTGTAAAGAAAAGGGGAGGCTAAGAACAAGGAAGTATGTCACACCTTCACTCTGTTAAGATATTTAGTTAAACTAGATTGAAGAGCTCAAAATCAGTACTGGGGCAGAAAGAAAGTGTTCAAAGTTTCCTTAAAGCAGAAAGTAAAATCTGATTTACTTAACAGAGATTGGTAAGTGTTGAAATCAGTGAAAAGGAGACCAAACCCTGTGCGTGCATGTATTTCTCCCACTGTACATCTCCACATAGCAGTAGTTTTACTCTCTGTGGCTGCCCAGGATTTGAATCCCCTTCCTACATTTAGGAAATGCCTCACCTCATAAGTCTCGGTAGGAGACAAATCTTGTCTCCTGTATCAAAACTGCAAACAACACATACATGCCCTGCTTCATATCTCCTTCTATATAATTAATAATAATTATAATAATTGTTAAAGGTGATTTTTTTCATTATTTTTTTTTAAATTCAGGGCTATATGCTTGGTCAAATTTTCATCTGGTGCTGATCCCGTTTTGCCTTATTATTCATTTTTGAAAGAGAAGAGTTGTTCATATGTCAAATATTTATAAGAGGTTCACATTGGGGAAGGCCCAGGGCTACATTCTAGGTTAGTAGGAATTCTCTTTATGATACAGATTGTGTGTGAGAATTGGGATTTTTACCTTTACTTTTCTACAACTAACAAAGATCCACACTGCAAAGCTGCTTTCATTGCTAAAACTCTCCTTCAACCGACTTTACAACAGCATTATACAAATATGGTTTAAAAGGTCTGTGTTTAGTCCCCATCTTCCCTGTTTTGTGATATTTCATGCCAAACCCTGTCTAGGGAAGCTATTGGAACTTGGCTGTGTACTGTTCTTGTTACAGACTGTTGACTTTTACCCACAGACGCTGTCACTTCTGTCCCTGACTTTTTAGGTTAAATAAATTAGTTTCCAGCGCCAGTTAAAAAAAAAAGAAGACTGTTGGGGGCTTCCCTGGTGGCGCACTGGTTGAGAGTCCGCCTGCCGATGCAGGGGACACAGGTTCGTGCCCCGGTCTGGGAAGATCCCACATGCCGCGGAGCGGCTGGGCCCGTGAGCCATGGCCGCTGAGCCTGCGTGTCCGGAGCCTGTGCTCCGCAACGGGAGAGGCCACAACAGTGAGAGGCCCGCGTAACGCGAAAAAAAAAAAGACTGTTGGTTTTGCCCTCAGTGCTTGCCAATTCTGTAGAAACCTGTGTTCTTGCCTAAAAGCATCCACATTGGGTGTCCCCCTCACCTTTCCTCGACCTTCACTGCATTGGTTGATCATTCCTTAATGTCTTCTCTCAACAATCCCTCTTATTTTTGTTTTCTATTCACTGTATTTGTCTACTCTTCCTCAGTGTCTTGTGGTTTGGGGCTGTGGATTTCTCCAAGTGTCAAACATAGAATTTATGTCTCTATTTCTTGTTATGGTTATTGTGTTTAGATGATTTCCAAGATAAGAAGAAAATGGCTATCTTTTACTCTGGCATTTAAAAACTGAAATTCAGATATCTTTTCCCCTCCTGATTTTAAGTACAACTTAATTAAAGTATAACATATAAAGGAAAATGTGCAAATTGTGGCTGAACTGCTCAATGAAATTTTACAGAATGAACATAGATTGAGAAATAGAACATGACCCAGCAGCCTCTCTTGTGCCTCCTTCTAGTCAAAAAGTTATCTCTCCTCCAATAAGAGTAACTTTGAACTTTATAGAAATAAAATCATGGCCCAGCCCCTGATAATCTGATTTTTTTCTATGAATTTGCCTATTCTGTGCATCTCATATAAGTAGAGTATTATACACTATTTATCCTTTTGTGTCTGGCTTATTTCACTTAGTGTAATGTTTTCAATTTTCATCCAAGTTGAAGCATGTATCAGAATTTCATTCTTCTAAAGGCTGAACAATATTTCATTGTGTGGATATCACCTGTTTATCCATTCATCCATCAATGGACATTTGGGTTTTTTTCACCATTTGGCTATTGTGAATAATGCTGCCATGAACACAGGTGTACAAAAATCTGTTTGAGTCCTTGCTTTCAATCTTTTGGGTATATACCTAGAAGCAGAATGCTGGGTCATGTGGTAATTCTATGTTTAACTTTTTGAGGAGCTGTCAGAAAGTGGCTGCATCGGTTTACATTCCCAGCAGCAATGCATGGGGGTTCCCATTTCTCCACATCCTCATGAACACTTGTAATTTCCTTTCCTTGCTTTTTAAAATAGTAGCTATCCCAGTGGGCATGAAGAGGTATATCTCACAGTGATTTTGCTTTGCATCTCCCTAATGACTAGTGATACTGAGCACTGTATTGTACACTATGATGTTTTGCCATCATTAAAAAGCAAAACAAAACAAAACCTTTCTGGTTACAGACTGCCCCTCCAGGACTAGCCAATTCTTAGAGATAGAAAAGGGCCTCACCTGAAGGATATTTTTGTTATACAAATTAACCAATAATCCAGGGCCAAACCTCCTCTATCTGTCCCCTATACCACAGTAGACAATATTCCTTTGCCTATTGGAAAGGAATAGGCAATTCCCTATTGCCTATAATCATCCCAAGTCATGTACCAGGTAAGTAGGGACCATCCCTATAGCCCACATCCCACCAAAATCACTAAAAATAGCCAGTCTTAAACTGTTCACCCTGCCCTGTCTTGCCATTTCCTTGGAAATCTCAATTAAGTTTCTGACTTAAACCTTCCCCTTGTTCCTGTCTTCTGCCTCCTGACCACCCTGGCGGCTTTCTCATGTAGCCCTGCATGGGCTCCTCTCTCTAGGACCTGTGAGTACCAGAAACTTTGTATTCCTGAGTCTGTCCTCTGATTCTTGTAGCCACACCTGACTGACCATCTAATAAAAGAATATAAGACCAGCATCTTTTCATATGCTTATTGGCCATCTGTATATCTATTCAAGGCCTTTGTCCATTTGATGTTTAACTTTTTGAGGAACTACCAGACTGTTTTCCAAAGTGACTGCACCATTTTACGTTCCCACCAGCATTGTATTAGGGTTCTAATTTCTCCACATCCTTGGAAACATATTATTATATTTTTTCTTTTGTTTTTATTGTGGTAAAATATACTTAACATAAAATACATGTTAAGTACATTTTAACCATATTCAAGTGTACAGTTCAGTGGCATTAAGTGCATTCACACTGCTGTGCAACCACCACCATTATCCATTTCTAGAATTTGCTTTTCATCCCTGAAAGCAGACTGAAAGTCTGCATTCATTAAATAATAACTTCTAATTCCCTCCTTCCACCAGCTCCTGATAACCACGGTTCTACTTTCTGTTTTTGTATATTTGACTATTCCAGGCAACTAAAATGAGTCGCATCACATAACATTTGTCTTTTTGTATCTGGCTATTTCACTTAGCATAATGCCTCCAAGGTTCATCGATGTGGTAGCATGTATCAGAACTTCATTCCATTTTAAGGAATTTCATTCCACTGTATGTATATACTACATTTTGCTTATCTGTTCATCTATTGATGGACAATGTGTTGCTGTTTCCACTTTTTGGCTATTGTGAATAATGCTATGAACGTTGGTGTAAAATTATGAGTCCCTGCTTTCATTTCTTTTGTGTTTATACTCACAAGTGGAATTGCTGGATCATATTTTAGTATTTTGAGGAACTACCATACTGTTTTCTGTATATTTTTATTATAGACATCCTAGTGTGCATGAAGTAATATCTGATTGGGGGGGGGGCGGGGGGTTTGGGGGGTGTTTTTTTGGCCACGCTGCACAGCATGCGGGATTCTTAGTTCCCCGACCAGGGATTGAACCCAGGCCCTTAGCAGTGAAAGCGCAGAGTCCCAACCACTGGACTGCCAGGAAATTCCCCTGATTGTGGTTTGCATCTGTATCTCTCTAATGGCTAATGATGTTAAGCATATCGGCTACTTCTACAGCAGAAACCCACTTAATAAAGGCACATATAAATTAAAGTAAATGGATGGCGAAAATATACTATGCTAACACTAATCAAAAGAAAGCATGAGTAGCTATATTAATTTCAGACAGAGTAAACTTCAAAGCAAGGGAAGTTATTAGGGATAAAAAAAGGGCAACACATAATGAGAAAGGAGTCAATTCTCCAAGAAGACATAGCAATCCTTAATATGCATGTGCCTATCAATAGAGCATTAAACTACATGAGGCAAAAACTGATAAAACTGCAAGGAGAAACAGATGAATCCACTATCATAGTTGAAGACTTCACACCACTCTATCAGAAATGGACAGATCTAGTAGGCAGAGAATCAGTAAGGACATAGTTGAACTCAACATCATTAATCAATTGGATATAAATTGACATCTAAAGACTACTTCATCTAACAACAGCAGAATACACTTCTCAAGCTCACATGTAAAATTTACCAAGATAGACCACAATCTGGTCCATAAGACACACCTTCCCAATAGAGTGAAATGCAACTAACAGAGTAGCCATATCAAACACAGTTTTTAGGTCTTTATTTTAAAAGTATACTGACTCAAGTGGAGTGAGGAAAGCAGCAATATAAGGGCAGAATTAGGAAGCCATTCACGTAGGAGTGTGGGATGTTGTAATCCCAGCAGGGTAAAGAGATCTTTCAAGCAGGGTCACAGAAACAATCTGGCACAAAGTGATGGATTCTGAGTGTGAATCCATGTGAGGGAGTATACTGGCAAGGAGTCAGAGCCTGGGTGAGGTGACAGGTCACAGAGGGGTAGCCCAACATAGTACAGTATATCAGAGCCAGAGAGGGGTGAGTAGAGCATTTCCACAGGTAAAGGGGCAGCAGAGATGAGAAATTTATTACATATGTAGAGACTGAGCAAAAAAGTAAATATATTAAAGATAGTGGGAGCCAGGTTTCTCACTACTAGTCAAGGGCATTATTATTAAGGACACAAATATTAAAAGAAAGCTAGAAAGAACTCTGATGTTGTATTGGAATTAAAGTATGGGTATAAATTTAAAGTTTGCAACATATATAGACAGACACAGAAATAAATACAGATGTAAAATATGTGTGTGTGTGTACTCTCTAGCTCTGCCCAGTGAGTCTAAGGTTAGTAATACCCCACCTGCAATGAGCACACTTAGCACCCTGATCTTTGGTTCATAATACCATTCTCCAGACAACAGAACCAGGGCTAAGACAAACTACCAAATAAGCCGAGAACATCTGGTGATGCCAGAAAGTAAGAAAGTGTTCAAAGGCAGATGGGGCCATGTCTAAAGGATACAGAGGCCAGCTTGGAAGGGTTCCCACCAAACAGATTTTGGACAACTTGAGCATCAAAATAATGGTGTTAACTCTTTGAGTAAAATAGGACACTGTGAGTTCACAGTGATATAAATAAATACTTTGAAAGTTTGTTGAAGAAAAGGATATTTACATAGTCTCAAAGAACCTCCTCAAAAAATACTAATTAGTTGTAAAGAAAAAGAGTCACCACAGAGAATAATTCTGGCGATCAAATTACCATAAATATTAATAAATTATCAAATTGATTATCATCAGTATTAGGCAAACTGAAACTGTGTGCCACCTGATAAGATGCAATGGGTAGAATACAGCATCATTTCTGAGATATTCCTGCCAAAAATGAATAACCTGAATAGAATTAAGAAACATCAGACGAATGCAAACTGAGGGAATTTCTACAAAATAACCAGCCTATACTCTAAAAGTGTCAATATTACAAAAGTCAAGAGAAGACTAAGGAACTCTTCCAAAGAGAAAGAGACTGAAGAGACATAATAACTAATAATATAATAACTACATGCAACATGACTCTGACGGGTATAATTTTCTATAAAGGTGACCGTGACCTGGATACTTTCATAAAATAAATGATATTAGGACAAGTGGCAAAACTTGAATGGCGTCTGATGATTGACAGGAGTAAACACAAGGTGTTAATCTATCAGTTATGATGGTTGTATTGTGGCTTTATAAGTGAATGTCCTGTTTATAGGAAATACAAACTAAAGTATACAGCAGTGATGGGGGCATTGAGTCAGCAACCTACTACTCTTATATGGTTCAGGCAAACAAAAAGCTCTCTGTGCTGTCCTTGAAACTCTTCTTTTAGTTTGGTGTTGTTTCAAAATAAAAGTGAAATTAAAATAAATCAACCACCATTTTACCATTCCCCAAAATAAACACTACCAGACTATCAAGAATGTACTTCCCTTTCCAACAATGGTAGACCAAGATGTTTTTAGTTATCCTTACACTAAGAACAACCAGAAAAGCAGGACAAAATACAGAAGCCAACTAACAAACAATAAGCTGTCTTAAGGTACTAGAGACTCAGTAAGCTTAGTAAGAAATTGCAAGGCGAAGACTGGGAAAGAAGGAAAACCTAGAAAGGTAGTTCTGGCTCTTGGGGCTACTCATTCTGAAATTGGTGGCTGACAGGATGAGAAGCTGAGCAAAACTTCTGATATACTTATGACTTTGAAGTGGGAAGGGATGAAAATTGAAATGTAGGACCCACTAAAACAGAAGCAAATACCCCAGGCTTTTGGTTGGGACTCCAAGGGACTACACACTAAAGATAAACTGGAAACAGACAAACCTTTATAGAGACTTCAGCACAGCTTCAAATATTTCCACACTGGATTAAATTGATCTCAAAGTGTTAGTACCCTTAGCCTAACTGCCTACCAGAAACATAAATAAATCCTCTCTAAAGGAAGACACCATCCAAGATTTCAAATTGGCTCTATACTTTTTCAAATAAATATGTCCAGTTTTTTAAAAATACACATATAGGAGAAGAGTGATGTAACTCGATACCAAAAATAGGCAAAAGAAACAGACCCACAGAAGACCCAAGTAATGGAGCACTCAAACACAGATATTTAATTTAATAACTATAATTAAGATGTTTAAGAAACTCAGAAGTATGATTGAGAATTTCAGCAGACAACTATAAACTATGAAAAGGAACTAGATGGAAATTCTATAAAAATATTTTAAAAACTGAAGCTAGGGGAATTCCCTGGCAATCCAGTGGTTAAGACTCCATGTTTCCACTGCAGGTGGCATGGGTTTGATCCCTGGTCAGGGAACTAAGATCCCACATGCTGTGAGGTGTAGTCAAAAAAAAAAAGAATCTAGGAACTCAGAGGAGGGGTTTCATAGATATTACATATGATTGAGTAGAAAATTAATGAACTAGAAGATAGGTTAGAAGAAAATATCTAAGCTGAAGCACAGAAAGTCAAAAAGAAGGAAAATGAAAGAACATAAGAGACATAAATTATGTTGAAAAGTTCTAACATATGTGTTATTTCAATGTTAGAAGAGAAGAGTAAGTAGGGCAGGAGCAATATCTAAAGATATGATAGCTGAGAATTACCCAGAACTGTTAAGAGACAAGATGGAAGTTAGATACAGTGAAATAACTTCAATTACTGAAAGAAAATAAACGTGTGTAATTCTAGAATTAGTGTAAGTATGCTTTTCAAGTAAAAAGATAAAGAAAAGATATTTTCAAACAAACAAAAACAGGAAGAATTTGTCATCTACTGACTCACAGAAAAGAAAAAAGTAAAGGGGGTTCTTTGGGAAGAAGGAAAATGATCACAGATGGAAGCAGAAAGTTTCAGGAAGATGCAGTAGAAAGGGTAAATATGTGGATAAAGTTAAAAGAATATTGGGAATTCCCTGGTGGTCCAGTGGTTAGGACTCCGCACTTTCACTGCTGAGGCTGCGGGTTCGATCCCTGGTCGGGGAACTAAGATCCCACAAGCCACGCAGCATGCCAGAAAAGAAGAAACAAATACAAAACAAAACAACAATAAAAGAATATGGACTTGATAGTACAAAAATAAAAATATATTATGGAAACACACACACACACACAGAGGCATATCTCAGACATATTGCAGGTTCAGTTCCAGACCACCAAAATAAAGCAAATATTGCAATAAAACAAATCACAGAATTTTTTTGGTTTCCTAGTGATATAAAAGTTATGTGTATACTATACTATAGTCTCCTAAGTGTGCAACCACATTATGTCTAAAAAAACAATGTACATACTTTAATTAAAAAATATTTTATTGCTTAAAGATGCTAACCATCATATGAGCCTTCAGCAAGTCACAATCTTTTTGCTGGTGGAGGGTTTGAAATATTGCAAGAATTACCAAAATGTGACACAGAGACATGAACTGAGCAAACGCTGCTGGAAAAATGGTGCTGATAGACTTGCTAGCTGCAGGGTTGGCATGAACCTTCAATTTATGAAAAAGACAGTATTTGCAAAAGCACAATAAAACGAGGTATGCCTATATATGATATTAAAATATAAAACAAAATTTGCACAAAAGGTTGGAGGGGATATTAAAATACTAAAGTGTGCCATGGTCCTTAAATAGGAAAGTAGTAAAATACTAGTTAAATTAAGATTTAATCAGCCAAAAAGGTATGTTTACCCTCTAGGGTAACCCTGAGAAAAACAGTAAAAAAAATATGTATAATTTATAAGCTAATGGAATTTAAAATGAAATTAAAAAGAATTAGTCAACCCAAAAGGTGTCCAAAAAGGAGAGAAAAGGGAACATATAACAGGCAGCATAAATACAGAGGAGATAGAAAAATGGCAGATTAAAATCAAGTAAGTATTAATTTAAATTAAATGAAAACAAACCAATTCAAATAAAAGAAAATGTCAGACTGGATATGCTGCTTACAAGAGACACATCTTAAATATAAAAAAAAAGAAGACTGAAAGGAAAAGGACCTAACACGATATACCATGCAAAACAATGCTAGCATATCTATGCTTATATCAGACAAAGCAGACGTTAAGGTAAGAGGAATATTTAGAAATAAAGACATTTCTAAATGGTAATGGGTTAAGTTCACTAGATATATATAGCAGTTCTAAATTTCCATATTTTAAACACCCTAGTCTCAAAATATCTAAAGCAAAAACTGACAGACCTAAAAGGATAAATAAAACCACAGTGACAGTAGGAGATTTAATACACTTGTCTAAGTAACTGATAGAACAAGGTGACAAGAAAATTGGTAAGGTTATAGAGATTTTTACAATTAATCACCTTGACCTAATGTCATTATATAGTATCTGTCAGCAAAAACTGCAGAATAAATATTCCTTTCATGTTAATGAAAAAGATTTACTGAAATTTATAATTTGCTACGGCAAAAGCAAGTATTAATAAAAATAACATAATAGATTCTCTGGTCATAGGAGTATTAAGGTAGAAATTAGTTATAAGAAGACAACTAGAAAATTCCTAGATGCTTGGAAATTGAGAAATACACTTCTAAACAGTAACAAAAAAAATCAAAATGGAAATTGCCAAATATTTTGAAATAAATAGAAAAAAACCACTACACATAAAAACACCTAGAATGCTGATACAGCCTTGCTGTAAGGAAAATCTATAGCCTTAAATGAATATTTAAGGACAGACTAAAGCTTGAGAGACTTCCCTGGTGGTCCCTGGTCGGGGAATTAAGGTCCTGCATGCCGTGTCGTGTGGCCAAAATTTTTTTTAATTTTTAATTTTATTTTTTGGCTGCATTGAGTCTTCATTGCTGCATGCAGGCATTCTCTAGTTGTGGCGAGCGGGGGCTTCTCTTGTTGTGGAGCACGGGCTCTAGGCACGTGGGCTTCAGTAGTTGCAGCATGCGGGCTTCAGTAGTTGTGGCTCCCTGGCTCTAGAGCGCAGGGCTCAGTAGTTGTGGCGCTCAGGCTTAGTTGCTCTGAGGCATGTAGGATCTTCCCAGACCAGAGATCGAACATGTGTCCCCTGCACTGGCAGGTGGATTCTTAACCACTGAGCCACCAGAGAAGTCCTCCCCAAAATTTTAAAAAATAAAAAAAAGAATAAAGTTTGAAACCAATGATCTAAGTATCCATCTCTAGAAGTTAGATTAAGAATGGCAAATTAGGGCTTCCCTGGTGGTGCAGTGGTTGAGAGTCCGCCTGCCGATGCAGGGGATGCGAGTTCGTGTCCCAGTCTGGGAGGATCCCGCATGCCGTGGAGCGGCTGGGCCCGTTAGCCATGGCCGTTGAGCCTGCGCGTCCGGAGCGTGTGCTCCACAATGGGAGAGGCCACAACAGTGAGGGGCCCACATACCGCAAAAAAAAAAAGAAAAGAATGGCATATTAAACCCAAAAACATGAAAAAGAGGAAATAACAAAGATAAAAGCAGAAATCGGTAAAATAGAAAACACAGATACAGTAGATAAAAATCAACAAAGTCAAAAGATGACTTTAAAAGACTAAAAAACTTCAAAAACCTCAGGCAAAACTGGTTTAACAAAAAAGAAAGACCATAAAAATAACCAATAGTATAAATGAAACAGGAAACATCATCACAGATAAACAGGTAATCTAGCAGGCTTCCCTGGTGGCGCAGTGGTTGAGAGTCCGCCTACCGATGCAGGGGACACGGGTTCGTGCCCTGGTCCGGGAAGATCCCACATGCCGCAGAGCGGCTGGGTCCGTGAGCCATGGCCGCTGAGCCTGCGCGTCCGGAGCCTGTGCTCCGCAACGGGAGAGGCCAATGCCACAACAGTGAGAGGTCCGCGTACCGCAAAAAAAAAAAAAAAAAAAGAAGTCCACATGCCGAAACTAAGACCCAATGCAGCCTAAATTAAAAAAAAAAAAAAAAAAATATATATATATATATAGGCAAAGGACTTGAACAGACATTTCTCCAAAGATGATATACAAACGGCCAACAAACATATGGAAAGATGCTCAACATCACTAATCATCAGAGAAATACATATCAAAACCACAATGAGATACCACTCACACCCATTAGTAATCCCATTAGGATTACTATTTTAAAAAAAACAACAGAAAATAACAAGTGTTGACAAGGATGTATAAAAATTAGAACCCTTGTGCACTGTTGGTACAACTGTAAAATGGTACATCTGCTATGGAAAACAGCATGTCAGTTCCTCAAAAAGTTAAAAATAAGATTACCATATAATCCAGCAATCCCACCTCTGGGTATATATCCAAAATAATTGAAAGCAGGGTCTCAAAGAGATACTTGCACACCCATGTTCATAGCAACACTATTCACAAGGTAGAAGCAACCCAGATATCCATCAATGGATGAATGAATTAACAAAATATGGCATATAAATATAAATGAGTATCATTCAGTTTTAATAAGGAAGGAAATCCTGTCATATGCTACAACATGGATGAACCTTGAGGACATTATGCTAAATGAAATAAACCAGTCATAGAAAAACAAATACTGTAAGATTCCACTTTTATTAGGTACCTAGAGTAGAGTCAAATTCGAGATAGAAAGTGGCCGTCAGGGGCTGAGGGGACAGGAGAAATGGGGAGTTGTTTAATGGGTAGAAAGTTTATGTTGCAGGATTAAAAAGTTCTGGATATTTCTTTCACAACAATGTCAATAGACTTAATATTACTGAACTGTACAGTTAAAAATACTTAAGATTGTAAATTTTATGCTATGCATTTTTTACCACAATTAAAAAAAAAATCAATTCCAGGTAGGCTACAGATCGAAATAAGAAAAGTAAAGCAATAAAGCTTTTATAGATAACATAGGAGAATATCTTCATGGCCTTGGATTATGAAAAAGATTTATTAAATGGTATAACAAAACCACTAAACATAAAAGGATACTAAACTAGGCATTAAAATTAGGAACTTTTTAAAAATTAGAAACAGGTGTTTTTATTTTTCAAAAAATCACATTAGTTTCTGATTAGCAGCTGAACACTTTTCAGAGGGAATATCAGTTTTAACACCAGGAGAAATTTGGGTAATTGGTATTATATTAGTCAAAATACACAGTAAATAGTAGAGACCCAAATCAAAATAGCTCAAGGAAACAAAAAAGGATATGTTTCCCTCATGTTATCAAGTGTCCTCAAATTTATCATCACAATGATTTCATCCTTAGACAGGCTCTCTCCAAATGGTGAGAAAGATGCCTCCATTAGCTCTAGGTTTACATCATCTTTTGGCTTCCAATCCCAGTAAGAAGAAAGAGAACCCCTTTCCCCCAGCATCTATATCAATCTATGAAAATACTCTGGCCCCCTTGGTTCATATGATCTCTCAGACAATTCACTAAGCCCAGGGATACTGAGTAATCTGATTGGCCAGCCCAAGTCCAGCCACTCCCTGCTCCCCTCATTCCCCTCATCCCCACGACAGGAAAGGCAGGGCTACACGACTGACAGCCCATTTCCAAAGCTTAAAAATGCTGAGCAGACCAAAAAAAGTAATAAATCTTCATCTCAATCTTTCCAGAGACATCTCAGTACAAGGGATCTATACTCAGACATACCTGCAGCCATTCATTAGCTTGAGCATAGGAACTTCTATTCTTTGTTTGTTTTTGGCAGTGCCATGCAGCATGCGGACCTTAGTTCCCTGACAGGGGATCGAACCCGTGCCCCCTGCATTGAGAGCACGGAGTCTTAACCACTGGACTGCCAGGGAAGTCCCAGGAACTTCTATTCTTGAAAAGACAGCCTTAATGGAGAGAAAGGCAAGGCAGATAAGTGGGAGAAGGATATGTGAAATACATATAAACTCCACACATCAAAGTACGTAGAGAATTTCTAAAAATCATTAAGGAAAAAGCAAATGATTCAGTAGAAAATTGGGTAAGAGACTTGAAATGGCATTTCATAACATAGTTTAGTGGCAAATAACATAAAGTGTTAGCTCTCATTAGTAATTAAGGAATACAAATTTTAACCGTCATAAAACATCACTACGCTCCTACAAGAAAGACTAAAATTTTAAAAGACTGACCAACAAATATTGACAATGTAGAGTAACTGAAATTCTCATACACCTGCTAGTGATAGAGTATAATCACTCTGGGAAACTCTTTAGCATTATCTGCTAAATTTGTACATACAAATGCCCTCCATACATTCATTCTGTAAAGGAAAAGAATAACTCAGCAGGCCTAAGCTTGCTCAAATGTTGCACATTTCCAAGAAAGGCCTATTGTCAGGACTGGTTCTTGGCTGGCTCCTGGGATCTGAGCTTGGAATGTTCTGTCTATAAGAATGTTTTTGCATGTCTGAGGCCTTGGGCCAGCCTGTACCAGTTTCAGCAGATAGTTTATGTTAGTAATTTATTTACGGTGAACATCTGTTTTTTCTCTGGGGGGGTCTACATGTCTACATGACCAACCCCTAATAAAAACCCTGGATTCAAAAGCTCTGGTGAGCTCCCTGGTTGGCAACAATTCACATGTGTTGTCACATATGTTGCTGGGTGAATGAAGCAAATCCTGTGTGACTCCACTGTGAGGGACATTTGAAAGACAGTACCTGGTTTCCTCCAGAGTTTCCCCCATATGCCTTTTCCCTTTGTAGATTTTACTTTATATCCTTCTGCTATAATCAACTGCAACTGTAAGCATAAGAATTTTGGATTACTGTGAGTGGTCTTGGGAACTCCTAATGTAAATCTCGGGCATATTCTCAACAAAAATGCATACTCATTTTCATAAGAAGACATGTACAAGGATACTGCATATCAACATTAAAACATCCCTAAAACTATAAACAACTCAAATGTCCAAATAGTTGTGTAACTATAGTATCACATTAAATAACAAAAATGAACTACTGTGAAATGCAACAACATGAAACTCATGAATGTTAAAGGAAAGAAACCAGACACAAAAGAATACTGTCAATACCCTCCAGCTGAAGACTACCAGGAATATAGTTGTAGTTGAACATGGTGAATTCATTATTCATTTAATCAAGGGAAGACACACAACATGGGAAATGGGGGATGTCTCAGTAAAGGAGTATTAGAAAGTACTTTCATGATTCAGGTTTTGGTTAGGTGATTTTGGGAAGAGTCCAAGGAAACAGGGGTTTGCTCTGGACTGGGTGCTGTCAGCAAGCAGGGATGATTCTATAACTGGGTATCTTAATAAATCTTATCTAAAAGGAAGGAAGACTAGAAGTGAGACTAAAGCTACTTGTAAGAAGCAGTAATCAACTCATATTAAACAAGAGGTGTGTATTGGGTATTTTTTGGTTTGCACAGTGACCTTGATATTTTCTGTGCTCAAACAAAATTATAAAGTGGCCTTGTCTTTTCTCAGTTCATCATGGTTAAAGAGTAATCTTGTCTTGTGTTGGTGTTTGGTGAGATCATTTATACCCAATAAGAGACCAACATGTCCTAGTGGTGAGCACCAAGCCAGTTTCTTTTTCTTTCTTTTTTTTTTTTAACTATTTGCTTTTTTACTGAAGATCTAATTGGCTTTATTTAACAATTTATAAATCAGGCAGCACTCCATCTAGCAAGCAGAGAGGAGCTCCAAGGAGCTGTGCAAAATGGAAGGCTTTTAAAGACAGAGATGGGGTGGACAAGGAAGTCCAACTATCTGACCAAGCCAGTTCCTAATAAACCATGGCCTAGAAGTTGTGTCAGATCAGTTCTTAGATGTCAGAGACTGCTTTTTATCTTTCCTGAAAATATACTGAGTAATTCCATTTATATGAAATTTAAAAACAAGCAAAATTAAATCCACGATGGCAGAATTCAGGACAGAAGTTATCTGTGGGAGGAAGGAAAGAGGAGGAGGAAATAATTTGGAGGGGCAGGCAGAAGGCTTCTGGGGTACTGTTACTATCTCCTTGGAAGGAAAAAAGAAGCATCTCTGGGTTGAAAAATGGTAGAAAAACGGAAAGGAACTGGCAATAGTCTGCACAATCTTCCTTCAATTATAAAACATGATCAATAGGTTTTCGCTACAAGATGAGGTCTTTGTATGCTCTCTCACCTGTCAAATCACTATCTAGGAGAATGTGTCACTTGCTGAAATGCAAAATACATTAAGTGAAAAATATATGAAGAATTCACATGAAGCCCATTGATGCTTATTCAAGATTTCAAGTCCCAAAAATGAACACTTGAAAAAAGCAATGTTGAACTTCTATCAATGTCAGCTATGCAGATTCAACAACAGAAAATAACACAGGCATACCTTGGAGATATTGTGGGTTTGGTTCTAGACAACTGCAATAAAGCAAGTATTGCAATAAAGCGTGTCACACACACTTTTTGGCTTCCCAGTGCATACAAAACTAATGTTTACACTACATTGTACTCCATTAAATGTGCAATAGCATTATGTCTAAAAATAATGTACATACCTTAATTTTAAAATGTCTTATTGCTAAAAAATGTTAACCATCATCTGAGCCTTCAGTGAGTCGTATCTTTTTGCTGGTGGAGGGTCTTGCCTTGATGTTGAGGGCCGCTGACCGGTCAGGGTGGTGGTTACTGAAGGCTGGGGTGGCTGTGGCAGTTTTTAAGAATAGGACAACGATGAAGTCTGCTGCATTGACTGACTCTTCCTTTCATGAATGATTTCTCTGTAGTCGCGCAATACGGTTTGATAGCATTTTACCCACAGTAGCACTTCTTTCAAAATTGGAGTCAATCAAACCCTACTGCTGCTTTATCAACTAAGTTTATGTGATATTCTAAATCCTTTGCTGTCATTTCAACAATCTTCATGGCATCTTTACCAGGAGTAGATTCCATCTTAAGAAACCACTTTTTTGGCTCATCCAGAAGAAGCAATTCCTCATAAATTAAAGTTTTATCATGAGACTGCAGCAATTCAGTCACATCTTCAGGCTCCACCTCTAATTCTAGTACACTTGCTATTTCCACCACATATACAGTTACTTCTTCCACTTAAGTCTTGAACCCCTCAAAGTCATCCATGAGGGTTGGAATCAACTTCTTCCAAACTCCTGTTAATGTTGATATTTTGATCTCATCCCATGAATCAATGAATGCTCTTAATAGCGTCTAGAATGGTGAATCCTTTCCAGGAGGTTTTCAATTTCCTTTGCCCAGATCCGTCAGAGGAATCATTTTCTGTCTAAGATAAAGCATTATGAAATATATTACTTTGGGGCTTCCCTGGTGGCGCAGTAGTTGGGAATCTGCTCGCCAATGCAGGGGACGCGGGTTCGTGCCCTGGTCTGGGAAGATCCCACATGCTGCGGAGCAACTGGGCCCATGAGCCACAATTACTGAGCCTGCGTGTCTGGAGCCTGTGCTCTGCAACAAGAGAGGCTGCGATAGTGAGAGGCCTGCGCACCGCGATGAAGAGTGGCCCCCACTTGCCACAACTAGAGAAAGCCCACGCAGAGAAACGAAGACCCAACACAGCCATAAATAATAATTAATTTTAAAAAATGTCAGGTGCTGTGCTGACTATTTAAAAAAAAAGAAATGTATTACTTAAATAATAATACTTGAAAGTCAAAATTACTCCTTGACCCATGGGCTGCAGAATGAATGCTGTGCTAGCAGGCATGAAAATGACATTATTCTCATTGTCCATTTCCATCAGAGCTCTTGGGTGACCAAGTGCACTGTCAATGAGCAGTAATATTTGGAAAAGAATCTTTTTTTCTGAGCAGTAGGTCTCAAAAGTGGGCTAAAATATTCAGTATTTGTAAATGTGCTTTCATCCAGGCTTTGTTGCTCCACTTATAAAGCCTAGGCAGAATAGATTTAGCATAATTCTCAAGGGCCTTAGCACTTTCAGAATGGTAAATGAGCACTGGCTTCAACTTCAGGTCACCAGCTGCATTAGCCCCTTACAAGAGAATCAGCCTATCCTTTGAAGCTTTGAAGCCAGGCATTGACTTTTCCTCTTTAGCTATGAGGGTCCTAGATGGCACCTTCTTCCAGTATAAGGCAGCTCTGTCTACATTGAAAATCTGTTGCTTAGTGTAGTCACCTTCATTAATTATCTTTGCTAGATCTTCTGGATAACTTGCTGTAGTTTCTGCATCAGCACTTGGGGCTTCACCTTGCACTTTTATATTATGGAGATGGCTTCTTTCCTTAGACCTCGTGAACCAACCTCTGCTAGCTTCAAACTTTTCTTCTGCAGCTTCCTCACCTCTCTCAGCCTTCACAAAATTGAAGAGTTAGGGTCTTGCTCTGGATTAGGTTTTAGCTTAAGGGAATGCTGTGGTTTGATGTTGTGGTTTGATCTTCTAACCAGACCAGTAAAACTTTCTCCAAATCAGCAATAAGGCCGCTTTGCTTTCTTATCATTTGTGTGTTCACTGGAGTAGGACTTTTAATTTCCTTCAACAACTTTTTCTTTGCATTCACAACGTGGCTAACCATTGGTGCAGGAAGCCTAGCTTTTGGCCCATCTCAGCTTTCTACCTGCTCTCTTCACCAAGCGTAATCATTTCTAGCTTCTGATGTAAGGTAAAAGATGCGCAACTTTTCCTTTCACTTGAATGCTTGGAGGCCATTGTAGGGTTATAAATTAGCCTAATTTCAATATTGCTATGTCTCAGGGAACAGGGAGGACCGAGAAGAGGGAGAGAGATGGGGGAAATGCCAGTTGAACACGCACAACATTTATCAATTACGTTCACTGTCTTACATGGGCATGGTTTGAGGTGCCCAAAACAATCATAATAGTAACATCAAATATAACTGATCACAGATCACAACAAATATAATAGTGAAAACGTTTGAAATATTATAAGAATTCATATTTTCAAATGAAACAAAGAATGGTAATGGAAATTATTTTCAAAAATATGATGAAAGATATGAATTCTGGGAGGAGGAACCAAGATGGTGGAGTAGAAGGACGTGCTCAAACTCCCGCTTGTGAGAACACTAGAATCACAACTAGCTGCTGGACAATCACTGACAGGAAGACACTGGAACTCACCAAAAAAGATACCCCACGTCCAAAGACAAAGGAGAAGCCACAAAGAGAGATAAGGAGGGGCACAATCACAGTAAAATCAAATCCCATAACCACTGGGTGGGTGACTCACAGACTGGAGAACACTTATACCACAGAAGTCCACCCGCTGGAGTGAAGGTTCCAAGCCTCACGTCAGGCTTCCCAACCTAGGGGTCAGGCAACAGGAGGAGGAATTCCTAGAGATTCAGACTTTGAAGGCTCATGGGATTTGACTGCAGGACTTTGACAGGACTGGGGGAAACAGAGACTCCACTCTTGGAGGGCACACACAAAGTAGTGTGCGCATCGGGACCCAGGGGAAGGAGCAGTGACCCCGGGGGAGACTGAACCACACCTACCTGCTAGTGTTGGAGGGTCTCCTGCAGAGGCAGGGGATGGCTGTGGCTCACCGTGGGGACACGGACACTGGCAGCAGAAGTTCTGGGAACTACGCCTTGGCGTGAGCCCTCCCAGAGTCTGTCATTAGCCCCACCAAAGAGCCCAGGTAGGCTCCAGTGTTGGGTTGCCTCAGGCCAAACAACCAACAGGGAGGGACCCCAGCCCCACCCATCAGCAGTCAAGCGGATTAAAGTTTTACTGAGCTCTGCCCACCAGAGCAACAGTCAGCTCTACCCACCACCAGTCCCTCCCATCAGGAAACTTACACAAGCCTCTTAGATAGCCTCATCCACCAGAGGGCAGACAGCAAGAGCAAGAAGAACTACAATCCTGCAGCCTGTGAAACAAAACCACATTCACAGAAAGACAGACAAGATGAAAAGGCAGAGGGCTGTGTACCAGATGAAGGAACAAGATAAAACCCCAGTAAAACAATTAAACAAAGTGGAGATAGGCACTTTCCAGGAAAAAAATTAAGAATAATGATATCAAAAGCTTTACAGACAAGCAAAAGCTAAGAGAATTCAGCACCACCAAACCAGCTCTACAACAAATGCTAAAGGAACTTCTCTAAATGGGAAACACAAGAGAAGAAAAGGACCTACAAAAACTAACCTAAAACAATTAAGAAAATGGAACATAGGAACATACATATCGATAATTACCTTAAATGTGAATGGATTAAGTGCTCCAACCAAAAGACACAAGCTATCTGAACGGATACAAAAACAAGACCCATATATATGCTGTCTACAAGAGACCCACTTCAGGCCTAGGTACACATACAGACTGAAACTGAGGGGATGGAAAAAGATATTCCATGCAAATGGGAATCAAAAGAAAGCTGGAGTAGCAATACTCATATCAGATAAAATAGACTTTAAAATAAAGAATGTTACAAGAGACAAGGAAGGGCACTACATAATGATCAAGGGATCAATTCAAAAAGAAGATATAACAATTATAAATATATATGCACCCAACATAGGAGCACCTCAATACATAAGGCAACTGCTAACAGCTATAAAAGAGGAAATCGACAGTAACACAATAATAGTGGGAGACTTTAACACCTCACTTACACCAATGGACAGATCATCCAAACAGAAAATTAATAAGGAAACAGAAGCTTTAAATGACACAACTGACCAGATAGATTTAATTGATATTGATAGGACATTCCATCCAAAAACAGCAGATTACACTTTCTTCTCAAGTGTGCATGGAACATTCTCCAGATCACATCTTGGGTCACAAATCAAGCATCAGTAAATTTAAGAAAATTGAAATCATATCAAACATCTTTTCTGACCACAACACTATGAGATTAGAAATGAATTACAGGGAAGAAAACATAACAAACACATGGAGGCTAAACACTACATTACTAAATAACCAAGAGATCACTGAAGAAACCAAAGAGGAAATCAAAAAATACCTAGAGAAAAATGACAATGAAAACACGACGATCCAAAACCTATGGGATGCAGCAAAAGCAGTTCTAAGAGGGAAGTTTATAGCTATACAAGCCTTCCTCAGGAAACAAGAAAAATCTCAAATAAACAATCTAACCTTACACCTAAAGGAACTAGAGAAAGAAAACCAAACAAAATGCAAAGTGAGCAGAAGGAAAGAAATGATAAATATCAGAGCAGAAATAAATGAAATAAAAACAAAACAATAGCAAAGATCAATAAAACTAAAAGCTGGTTCTTTGAGAAGATAAACAAAACTGATAACTCATTAGCCAGACTCATCAAGAAAAAGAGGGAGAGGACTCAAATCAATAAAATTAGAAATGAAATAGGAGAAGTTACAACAGACACCACAGAAATACAAAGCATCCTAATAGACTAGTACAAGCAACTCTACGTCAGCAAAATGGATAACCTGGAAGAAATGGACAAATTCTTGGAAAGGTATAACCTTCCAAGACTGAACCAGAAAGAAACAGAAAATATGAACAGACCAATCACAAGTAATGAAATTGAAACTGTGATTTAAAATCTTCCAACAAATAAAAGTCCAGGACCAGATGGCTTCACAGGTGAATTCTATCAAACATTTAGAGAAGAGCTAACACCCATCCTTCTCAAACTCTTCCAAAATATTGCAGAGGACGGAACACTCGCAAACTCATTCTATGAGGCCACCATCACCCTGAAAAAGATACTACAAAACCAGAAAACCAGAAAAAGATACTACAAAAAAAGAAAATTATAGACCAATATCACTGAAGAATATAGATGCAAAAATCCTCAAAAAAATACTAGCCAACAGAATCCAACAACACATTAAAAGGATCATACACCACGATCAAGTGGGATTTAAAACAGGGATGCAAGGATTCTTCAATATATGCCCATCAATCAATGTGATACACCATATTAACAAACTGAAGAATAAAAACCATTTGATCAACTCAAAAGATGCAGAAAAAGCTTTTGACAAAATTCAATACCCATTTATGATAAAACCTCTCCAGAAAGTGGGCATAGAGGGAACCTACCTCAACATAGTAAAGGCCATATACAACAAACCCACAGCAAACATCATTCTCAATGGTGAAAAACTGAAAGCATTTCCTCTGAGATCAGGAACAAGACAAGGATGTCCACTCTCACCACTATTATTCAACTTAGTTTTGGAAGTCCTAGCCACGGCAATCACAGAAGAAAAGAAATAAAATACAAATTGGAAAAGAAGAAGTAAAACTGTCACTGTGTGCAGATGACATGATACTATATATAGAGAATCCTAAAAATGCCACCAGAAAACTACTAGAGCTAATCAATGAATTTGGTAAAGTTGCAGGATACAAAATTAATGCACAGAAATCTCTTGCATTCCTATACACTAATGATGAAAAATCTGAAAGAGAAATTAAGGAAACATTCCCATTTACCACTGCAACAAAAACAATAAAATACCTAGGAATAAACCTTCCTAGGGAGACAAAAGACCTGTATGCAGAAAACTATAAGACACTGATGAAAGAAATTAAAGATGATACCAACAGATGGAGAGATATACCATGTTCTTGGATTGGAAGAATCAATATTGTGAAAATGACTATACTACCCAAAGCAATCTACAGATTCAATGCAATCCTATCAAATTACCAATGGCATTTTTTATGGAACTAGAACAAAAACTCTTAAAATTTGTATGGAGACACAAAAGACCCCAAATAGCCAAAGCAGTCTTGAGGGAAAAAAACGGAGCTGGAGGAATCAGACTCCCTGGCTTCATACTATACTATAAAGTGACAGTAATCAAGACAATCTGGTACTGGCACAAAACCAGAAACATAGATCAATGGAACAGGATAGAAAGCCCAGAGACAAACCCACGCACCTATGGTCAACTAATCTATG
This sequence comes from Phocoena phocoena, assembly GCF_963924675.1. NCBI lineage: Eukaryota > Metazoa > Chordata > Mammalia > Artiodactyla > Phocoenidae > Phocoena > Phocoena phocoena. Next base: position 14,590,330 of record NC_089233.1, read on the forward strand.
ACAAAGGAGGCAAGGATATCCAATGGAGAAAAGACAGTCTCTTCAATAAGTGGTGCTGGGAAAACTGGACAGCTACATGTAAAAGAAGGAAATTAGAACACTCCCTAACACCATACACAAAAATAAACTCAAAATGGATTAGAGACCTAAGTGTAAGACCAGACACTATAAAACTCTTAGAGGAAAACATAGGAAGAACACACTTTGACATAAGTCACAGCAAAATCTCTTCTGATCCACCTCCTAGAGTAATGGAAATAAAAACAAAAATAAACAAATGGGACCTAACGAAACTTAAAAGCTTTTGCACAGCAAAGGAAACCATAAACAAGACGAAAAGACAACCCTCAGAATGGGAGAAAATATTTGCAAATGAATCAACCTCCAAAATATATAAACAGTTCATGCAGCTCAATAGTAAAGAAAGAAACAGCCCAATCCAAAAATGGGCAGAAGACCTAAATAGACATTTCTCCAAAGAAGACATACAGATGGCCAAGAAGCACATGAAAAGCTGCTCAACATTACTAAGTATTAGAGAGATGCAAATCAAAACTACAATGAGGTATCACCTCACACCAGTTAGAATGGGCATCATCAGAAAATCTACAAACAACAAATGCTGGAGAGGGTGTGGAGAAAAGGGAACCCTCTTGCACTGTTGGTGGGAATGTAAATTGATACAGCCACTATGGAGAACAGTATGGAGGTTCCTTAAAAATAGAATTACCATATGATCCAGCAATCCCACTACTGGGCATATACCCAGAGAAAACCATAATTCAAAAAGACACATGCACCCCAATGTTCATTGCAGCACTATTTACAATAGCCAGGTCATGGAAGCAACATAAGTGCCCATTGACATGAATGGATAAAGAAGATGTGGTACATATATACAATGGAATATTACTCAGCCATAAAAAGGAACGAAATTGGGTCATTTTTTGAGACGTGGATGGATCTAGAGACTGTCATACAGAGTGAAGTAAGTCAGAAAGAGAAGAACATATATCGTATATTAACGCATGTATGTGGAAACTAGAAAAATGGTACAGATGAACCGGTTTGCAGGGCAGAAGTTGAGACACAGATGTAGAGAACAAATGTATGGACACCAACGGGGGAAAGCCGTGGGTGGGTGGGGATGGTGGTGTGACGAATTGGGCGATTGGTATTGACATGTATACACTGATGTGTAGAAAACTGATGACTAATAAGAACCTGCTGTATAAAAAAATAAATAAAATTTAAAAATTAAAAAAAAGATATGAATTCTATTTCCAGGAATAGCAATTTGTACCAACACACATAAGTTTGCATATTATTTCAGGGGACTCAAAGACACCAGAAAGTACATGCAGGTAAAGAACTACCACTCCGTCATTTTCTATTTAGTACCGCAAAAGAGAATTCTGCAGCCAGCATAATTTTTGTTCCTTTGTAGGTAACCTATTTTCTTATGCCTTGATATATACAGGAGAAGCTCAATTACAGTAATGTAGTCAAAAGGGAATTTTTCCTGGAAGTGAACTAGGATGTCTCCCATAGCTGTGGCAAGGGCAGAGTTGGAGATGATTTTCATAGACAACTAGAACAGGACTTCAAATAATGCATGCCCTGAATGTCCGTATCACTTACAGCCACTGAATCAATATTTCTGAAAACCAAGCCCAAAGTGTGAGCCTGCATATGCTTGAATAACAATGCTAATTGAATTCACAGCCATGTAAGGTATCATATTAATGTTAAGGCATTGATTGAAAGAATGAGATCCTGAATATTAGGATGAAGCTGTTTGGGAAGATTCTGATAAAGCTGAGCATCTTAAATGTTAAAATTCTGCTGAGCCTTATATATCAGTCAGGATTTAGACAGGGCAGTAAAACCACTATGATTATTAACAGAGCTTGTGGATAAGTCCACAGGGAGCTATTGCCTTTGGGTAGCACACCATCTCTGTGGGTCAGCTGCCAACGGAATGGCGGTGGACCTGGAGCCACTGTCGGTCAGGAGGGCCAGCACTCAGGTGGAAGAGCTGGATGTGGAATGGAAAAGAGCAAGGACAAGCACGACAATACCAGGCTCCTCTGTGTCTATCACTGCATCTGCCTGCAAAACCTCCAGGAAGAAATGGCCATCACTTTACTTCCACCTCTCAATCTCACACAGTTTCTTCTATGGACAAGCTCTCGCCTAGAACCATACAAAGAAGAGAATTCTGGGAAGGGCAGTTCCCAGCCTTAACCAAGTTGACAACAGAACAATACAACATATCCACTAGTCGACCAACCTTCCCAGTTTGCCCAAGACTATCCCAGTTCTAGCACTGCAAGTCCTGTACCCCAGGAAACCCCTCAGTCCTGGGCAAACCAAGATAGTTGGTCATCCTACATTCCTTGCCAATAGAGGCAGTCTTTGCTCTCTGAAAAAGTTGGCATCTTCTTGCCGAAAGAACCTTTCATGATCTCTCTTGAGGTAGTCACCTAGCAGGAGAACAATGACCCACCCACCACCTCTTATTGCTTCTAAACTTAGAACTAGACTTAAATCTCAGCAGGCCCCAGAGAGATGAACACTAAGTCTGACCCTAGAAGAGGTTTTGTACACACCACAAGAATTTCAAGATTTTGCCTTTTTGTATCTGCAAAACCTAAGTAAAGTGCAGTAGAAATCCTAAGACCAGAGCAGAAGAAATGTAATGTTGGATTAATCCAAATTTATTGATATGGATACAGAGATTTTGGATGCAATGTGTTAAGCCTGAGTACCTGGGAATAACTAACAATTTCTTGTCTTGTTCCTGATCTTAGTGGAAATGCTTTCAGTTTTTCACCATTGAGAATGATGTTGGCTGTGGGTTTGTCATATATGGCCTTTATTATGTTGAGGAAAGTTCCCTCTATGTCTACTTTCTGGGGGTTTTTTATCATAAATGGGTGTTGAATTTTGTTAAAAGCTTTCTCTGCATCTATTGAGATGACCATATGGTTTTTCTCCTTCAATTTGGTAATATGGTGTATCACATGGCTTGATCTGCGTATACTGAAGAATCCTTGCATTCCTGGGATAAACCCCACTTGATCAGGGTGTATGATCCTTTTAATGTGCTGTTGGATTCTGTTTGCTAGTATTTTGTTGAGGATTTTTGCACCTGTGTTCATCAGTGATACTGGCCTGTAGTTTTCTTTGGGACATTTTTGTCTGGTTTTGGTATCAACGTGTTGGTGGCCTCGTAGAATGAGTTTGGGAGTGTTCCTCCCTCTGCTATATTTTGGAAGAGTTTGAGAAGGATAGGTGTTAGCTCTTCTCTAAATGTTTGATAGAATTTGCCTGTGAAGTCATCTGGTCCTGGGCTTTTGTTTGTTGTAAGATTTTTAATCACAGTTTCAATTTCAGTGCTTGTGATTGGTCTGTTCATATTTTCTATTTCTTCCTGGTTCAGTCTCGGAAGGTTGTGCATTTCTAAGAATTTGTCCATTTCTTCCAGGTTGCCCATTTTATTGGCATATAGTTGCCTGTAGTAATCTCTCATGATCCTTTGTATTTCTGCAGTGTCAGTTGTTACTTTTTTCATTTCTAATTCTATTGATTTGAGTCTTTTCCCTTTTGTTTTTTGGTGAGTCTGGCTAATGGTTTATCAATTTTGTTTATCTTCTCAAAGAACCAGTTTTTAGTTTTATTGATTTTTGCTATCGTTTCCTTCATTTCATTTATTTCTGATCTGATCTTTATGATTTCTCTCCTTCTGCTAACTTTGGGGGGTTTTTGTCCTTCTTTCTCTAATTGCTTTAGGTGTAAGGTTAGGTTGTTTATTTGAGATGTTTCTTGTTTCTTAAGGTAGGATTGTATTGCTATAAACTTCCCTCTTAGAACTGCTTTTGCTGCATCCCATAGGTTTTGGGTCGTCGTGTTTTCATTGTCATTTGCTTCTAGGTATTTTTAAATTTCCTCTTTGATTTCTTCAGTGATCTCTTTGTTATTAAGCAGTGTATTGTTTAGCCTCCATGTGTTTGTATTTTTACAGATTTTTTCCTGTAATTGATATCTAGTCTCATAGCGTTGTGGTCGGAAAAGATACCTGATACGATCTCAATTTTCTTAAATTTACCAAGGCTTGATTTGTGACCCAAGATACGATCCTGGAGAATGTTCCATGAGCACTTGAGAAGAATGTGTATTCTGTTGTTTTTGGATGGAATGTCCTATAAATATCAATTATGTCCATCTTGTTTAATATATCATTTAAAGCTTGTTTCCTTATTTATTTTCATTTTGGATGATCTGTCCATTGGTGAAAGTGGGGGGTGTTAAAGTCCCCTACTATGAATGTGTTACTGTCCATTTCCCCTTTTATGGCTGTTAGTATTTGCCTTATGTATTGAGGTGCTCCTATGTTGGGTGCATAAATATTTACAATTGTTATATCTTCTTCTTGGACTGATCCCTTGATCATTATGTAGTGTCCTTCTTTGTCTCTTCTAATAGTCTTTGTTTTAAAGTCTATTTTGTCTGATATAAGAATTGCTACTCCAGCTTTCTTTTGATTTCCATGTGCATGGAATATCTTTTTCCATCCCCTCACCTTCAGTCTGTATGTGTCCCAAGGTCTGAAGTGGGTCTCTTGTAGACAGCATATATAAGGGTCTTGTTTTTGTATCCATTCAGCCAGTCTATGTCTTTTGGTTGGAGCATTTAATCCATTTACATTTAAGGTAATTATCGATATGTATGTTTCTATTACCATTTTATTAATTGTTTTGGGTTTTTTATTGTAGGTTTTTCCTTCTCTTGTGTTTCCTGCCTAGAGCAGTTCCTTTAGCATTTGTTGTAAAGCTGGTTTGGTGGTGCTGAGTTCTCTTAGCTTTTGCTTGTCTGTAAGGTTTTAATTTCTCTGTCAAATCTGAGTGAGATCCTTGCTGGGTAGAGTAATCTTGGTTGATCCCTGAAAGTATAGTCTTAGGAAACAGGATTTTTAAATACACAATGGAGGGGGGATTCCCTGGTGGCGCAGTAGTTGAGAATCCACCTGCCAATGCAGGGGACACGGTTTCGATCCCTGGTCTGGGAAGATCCCACATCCTGTGGAGCAACTGACACGGTTTCGATCCCTGGTCTGGGAAGATCCCACATCCTGTGGAGCAACTAAGCCCCTGTTCCACAACTACTGAGCCTGCGTGCCGCAACTATTGAAGCCCATGCGCCTAGAGCCTGTGCTCCGCAACAAGAGAAGCCACCGCAGTGAGAGGCCTGCGCACTGCAGCAAGGAGTGGCCCCTGCTCACCGCAGCTAGAGAGGGCCCACGTGCAGTGGCGAAGATCCAAGGTAGCCAAAAATAAAATAAATTAAAATAAATAAATGAAATACACAATGGAGGAAGGAAAGACATTTCTTAGAACCCAGAAGATCCTCTATTACACTTGTTTACAATGGAAAGTTAATGGAAAATTACAGGAAACAATATAGGCATGACCATTATTGGCACACACGCTTTTAGAATGAAGGTTTGGGTCACCATACAACCAACATGGTTAATGAGGGCAAATGGAATACGAAATAGCTAGAGAAAGAAAGAAATTACAAATACTATCCATGATCACGTGGCAGGTGCAGAAATGAGGACTACAATAGTGTTATATTCTTCCTGCTTTGTTATGAATATACCTGAATAGATTAACTATTTCTTTTTTTTCCCCTCCCTTTCCTATTCCCATACGCTCTAATATAAGGTTGTTACTTTTATAAGTAACATAATATAAGGTGTGTTGCTTAGGGCTGACTCTATATCTCAGTATTTAGGTTTCAGGATATCAAAGACGGAATGTGACTCAGCTAGGGGAGTAAATAAATATCACCCAGAAATGAATAAAGTGCAATGTGTAACACAGAGTCCCCTCTTTTGGGGAGATGGTTAGTATGCTTTTAGTTTTGTAAGGGATCATTGCATCATGTAAGGTGGAAGTACAATGTCATTATCTTTTTTTTTTTTTGCAGTACGCGGGCCTCTTACTGTTGTGGCCTCTCCCGTTGCGGAGCACAGGCTCCGGACGCGCAGGCTCAGAGGCCATGGCTCACAGGCCCAACCACTCCGCGGCATGTGGGATCTTCCCGGACCGGGGCACAAACCCATGTCCCCTGCATCGGCAGGCGGACTCTCAACCACTGCGCCACCAGGGAAGCCTAATGTCATTATCTTTATTTGGAAGTTAAATAGGGTTAAAGTGGGAACATATGTATGTCAAGCTGGCAAAGAGATGAACTGTGCTAGACTGTCCGTGGTCAACTGGTACCACCAACTACTTTTGTCTAAGGCAGAAAATTAAGTCTCCCATAATTCCCTTCCCTGTGTGGTTCTGAGTAAAAGGCTGCCAATAAGAGAAAATATGATTTTCTCTTTTATGGAAGAGATTTATAAAATGGAAATGAAGCAGAAGCCATTATTCTCAAGACACGCAGTGCTTCCACAGACCTCTCCTAAAGCTCCCACTTCATCCCCATGGCATGCCTCACAGGTCCTTCCTTAGGCTCCCTTACTGAGGTCCCACTTTGACAGCTAGATGCAGTTTCGAGGGCTTCTCTGCAAACTCTGGCTTTCCACCCACCTCAGGCTTAAATCATTAATGCCTATTTTCCTAATCTTTCTATGACAGATTTATCAGTTCATTCTCTATTCCTCTTTTATACAAAATGTCCAGTTTATGATAAAAATTTTCCAGACCCTCAGTTCTCCCACATTTGTGTAAGCCATAATTAACATATTAAACCCCTCACTCCTATAATACTTACAGTAGCTCTCTTTCCCCAACTGAATGCAGACTGATACAGTAATAAAGTACTGCCGTAGCCACTGGAGCTCACTTCTGGGTGATGGAGCATTTCTCACATAAGGTAGAATACCTATGAACTGGGCCATAACTTCAAATATTGCCTACAAGAGCTTCATATCAGGATACAGCATTTTTGGTTGAAGAAATATTCTTGTTCCTATGTCTAAGATTTATTTTGCTAATAAAAATCATTTTATTAAACACCTACTAATTCTCAAGTATTAAGTTTGGTGCTCAGGATACAAAATGCATATGTGGTCCTTGCCTTTGAAAAGTCCTTAGTATAAAGCGCCCATCATCGGATGAATGGATAAAGAAGATGTGGCACATATACACAATGGAATATTACTCAGCCTTAAAAAGAAATGAAATTGAGCTATTTGTAATGAGATGGATAGACCTAGAATCTGTCATACAGAGTGAAGTAAGTCAGAAAGAAAAAGACAAATACCGTATGCTAACACATATATATGGAATTTAAGGGAAAAAAATGTCATGAAGAACCTAGGGGTAAGATAGGAATAAAGACGCAGACCTACTGGAGAACGGACTTAAGGATATGGGGAGGGGGAAGGGTGAGTTTTGACAGCGCGAGAGAGAGTCATGGACATATACACACTAACAAACGTAGTAAGGTAGATAGCTGGGGGGAAGCAGCCGCAAGGCACAGGGATATTAGCTCGGTGCTTTGTGACAGCCTGGAAGGGTGGGATGGGGAGAGTGGGAGGGAGGGAGACGCAAGAGGGAAGACATATGGGAACATATGTATATGTATAGCTGATTCACTTTGTTGTAAAGCAGAAACTAACACACCATTGTAAAGCAATTATACCCCAATAAAGATGTTTAAAAAATAAATAAATAAATAAAATGATACTTTAATGTAAAAAAAAAAAAAAGAAAAGAAAAGTCCTTAGTATAAAAGAAGCAGCATATAATATAAACAATCATAATATAGTGTGATAACTGCAAGAGTAAAGGCAGGCACGAAGTATAGTAGAAGGATCTGTGGCACAGAAGAGGTGTCATTTGAGCTGAGTCTTAAAGGACAAAGTTGTAAAATGAAGAAGAGAAGCAAGATGATCAAAGCAGGAAGAAGAGTAAGTGCAAAGGTACAGAGGTACACAAATGTGCCAAAAGAATGAAAGGCAGGTAGTGGGGTGTGATTAGAAGGATAAAACGAGATAAGGTTGAAAAGGAAGGTTGAAAGCAGAAGACAAAGAATCTTAATGCTATTCTGAGTTCCATTATGGTTACGAAGCAGGAGGTCTCAAAAGACCACCGCTCTCATCAAAACAATCAGAAAACACCAGATAAACTAAACTTCATAGTATTCTTTAGAGCCATCAAAAAGCAGTGGATGCAAAGAAGTCTAAATGAACCCAATTCCAGAGAAGGATGAGTTCTTCAAAGGTGAGCAAAGAGCCCCTTTCTACCTTGAATCAACTGCCTAGTCTGCATATAAGTAGGCAGAAAAGCAGGCCTACCAGAGGTGAAAGATTTTGCTGATGAGACAAAAAGAAGCTGAACTTTTAGTGGCAGTGTGGACTGGTATGATGGATCCAAATCTAGAAGAGCCCCAGGTGTAAAAATAAATCTCTTGGTCTAACAATTGTACCCCAAGGGCCTTTTGTTAAGTAACAGTGGGAGCAGAGCTAGAAAGGAGAGATCGCCCAATCTTTTTTAAAAATAAATTTATTTATTTATTTTTGGTTGCATTGGGTCTTCATTGCTGTGCACGGGCTTTCTCTAGTTGTGGCGAATGGGGGCTACTCTTCGTTGTGGTGTGCGGGCTTCTCATTCCAGTGGCTTCTCTTGTTGTGGAGCATGGGCTCTAGGGCATGCGGGCTTCAGCAGTGGTGGCGCACGGGCTTAGTTGCTCCGCGGCATGTGGGATCTTCCCGGACCAGGGCTTGAACCTGTGTCCCCTGCGTTGGCAGGCGGATTCTTAACCACTGCACCACCAGGGAAGTCCGAGATCGCCCAGTCTTGTGTGGTCCTTAGCTTCCAGGGCCCTGCTGCGGTTACCATCCAGAGGTGAAATAAATTAATTTAAGCTTCAACCCAACTCCCTGCCAGCTGTTATTTTTAAAAAGTCAAAGAAATCAACCTTTTTTCTACAGCACACAGGAAACTGTGGGTTGGGCTAAAGGTCAAATCTCCATAATCTCATTTAAATCCAGAAGTAAACTAAATAAAACTGTTGCTCAGCCACAGCTCGGCCTGACACACTGAAATTTGAATGATCAGCCAATTACCCTAGCTGCCTGACAGAAAAAAGAATATGCCCTCTCTGGGAAAAATAAATCAAAAATATTATCTAGGTTACTCTCTACTCTTCTTTTATACAAAAGGTGCAGTATGAAATCAAAACTTCTAAGACATGTGAAGAAGCAAATAAGTATAACTCATAATTAAGAAAAAAGGCCAAAAGAGAGACCCATGTATAAGTACTTTAAAATAATTATTATAAATATGTTAAAAGAATTTAGGGACTTCCCTGGTGGCACAGTGGTTAAGAATCTACCTGCTAATGCAGGGGACACAGGTTCGATCCCTGGTCCGGGAAGATCCCACATGCCACAGAGCAAGTAAACCCATGCGCCACAACTACTGAGCCTGCGCTCTAGGGCCCACGAGCCACAACAAGAGAAGCCACCGCAATGAGAAGTCCTTGCACCGCAACGAAGAGAAACCCCCGCTTGCCAAAACTAGAGAAAGCCCACGCACGGCAATGAAGACCCAACACAGCCAAAAATAAATAAATGAATAAATAAATAAGAATTTAGAGGAAAAGATGAACAGAATGGGTGGAGAGACGGAGGATTCCAGCAGAGAAACAGAAATTCTAAAACTGAAAAATAAACTATCTGAAATGAAGTCACTGGATGGGATTAATGGCAGACCAGACACAGAAGAAGAAAGGAGCAATGAATTCAAAGATAGGTTAATTAAAAACAAATCAGGGCTTCCCTGGTGGCGCAGTGGTTGAGAGTCCGCCTGCCAATGCAGGGGACACGGGTTCGTGCCCCGGTCCGGGAAGATCCCACATGCCGCGGAGCGGCTGGGCCCGTGAGCCATGGCCGCTGAGCCTGCGCGTCTGGAGCCTGTGCTCCGCAACGAGAGAGGCCACAGCAGTGAGAGGCCCGCGTACCGAAAAAAAAAAAAAAAAAAAAATCAAACCTGAGGCCCAGAATAGAGATGGCAAAAGAGACGATCAGTGAATTTGGCACATTTTAGTCAAACTGCCAAAAACTGGAGATAAGAGGAAAGTCTTATTAGCAGCCCCCCCCCAAAACAAACCCAAAATACTATTACATTCATAAGAATTTTAGCTGACTTCCCATAAAAACAATGAAAGCCAATAAAATAATATTCTGAGTGCTGAAATTCTGAGTGCTGAAATATTCTGAGTGCTGAAAGTAAAACAAACGAAACCCAAAAACCTGTCAACCTAGAACTCTATACTCAGCAAAATATTCTCATATAACGGAGAAATAATGACATTTTCAGATAAACAAAAGCTGAGAGAATTAGTAGCCAGCATACCCCTACTATAAGAAATCCTAAAAGAATTTCATCAGGGTAAAAAGAAATGATTCCAGATGAAAATCTGAGTCTTCAGAAAAGATGAAAAAGACCATTTGTGGCCCACAGAAAAGTTTGCAGCTCTTGTCAGAGAGCAACTACCATAAACAAACAAATAAAAAAAGAGGTATAGCTAACAAGGGGAGCTAAGAGCCAATAGTGGAGATAAAATGAAATACTTAAACAAACTAGACTGATGCAAAAGAAGGCAGGAAAAAAGAAAGGGACAAAGACAGACATCTAAATAGAAAACAAACAGCAAGGTGGTAGATTTAAACCCAAACAGGTGAGTAATAACGTTACATGTAAGTAGATTAACTAGTCCATTTAAATCAGAGATTATGAGTTTAACAAACAAGACCAGCTATATCCACTTATAAGCAACATACTTTAAATATAAAGACACAGATTAAGAGTAACAGGATGGAAAAAATATACCATGTACACTGTATGCATAAAAACAACGAAGTGGCTATGTTTACATCAGACAAACTAGACTTCCAGAGAGAAACATCAGAGATGATGAGAGACACTTCATAATGATGAGTTAATTCCTCAAGAATATATAAAAGGGTTTGCTCCTAATAATACTGATTCAAAACACATGAAGCAAAATTAACAGAAATAAAAAATAATTTTTCCAAAATTGATAAAATTAGACACCCCCATCAATAAGAATTAGAAGATTTGAGCAACACTGTGAAACAACATAACTTAATTGATATTTATAGAATTCTGCAACAGCTGCAGAATACACATCCTCTTGAGTGACATGTGAGAACATATGCTGGCCATAAGGCAATTTTCAATATATTTCAAAGGACTGAAACCACACTGAGTAGTTCTCTAATCATAAAGGAATTAACCTAGAAACAAACAATAAAAAGATCACCAGAAAATCTCCAAAGACCTGAAAAGTACATGCCATTCTAAGAAGTCTGGGCTCTATCCTATAGTACTAGTGGAGCTATTCAAGGTTTACGCAAGGGAATGATACATTCAGATATAATACATTCAGATTTGAACTTTTAAAAAATAACTTTCATTGAATATTTTAAAAATGTAGCAGAAGAATGACTGAACACACTCACATACACAAAGGGGAATAAACCATAATTCATGTAAAAAATGAGGAGAAACTGAATTAAGGTACCTGAAATAGCATTGAATCAAGATATTTTCAAATGCAGAATCAAGGGGACTTGGTGACCAATTAATTACACGTGATCTGCAAAGCTAGTTAATCCTAACTAACTTTGATGACTAGACAAATAGGAATGCTACGTATGGAGACAGGAAAAACAGGGAGAAGCAGTTTCTGATGGGTACAGGAACTAGAAAACACAGGTGTGCATTACAGGCTCTCCCTTTAATGCAAGAACATCAATTCTAACTGCTGCAGCTTCTTACTGTTTGGTTCAGGGATATAACCCAACTCCCCTTCCCAGCTCACTTAATTAACATTCAAGTTCCTTCTTGTTTGCTCTGTGGGTTCTGCACACTGATACGTGCTTTTCCATTTGACTATTTGCTCTTCTTTAGTACTGTCTAGTCTGGTTTTCAACTGGATATTCCATTCACACTTGGATCTGCTTTTCAGCTCACTCTCCAGGTTTAGTAACCAGGTCTTTGAACTGTTTTTTGGCTTGACCCACGTGTCCTGAGGACTCTGCTCCTCATACCTGCTCACTGGCTCACAGACAATGCAAATATAGATAAACACAGCCTCTTCCCACCCCTATTCTAGATTCTTGCTCAGTTTAGTGAACAATCCATCTAGCTTCTGCCTATCAAGGAACAACTTTGGACAATAAGTTCATTTGACATTGAGTTTGAGGTCTTTGTGAATATCCAAGTGGAGAGATACAGAAAGCAGGTGGGAAAAAATGAGCCTAGGGCTCAGGAAAGAGACCCAGTAGGAGATAAAGATTTATGATCATCAGCAAATAGGTTGTAATCAAAATCACATGAGTGTATGAGCTTAAGGAGACTATAAAACAGAAGTCCTTAATCTGATAGGCTTTAGGGGCATCTATGAATCCACTGAAATTGTGGGTAAAATTCTGTGTATGTATGTGTCTACATTTCTCGGATAGGGATCCATAAATTTCATCAGATTCTCAAAGGTCTATAACTCTAAAATTATTAAAAACCTATGTGGGAGGGAGATGGCTAGAATGTAACCTAGAGTGCACTCCTTACTAAAATGTGCTACAATTGTGGGATTAGAGACCATGGTGGGAAAGGGTATGGAATATGTTAGCATTTCATTTCCAATTTACCATCTGAGTCACAGCAACCATGAAGCACATGATTTTCTATTCAAGATTGGGCAACACATCCCCAAAATACACTGACTCAGACACCAGTACTTCTAGATTACCCAAAATTGTATGAAAACTAGAATTTTTAGGCCTAGAGCTTTGGATTCTATATTCCCAGTCAAAACGTGAATTTCTTCCCCACTCCCATCCCATAAATAAAGGGCACAATCTCCGCAGCCACCTTCTTTCTCTGGAGTCCATCTCATGTCACAGCTGACAATCGAAGATCACTTTTTAAGCATTACTTTATGAAACTTCATGATCATCAATGCTGGATATATTAGCATCTGAGTTTTTACAGGCAAAAAGCTCTGAAAATATATAATCCAACCCCACAAAACAAGGATGTCAGCTTGTATGCATTATCACAAAGTGCTCAAAAATGCAATTATAGTTTACACTTTATCTTTTTTTCCTCAAAATTATTTGTCACTTTAGAGGTAGACAAAGATGGGGGGAAGGTTTTTTCCAGTGTGCATTTTGAAACTCTTTCAAAAGCCACAAATGTGTATGAAACAAATTCTCTAGTCACAAGGATTCAAACCACAGCATTCTTCCCTACTTAACCACTCAAGCAAGCCAAGAATAATCTAGCTGGTCAACTCACATGTAGGAAAACTATAATGTCTACTACTTGGGGAACCTCTAAATATCACTTACACATGTACCTTGGTTTATAAAAACCATTTCAGTATTGTACAAAGGAGAAAGCTATGGATTACCAAGAGATTAAAAGGACTATGATAATGCACTGTATACTTCGCCTTTAGCAGAATGTAATTCACAAAACTTTAACACATATAAAACTTGTTTCAAACTTAAATGTTTTGTAAAAGAATATATACATATAGGTAATAACTGGAAAATGTTCAATTATATTAATCAATGAAACCTATCAAAATTAGCAAAAATCTAAAATAAAATTACCTATATTATGCTGGTAGTTCAAAAGAATAAAAAAAATTATCAACATATATTATGCACCTTAAAAAAATTTCAGATATTTTGACGTGGTTTAATTCCACTTTCATCAGTCTAGCCCTAAAAAAAACCCCACTAAAATGTAGTATGTGCAAAGATGTTCACTGTAGCACTATCTGTCAAACAGAAAATTGTAAACAGCAAAAGAAAAATGGTAAAATAAATTATAGAACATATACTAGGGAAACATTTTATTTGTTTGTTCATTCATTCATTCACTTACTACTGTGTTTCATAAAGGATTTAAGGTGGCTCATAAAATGATTTATTTATACAACCATGAAAAATTATGTTTAAAAATCATGCGCACAATGAGAAAATGCTCATGAATATTAAGTGGAAAGGGCTGAATACAAGATTGTGTGTGTGCAAAAGTGAGATGTAAGACAAGTATTCTTACCTTTGTTTAACAACATGCAAAGAAGAAAGAGAAATCCATCAAAATGCTAAAAATGGTATTTGTCTGGGTGGTAACATTATAGGTGAATTTTATTCTCTTATCTTTTTAATTTTGTAAGTTTTATAAACTAAGTTTATATATATATATATATATATTTACGGTACACGGGCCTCTCACTGTTGTGGCCTCTCCCGTTGCGGAGCACAGGCTCCGGACGTGCAGGCTCAGCGGCCATGGCTCATGGGCCCAGCCGCTCCGTGGCATGTGGGATCTTCCCGGACTGGGGCATGAACCCGTGTCCCCTGCATCGGCAGGCAGACTCTCAACCACTGCACCACCAGGGAAGCCCCTAAGTTTATAGTTTTATAATAATGCTAGTATGTATGAAAAATATAAAAAGGATAAAGATTATTTTAAAAATAAAAAAAAAATCTGCCTTCATATATGATGGTTTATAAGAAAATAGCTCTTTGTATATAGCCATCAATGACTTGAAAAAAGAAAACAAAAGTAATATCTAAGTGTAAAAAATCCAGATGGAAATCAGCCTCATGAAATATAAGTTTGTTTTTCGATTAAAGGTATCAACAGAAGAACAGAATAAAGAGATGATATATTATAAGGTTGTGGGGAGGAGAGGAAACTGACATAAAAAAAAAAATACCAGGGCTTCCCTGGTGGCACAGTAGTTGAGAGTCCGCCTGCCAATGCAGGGGACGCGGGTTCGTGCCCAGTCTGGGAAGATCCCACATGCCGTGGAGTGGCTGGGCCAGTGAGCCATGGCCGCTGAACCTGTGAGTCCGGAGCCTGTGCTCCACAAAGGGAGAGGTCACGACAGTGAGAGGCCCACGTACCATTTAAAAAAAAAAAAAAAAAAACACCAGAGAAAGGCAAGGAATTTTAATCTTGAAATCCAACAGCCTAACAGTGAACTTACGCTAACACGGTTGTCTTATTTAAACTGTAGTTTCAAAAAATACCACATCTATAGACAGAAAGTAGAACTGTGGTTGCCAGGGGCTAGAGGAAGGGGGAATGGGTAATGATTATGTAGTTTCAGCTTGGAAAGATGAAAAAAGTCCTGGAGATGGATGGTGGTGACAGTTCTACAACAATACAAATGTACTGGACTATACACTTATAAATTGTTAAAATGGTAAATTTTGTTATTTAAATTTTACCACAATAAAAAAATACATTAAGGTATGATTTGAAATAGATTATACAGGTAAGGTATATATTCACATTTTTTAAGTTTTCAGCTTTTCTCAAATAAGATTATAAAGATGTGAGCATAACTTATAAAAGAAGTAGTTGTAACTACACTTTAATAGTAACTTTCTCTCAATCAGAGGGTTGTTATTGTACCTATGTAATAATTCTTCTCATGTAGCCAATGTTTAGTTTTCAAGTATCAAGAAATCATGCCTCATCTACACAAAGGTTTAAAAGTAAAGTAGCCATTAGATTCAAAGTAAAAAGAAACTAGAAGTAAGTGAGGTCACTAATAATTCTGGTGTTTATGCAAATTTATGATAATCAGCTATGAGAATAAATCTCCCCAACAGTAAGCACCATTCTTAGAAATTGGGAAAAAGAGATTAAAGAATTGTCCCCATAGTCCCTGGAAAGAGCCACAGTTATCCTTAAAATGCAGCGGAAGATTTCTGATAATAAAGCATTTTACAAATAGGATTTTTCTAATTTAAAATAATTTTCTGATCATAAAAAAGCAAGGAACAAAATAAGAAAAAACTTTTTAGGACCCAAATTCCATATCCAGTTTTCTCAATTCACTTTAAAAATCTCACTTACCCTTCTAGTGTTTTCAAGGATTTTGGGATCAGGTTTTCCATAGTTAGGTGGATTGGCATACGGGTCATATCCAAGTTTGGCAAGCATGGGTGCAATCACTGCCATGTCTTGTAAAACATCTGGAGGTATCTTCCCAACCCATTTTGATAGAGCTCCCACATTGACTGGCTTGATGACTTGGTCTGTAGATCTCTCCACTCTGAAAACAATATAATGTGAATAAACATGTATTTAGAATACTGAAAACAGTACCGGAAATTTTTTTTTTTTTTTTTTGCGGTACGCGGGCCCCTCACTGTTGTGGCCTCTCCCGTTGCGGAGCACAGGCTCCGGACGCGCAGGCTTAGCGGCCATGGCTCACGGGCCTAGACGCTCCACGGCATGTGGGATCTTCCCAGACCGCGGCACAAACCCGTGTCCCTTGCATTGGCAGGCAGACTCTCAACCACTGCGCCACCAGGGAAGCCCCTGGAAATTATTTTTGATGACTTTAAAAATTACAAGTCTCCAGATTATAAAAGCTATTGAGAAAGAGTGCATTTTTCAGGCTTGACATTACTTACTAGACTTTTTTTTTTAATGTTCTCAATCTGACAGCAATTATTGGCAACCTCAGATTCCTAGAAATAGGAAAAACGGTCAGGTGAAAACATCTGCACAGAATATACTGACATTTTAATTAAAACATTCAGAAAAACATAACAAAGATAAGACTGCTTAGAAAAACAGCTGGTCAACTTACTTGAAATACATAAAAATAAAAACCACAAGTAAATAAGATGGCTTGATGAATGATGACTAGAGGAACATAAAGATGGACAGATTATGTGATAAAGCAAATACAGCAAAGTGTTAATTGTAGCTAGTGGGTATAATTCTTTCAGTTCTTTATATGTTTGAAATTTTTCATAATAAAATATTGGGGGGAAAATAGTCAACCATAATCCACTACGACTGCAAAATATTCATTTGTCCTATTTTTCTGTTGATTTCCTAAAGAACCCTACTTTCTAAGGAAGAAAAAGGAGTGCTATTTATGACTTTCGATATTACAAAATAAATGTGTTCTACCTCTTGACCTAGAAATTTACTTTAAGCTTATAGTGACACTATATTTGACTAAATAACTCATAATCTTAGGGTAAAATATAATCTAAAATGACATCTAGATTGAAATTGGATCTGAACTAGCAGATTTTGGCCAAATGACATTCAAACAAAAGTACCTAAGAGTTTTATACCATAATACATTAGAAGTCATTCAAACACAGTATTCTAATAAAAGGTTAAAAAGATCTTTTTCTTTAAGTTGCAGATATCTCGCTGCAGATAACCATTATCTGATGAAGAATCCCTCAAAGGGGCTCCACTCCTTAAAAAATACACAAGAGAGGACTTCCCTGGTGGCGCAGTGGTTAAGAATCCGCCTGTCAATGCAGGGAACACGGGCTCGATCCCTGGTCTGGGAAGATCCCACATGCCGCGAAGCAACTAAGCCCATGCACCGCAACTACTGAGCCCATGCGCTCTGGAGCCCATGTGCCACAACTAGAGAGGAGCCCACACATTGCAACGAAAGATCCCATGTACTACATCTAAGACCTGACATAGCCAAGTAAATAAATAAAAAGAAAATAAAAATATCTAGTATATAACCAAACATACTTTATAAAAAAAAAAAAAGAAATAACTAGAGAACATCCAAGTGCTGAACTGTGTGATATTTACTGTGGGTACACTAGGAACATTAGAGAACGGGAGTCACATCTGCAGAGATAAACATCTCAAGAAAAAAATGCTTTACAGTAAACAAAAAATAACTTCTGTTCATTCTATGTCAGGTATTTTGCATATGATATCTACTTTAATCCTTGAAACAACCTTAAGAGAAATATTATCAGTCCCTATTTTTCAACTGTGTTAACTGAGACCCATAAGTGATTTATCCAAAGTCACACAGTCTGGAAATAACGGAGTTAGAATTTGAACCTACTGAACCTGTCTGACTCCAAAGCACCTGTTTTATCCAGTTTCTCTTACCGCCGTCCTATTGACGTCAAATCACATCTTGATTTTTACATTCTACGCTTCCCTGAAAACTTTGGCCTCTTGTTCTATACTGCATAGACTAAGTGGTTTTGCCACAGTGATAACATACTACACATGTAATAGGTATATACAGGGCTGTGCCAGTAACACTTTACAACCTGATCTCTGAGAAGGGAAAGGTCATAATTTGTAGCATTTACTGATGACCAATGGTGTAAATACTCCCACCATGGATGATTTCAAGCTACCAACATGGTGTCATTGACCACAGAGTTGAGAAGAGATGCACAAAAATGGGTTCACTGTAGCTGGCACAATCCAGCTCCAGCAGACCACTGGATATCTATAGGGTCACGATCTCTTGTCCCAGATTCTGAAATCCAAAAACTAAACATTTTCCTGTAACTCATGTGGCAGCAAAACATAACCTGAACTGATAGGAATCTATTTAAAGTCTTTATTCTTCTTGGCATAAACAATCATACTCTTTAATGCAGAAATACTGATGTCCTTGATTATAGTGTGTTGACCCAGAACAAACAGAGGATGTTATATAATATGTGTTATGTACATCATATGACCTTTCTAGAATCCAAAAATTTTGAATTCTGAAACATCTGTGTTAAGCACTGAAGTCACACATAGGGTCTCAAATGTCGTGACTGGGAAGTTGGTAATGATAGAAGGGTTTTAATCACAGGACTGACAAGACTAGATTGTTCTTATCTGCATTCAATGTTGAAAACTATGGGAAGAGTAGATTGAAGGATGGGGTAACCGGGGTCAGAAAAACCAGTAAAGACGTTCAACTATATATTGAAAGAATTGAGAAATGATTAAAGCTCCAACTACAGCAAATGACATAGAGATGGAAAGAAAAAAACCTCCATCGATTTGGTTTTTTTTCAATAAATTTATTTATTTTTGGCTACATTGGATTTTCGTGGGCTTTCTCTAGTAGTTGTGGTGAGCAGGGGCTACTCTTCATTGTGGTACACGGGATTCTCTTTGCAGTGGCTTCTCTTGTCGTGGAGCACGGGCTCTAGGCAAGCAGGCTCAGTAGTTGTGGCACACGGGCTTAGTTGCTCTGCGGCATGTGGGATCTTCCTGGACCAGGGCTTGAACCCGTGTCCTCTGCACTGGCAGGTGGATTCTTAACCACTATGCCACCAGGGAAGACCCCATAGATTTGTTTTTAATTGATCAGACTTAGTGGTCAATTAGATATGGGGAGGAGAGAAAGGAGTCTAGATGAATTCGTATTTGACTTGAAGAACTGAATGGACCGTGTTTTCATTCATTACAATAGCATGGAGGAAAAGCATAAGTATTGTTGCTTAGTTTTGTTCCAGATGTAGGGAACAAAGGAAAAGAGGTAAATTGATAGTAGTAAGAAAGTTACCAAAAGTCTAAAGGAAAATTAGAGTTGACTAAGAGACTGAAATGTAGTATGTGCTCAGTAAACAATAGCTAGTATTATTTTTGCATCCAGAATATAGCACCGGTTCAGAAGAAAAATGAAAGCCATTATTTATCATGATGATTGATTTAAAGATAAAGTCCAACCATCTCTTCTCTGAAAGAGAATTCTAAAATGAAAAGGCTTTTTTTAATGTAACCACTGAGTCACAAGATTCACTAGTAGCAAATGCAGTTGCCATGGACTCCTTAGAGGGAAGAACTTGGGAAGGTATACTGCGTATCACTCAAGTGTTTCTCTTTAAGGCAGCAGTAATGGCATTTTATATTGATTGAGCATAAAATTCATACTAAATATTTTTTGAACACCCACTATGGGTCAGGTCAAGTGTTAGATACTAAGTATGCAAAGATGACATGACTAGGTCATGGCCTTCCTCTCAAGAAGCTCAGAGTCCAATAAGAGAGATAAGCATACACATGATTAATATGCAGCATGATAAATGTGATGACAGAGGTTAGAAACCATATTATGGCAAGGCAGATGACAGAACTAGGTCATTCCTCTCCTAGGGTCTGACATGAGTCAGCGTAAGTTACCAAGTAGCTAAGGTAAAGATTAGTAATCTATGGGTCACAGGCCAAATCCAGTCCTACTGCCTGTTTTTGTCTGGCCTTCAAGCTAAGAATGGCTTTACATTTTTAAATGTTTTTTTTTAAAAAATCAAAAGAATAATATTTTAAACACATGAAAATCATATGGAATTCAAATTTCTATGTCACAAAGTGGTTTTTTTGTTTGTTTGTTTCTTTGGCCATGCCATGCAGCATGCAGGATCTTAGTTCTCCAACCAGGGATTGAACCCATGCCCCCTGCACTGGGAGCACAGAGCCTTAACCACTGGACCACCAGGGAAGTCCCAAAAAGGGTCTTTTCTTTTTGGCTACACAGCATGTGGGATCTTAGTTCCTGGACCAGGGATTGAACCTGCGCCCCCTACAGTGGAAGCAGGGATTCTTAAAGTAAAAACACAGAACACAAAAGATGAACGTTAAATGGCATATAGAAAAGGGACTGAAAATTAGACTGACTGCAGATTTCTCAACAACTACAACTAGTGGACAATGGAATAATACCTTCAAAGTACCAAGAGAAAATTACTGCCAACCCAGACTGAATAGAACAAAAATAATCTTCCAAAAATTAAAGACTTTTTCAAATAAATCTTAGAATAAAATAAAAATCCTATACTATGCACAAATGTAAGCAGCAAAAACTGAACAAAACCCCATCTTTTAGGCAAAATATACTTGGGAAAAGGGACCACTGGAGTCTAAAGAGTATTATAAGAAACATCCTCATTATTTTTGACAGTTTTCTCTTACCTCTTTGCCCTAATCGTGGCACCCAGCACACAGAAATGCATAGTGATGGTGCAGGCAGCTAAAAACGCTGAGTGAAAGCCATATTTCTGGCCAGAATAACAAGAAATGTAGCCTCTGGGAGCCAGGGAGTGTTAGGTAGAAATCAAGGGAAAGAGAGAGCCCGACAAGATGGGAATAAAGACACAGGCCTACTAGAGAATGGACTTGAGGATATGGGGAGGGGGAAGGGTAAGCTGTGACAAAGTGAGAGAGTGGCATGGACATATATACACTACCAAACGTAAAACAGATAGCTAGTGGGAAGCAGCCTCATAGCACAGGGAGATCAGCTCGGTGCTTTATGACCACCTAGAGGGGTGGGATAGAGAGGGTAGGAGGGAGGGAGACGCAAGAGGGAGGGGATATGGGGACATATGTATATGTATAACTGATTCACTTTGTTATAAAGCAGAAACTAACACACCACTGTAAAGCAATTATACTCCAATAAAGATGTTAAAAAAAAGTGAACTTTGTTAAAAAGAAAAAAATAAACTGAAATAAAAAGAAGAGAAAGAGCCAGAGAACATTTCCCATAATTTTGCATATGAATCAGCACAACTTCCAACTCACACCTGGGAGAGACTGAAGGAAGCACAGCAAAGGCTTTGAGAATTAAACTATGAAATAAACTGCCACCAACACTCCAAACTCATAAATGATTTATGAATGAGAAAAACCCAAAGCAACATAGCAAAGTCTGAAAACTAAACTGATACTGGAAACACTGTTCACAGAAGGAGACACAAACTTGTGGTTTAGAAACTAACCAGCTTGATTACCCACCACAAAAAAAAATCTTCATTCACCAGAGGATTCTAGCAGGACTCAGAGACTCAAAACATAACTCCAAAAATACTCAGATACAGAGAACCAAGAAAATGTGATCCAATATTGAGGGAAAAGACAATCAAAAGATGCACAGAACAGGAGGGAACACTCTCTAAGTAATTTATAAGGCCAGCATAACTGTGCAACAAAACTGAAACTGCATACCTCAGACTGGGACTTGAACCCACAGGCTGGGACTTGAACCCAGCCAAAACCCAGGTTGGGACTTGAAGCCACGGTCTTTTAATTAGAATCACTAACCTGGTGTCAGGACTTACTGAGGCTCAGGTTCTTTATGTCTCAGCACAGAAGGAATTCAGCAAGAGGCAAAGTGATAGGCAAGGAGTAGCTTTATTAATTTAGGACACTTGAGAGGGATACAAGCAGGCAGACAAGGGGGCTCTGCCCCAAGAATTAAGCGGGCTACATTTTTATAGTCAAAGGAAAGTGGGGAGGGGGAGAGGACCACCTTCTTCCTCATTCTTTGAGTAGAGGTTAGGCTTCCATCATTAGCTCCTCCTTCTCATCAGGCAAGAGAGCGTTTGACCCTATAAGGTCAAACTAGGACTATCATGGTGTTTATTCAAATCAGCAGAAGTGTGGTAACATATACTAAAATATGTTAAATCATCACAGATTTCAGTATAATGAGGGTCTTCTACTTTGGAATGTCATCTTTCCCTTACACTCCTGTCCTTGGTCCTAAGGACATTCATTACCTTGCTGGACTCAACCATTAACTTACAGTGGTCTCAAAAATAAAACAAGACAAAAACTTACAGTGGTCTCCCGAAGTTCCCTAAGGCTCCCTCTCTATCTATAATTCCCTCGTGGGATTTCTAAAACTACCTGTGTAACTATCCTACTCTATCCCTATCAAAACCAGACATAGAGTATAGGAATAATAAAAATTACAGGTATCACTCATGAAATATATATAAAAATCCTAAACCAAAAGTTAGCATATCAAATCCAGCACTAATTATCAGATGATAATTAGTGCTCCACTAAGTTGGAGTTTTTCCAGAAATTCAAGATTAAATCAACATTACAAAATCTATTAATGTAACTTACATTAGTAGTTTAAAAGGAGGAAAAAAAGTCATATAACTACTTCAATTAGATAAATTAACCTCTGTGGTAGGTTGCTCCTAAATGGCTCCCAATAATTCAGTCACACAGAGTCCTTTAAACAAATTAAGGGTGTGCCTCACAGATCCTCTCAATTTAACAATAAGGCCTCTAGGAAGCTTAAGCACATTGTCCCTTAGCCATCTCAGCAGAAGCCCAAAGCAAAGAACGGTTTATCTCAAAGAGATTTGTGGGTAAAATTATTATCCGAATGGAATGAACCCCAGTGAGATTTACAGAGGACCCACAACGTTTCTGAGAAGTTTATCAGCAGCAACATTGCCAACTTGGACTGAAAGGGACAGAAACAGTATAAAATGGAAAGACACACTGGATTCCCAAAATTCTTCTGGCAGGAATTAGACAGATAAAACCACATAGCTACAAAATATATGCCATCTTTCATGAAAAAGGAAGGATCACTCAAGAGCCCAAAGGGCAGAGCTGAGAGACATGGAAAATAATTCCTAAATTACTTACATCTGACTGAGACCTGCTCAAAGAATGTCTAATATTTTCCCAGATGGATTTCAGAATTGATATGAACCAATGACACCTTTTTCTTCCCCCTATTTGCCTTCATTTTAAATGTCTATTGTCCTATGCCTGTTCCATCACTGTATACTGGCACTGGGGGTGGGGTGGGGACATAACTTGTATCCTTAGTGCTATATATCTTTTCTATTCAAGGACCTATATTTAAGGAACTACACCTAGAAGCTCCATCCACAGCTAGACCTGATTTAGATAGCAAGATGAAGAAGGACTTTGAGCTTGTAATAGGATGAGAATTTTGGGACATGGGGAGGGGGGAAATGTATTTTGCATATGAGTCATTGGCAGCCTGAGAACAGACTGATTGGCTGCTTCTAAAATGGTACCAAGAGGGACTTCCCTGGTGGCAGAGTGGTTAAGACTCCACGCTCCCAATGCAGGGGGCCCAGGTTCGATCCCTGGTCAGGGAACTAGATCCCACATGCATGCCACAACTAAGAGTTCACATGCCACAACTAAGGAGCTGGCGAGCTGCAACTAAGGAGCCCACCGGCCACAACTAAGGAACTAGAAAAACACAACTAAGACCTAGCGCAACCAAATAAGTAAATAAATAAAATATTAAAAATAATAATAAATAAATTAAAAAATAAAATGGTACCCAAGATTCCCAACTCCTGTATTCCTTTATGTAATCTCCTCCCCTTGACTGTAGCTAGACCTAGGGATTTGCTTCTAATGAATATGGCAGAAGTGATAGGATGTCACCTGAAGATTAGGTTAAGAAGATGTGAATTCCGTCTTGCTCACTTTCCCTGGCTCTTCTCATTTGCTTGCTCTGATTAGGTCAGCTGCTGTGTTGTGACTAACCATACAGAGAAAGCTTCATGGCAAGGAAGTGAGGTCCTCCATCCAACACCCATGAGGAACTGAATCCTGCCCAAAACCACATGAGCTGGGAAACAGTCCCCTATCAGTTAAGCCTTGATTGCAGCCTGGAGACTCAGCTAAAACAAGCCCATAATCCCAACCCACCGAAACTATGACAAAATACATGTTTGCTATTTTAAGCAAACACTAAAGTCACTACATTTTGAGGAGCTTCCAGGTTGGTGAACATATCCACATGTCAGGAGGATGGAGCACCCTTGTTTCATGGGGCCAGAAGCTTCTGTCTTGGGACCCTTCCAGACCTTGCCCTACGTACTTCTTCATCTGTATCCTTTCTAAGAATGGCTCCAGATTTTTTCTTAAATGCAGCCTTTTAAATGAGAAATAAGCCAAGACTCAGTGACAGAGTGACTTATATAGGCTCATACTGCTTATAAGAGGCAGAGCTGGGATTCAAACCCAGGACTATCTCAGTAAGAAACCAAAATCTTAACTATCTTACTCACTGAATATGTTTTCGCAGGAGCTAATTTTAATGTAGATTACAATCAGAATTTTTTTTGTAAATGTCTGATTTAAAACTGTTAATGTCTACTTTTAATGAAATAAATGATTCATTTAGTTATTTTTTTAAAAGATGGAATGGGGAATACCCTGGCGGTCCTGTGGTTAGGACTCTGTGGTCCCACTGCCAATGGCCCAGGTTCAATCCCTGGTTGAGGAACTAAGATCCCGCAAGCCGTGCGGCAAGGCCAAAAAAAAAAAAAAAAAAAAGATGGAATGATATAATGTCCTGGATTTGCGTTAAAATAATTCAAGAGTAGGGGAAGGGAGAAAGTTAAATGAAACACTGTTGGCCTATATTGATCATTGTTGGTGGTCATACATATACTATTCTTTTGAATATTTTTGTACTTGAAAATTTTCACAATAAAGAAAAAACTTATCTTAAGGTTTCTCAGCCTTGGCACTATTTACATTTTAATTGGATAAATTCCTTGTTGTGGGGCTTGTCTTGTGCATTGTAGGATGTTTAGCAACATCCCTGGTCTCTACCTATTAAATGCCAGCAGTGCAACCACCCCACCATTGTGACAACCAAAAATATTTCCAGACATTGCAAAATGTCCCCCAGGAGAGCAAACTGGCCCCAGTTGAGCACCACTGCTTTAAAACAAGGTTGCTTGTTATTATAAGTCCTAGCCTAAACAAAACCACAAAACATTAGGAAAGCTGCAGGACATAAATATATACAAAAGTCATTTGTATTTTGATACAAGAGCAACTAACAGAAACTTCAAAAACCACAAATTATATAGGGGAATTCCCTGGCAGTCCAGTGGTTAGGACTTGGAGCTTTCACTGTGGGGGGCCGGGTTCAATCCCTGGTGGGGGAACTAAGATCCCACAGCTGTGCAGTATAGCCAAAAACAAACAAAAAATTATTTGAAAAAAACCACATTATTCACATTAACAGCAAAAAGGTACTCAAAAATTAATCAAAAGTATAAGACTTTTATGAAGAACATAATAAAATATCATCAAAAGATGCTGAAGACCTAAATAAATGGAGAAGCATACTGTGTTATGGATCGGAAGGCTTAATATTGATATAATGATAGCTATCCTTCTCAAAATTACCTACCAATTCGATGTAAATTTAATCATTAATAAATCAAGCTTAAATAGAAAACTGAGGAATAAAGGGCTAAAAATAGCCAAGACATTCCTAGAGAAGAACTAAGCACGAGGCTTGCCCTACGGGATATTAAAACATTTCATAAAACTATAGTAATTAAAATAGAGTATAACTATGTTATATTTCACTAACAGAAAAATGCATATATGGAAACTTAATATTTAACCTAGCAGGTACTACAGCCGGCTAGGGAAAAAGAGACTATTACATAAACAGCTCTGGGGAACCAGACATCCATATGGAAAAAAATTAAAGATGGATCTGTACCCTCACACACAAAAAATAAATTTCATAATGATTAATAAATTCCAGATTGATTAACATGAAAAGAAAATATTTCAAGTTTTAGGAAAAAATATGGGAGACTATTTTTGACCGTAGGGTAAGGAAAGAGTTCTTTACAAAACACAAAGTTCAAACCATAAGGGAGAGGCTGAACCAAGATGGCGGAGTAGAAGGACATGCTCTCACTCCCTCTTGTGAGAACACCAGAATCACAACTAGCTGCTGGACAATCATTGACAAGAAGACACTGGAACTCACCAAAAAAGATACCCCACATCCAAAGACAAAGGAGAAGCTACAAAGAGACATAAGGAGGGGCACAATCACAGTAAAATCAAATCCTATAACCGCTGGGTGGGTGACTCACAGACTGGAGAACACTTATACCACAGAAGTCCACCTGCTGGAGTGAAGGTTCCGAGCCCCACATCAGGCTTCCCAACCTAGGGATCCAGCAACGGGAGGAGGAATTCCTAGAGAATCAGACTTTGAAGCCTAGTGGGATTTGATTGCAGGACTTTGACAGGACTGGGGGAAACAGAGACCCCACTCTTGGAGGGCACACACAAAGTAGTGTGCGCATCGGGACCCAGGGGAAGGAGCAGTGACCCCGGGGGAGACTGAACCACACCTACCTGCTAGTGTTGGAGGGTCTCCTGCAGAGGCAGGGGATGGCTGTGGCTCACCGTGGGGACACGGACACTGGCAGCAGAAGTTCTGGGAACTACGCCTTGGCGTGAGCCCTCCCAGAGTCTGTCATTAGCCCCACCAAAGAGCCCAGGTAGGCTCCAGTGTTGGGCTGCCTCAGGCCAAACAACCAACAAGGAAGGAACACAGCCCCACCCATCAGCAGTCAAGTGGATTAAAGTTTTACTGAGCTCTGCCCACCAGAGCAACACCCAGCTCTACCCACCACCAGTCCCTCCCATCAGGAAACTTACACAAGCCTCTTAGATAGCCTCATCCACCAGAGGGCAGACAGCAGAAGCAAAAAGAACTACAATCCTGCAGCCTATGGAACAAAAAACACACTCACAGAAATATAGACAAGAGGAAAAAGCAGAGGGCAAGGCAGAGGGCTATATACCAGATGAAGGAACAAGATAAAACCCCAGACAAACAACTAAAAGAAGTGCAGATAGGCAACCTTCCAGAAAAAGAATTCAGAATAATGATAGTGAAGATGATCCAGGACCTCGGAAAAGAATGGAGGCAAAGATCGAGAAGATGCAAGAAATGTTTAACAAAGACCTTGAAGGATTAAAGAACAAACAAACAGATGAACGATACAATAACTGAAATGAAAACTACACTAGAAGGAATCAATAGCAGAATAACTGAGGCAGAAGAACGAATAAGGACATTCCAACCAAAAACGGATAAGACAGAGGGTGGAATTCACTGCCACGGAACAGAATAAAGAAAAAAGAATGAAAAGAAATGAAGACAGCCTAAGATATCTCTGGGACAACATTAAACGCAACAACATTCGCATTACAGGGGTCCCAGAAGGGGAAGAGAGAGAAAAAGGACCCGAGAAAACATGTGAAGAGATTATAGTCGGAAACTTCCCTAACGTGGAAAAGGAAATAGCCACCCAAGTCCAGGAAGCGCAGAGAGTCCCATACAGGATAAACCCAAAGAGAAACACGCTGAGACACACAGTGATCAAACTGGCAAAAATTAAAGACAAAGAAACATTATTGAAAGCAACAAGGGAAAAATGACAAATAACATACAAGGGAACCCCATAAGGTTAACAGCTGATTTCTCAGCAGACACTCTACAAGCCAGAAGGGAGTGGCATGATATACTTAAAGTGATGAAAGGGAAGAACCTACAACCAAGATTACTCTAACCAACAAGGATGTCACTCAGATTTGATGGAGAAATCAAAAGCCTTACAGACAAGGAAAAGCTAAGAGAATTCAGCACCACCAAACCAGTTCTACAACAAATGCTAAAGGAACTTCTCTAAGTGGGAAACACAAGAGAAGAAAAGGACCTACAAAAACAAACCCAAAACAATTAAGAAAATGGTAATAGGAACATACATATCAATAATTACCTGAAAAATGAATGGATTAAATGCTCCAACCAAAAGACACAGGCTCGCTGAATGGATACAAAAACAAGACCCATATATATGCTGTCTACAAGAGACCCACTTCAGACCTAGGGACACATACAGGCTGAAAGTGAGGGGATGGAAAAAGATATTCCATGCAAATGGAAATCAAAAGAAAGCTGGAGTAGCAATACTCGTATCAGATAAAACAGACTTTAAAATAAAGAGTGCTACAAGAGACAAGGAAGGACACTACATATTGATCAAGGGATCAATCCAAGAAGAAGATATAACAATTATAAATATATATGCACCCAACATAGGAGCACCTTAATACATAAGGCAACAGCTAACAGCTGTAAAAGAGGAAATCAACAGTAACACAATAATAGTGGGGGACTTTAACACCTCACTTATACCAACGGATAGATCATCCAAAATGAAAATAAATAAGAAAACAGAAGCTTTAAATGACACAACAGACCAGATAGATTTAATTGATATTGATAGGACAATCCAACCAAAAGCAGCAGATTACACTTTCTTCTCAAGTGCACACAGAACATTCTACAGGATAGATCACATCTTGGGTCACAAATCAAGCCTCAGTAAATTTAAGAAAATTGAAATCATATCAAACATCTTTTCTGACCACAACGCTATGAGATTAGAAATGAATTACAGGGAAAAAAACGTAAAAAACACAAACACATGGAGGCTAAACACTACATTACTAAATAACCAAGAGATCACTGAAGAAACCAAAGAGGAAATCAAAAAATACCTAGAGAAAAATGACAATGAAAACACGACGATCCAAAACCTATGGGATTATAGGCTTGTATTATAGCTATACAAGCCTACCTCAAGAAACAAGAAAAATCTCAAATAAACAATCTAACCTTACACCTAAAGGAACTAGAGAAAGAAGAACAAACAAAACGCAAAGTGAGCAAAAGGAAAGAAATCATAAAGATCAGAGCATAAATAAATGAAATAGAAACAAAGAAAACAATAGCAAAGATCAATAAAACTAGGAGCTGGTTCTTTGAGAAGATAAACAAAACTGATAAACCATTAGACAGACTCATCAAGAAAAAGAGGGAGAGGACTCAAATCAATAAAATTAGAAATGAAACAGGAGAAGTTACAACAGACACCGCAGAAATACAAAGCATCCTAATAGACTAGTACAAGCAACTCTACGTCAGCAAAATGTACAACCTGGAAGAAATGGACAAATTCTTGGAAAGGTATAACCTTCCAAGACTGAATCAGAAAGAAATAAAAATATGAACAGACCAATCACAAGTAATGAAATTGAAGCTGTGATTTAAAATCTTCCAACAAACAAAAGTCCAGGACCAGAAGGCTTCACAGGTGAATTCTATCAAACATTTAGAGAAGAGCTAACACCCATCCTTCTCAAACTCTTCCAAAAAACTGCAGAGGAAGGAACACTCCCAAACTCATTCTATGAGGCCACCATCACCCTGAGACCAAAACCAGACAAAGATACTACAAAAAAAGAAAATTACAGACCTATATCACTGATGAATATAGATGCAAAAATCCTCAACAAAATACTAGCAAACAGAATCCAAAAACACATTATAAGGATCATATACCATGATCAAGTGGGATTCATCCCAGGGATGCAAGGATTCTTCAGTATACGCAAATCAATCAATGTGATACACCATATTAACAAACTGAAGAATAAAAACCATATGATCATCTCAAGAGATGCAGAAAAAGCTTTTGACAAAATTCAACACCCATTTATGATAAAAACTCTCCAGAAAGTGGGCACAGACGGAACCTACCTCAACATAATAAAGGCCATATACGACAAACCCACAGCAAACATCATTCTCAATGGTGAAAAACTGAAAGCATTTCCTCTAAGATCAGGAACAAGACAAGGATGTCCACTCTCACCACTATTATTCAACTTAGTTTTGGAAGTCCTAGCCACGGCAGTCAGAGAAGAAAAGAAATAAAAGGAATACAAATTGGAAAAGAAGAAGTAAAACTGTCACTGTTTGCAGATGACATGATACCATACATAGAGAATCCTAAAGATGACACTGGAACAGTACTAGAGCTAATCAATGAATTTGGTAAAGTTGCAGGACACAAAATTAATGCACAGAAATCTCTGGCATTCCTATACACTAATGATGAAAAATCTGAAAGAGAAATTAAGGAAACACTGCCATTTACCATTGCAACAAAAAGAATAAAATACCTAGGAATAAACCTACCTACAAAAGACCTGTATGCAGAAAATTGTAAGACACTGATGAAAGAAATTAAAGATGATACAAACAGATATATACCATGTTCTTGGATTGGAAGAATCAATATTGTGAAAATGACTATACTACCCAAAGCAATCTGCAGATTCAATGCAATCCCTATCAAATTACCAATGGCATTTTTTACAGAACTAGAACAAAAACTCATAAAATTTGTATGGAGACACAAAAGGCCCCAAATAGCCAAAGCAGTCTTGAGGGAAAAAAACGGAGCTGGAGGAATCAGACTCCCTGACTTCATACTATACTATAAAGCGACAGTAATCAAGACAATCTGGTACTGGCACAAAACCAGAAACATAGATCAATGGAACAGGATAGAAAGCCCAGAGATAAACCCACGCACCTATGGTCAACTAATCGATGACAAAGGAGGCAAGGATATACAATGAAGAAAAGACAGTCTCTTCAATAAGTGGTGCTGGGAAAACTGGACAGCTACATGTAAAAGAATGAAATTAGAACACTCTCTAACACCATACACAAAAATAAACTCAAAATGGATTAGAGACCTAAATGTAAGACTGGACACTATAAAACTCTTAGAGGAAAACATAGGAAGAACACTCTTTGACATAAATCACAGCAAAATCTCTTTTGATCCACCTCCTAGAGTAATGGAAATAAAAACAATAATAAACAAATGGGACCTAATGAAACTTAAAAGCTTTTGCACAGCAAAGGAAACCATAAACAAGACATAAAGACAACCCTCAGAATGGGAGAAAATATTTGCAAACGAATCAACAAAGGATTAATCTCCAAAATATATAAACAGCTCATGCAGCTCAATATTAAAAAAACAACCAACCCAATCCAAAAATGGGCAGAAGACCTAAACAGACATTTCTCCAAAGAAGACATGCAGATGGCCAAGAAGCACATGAA
Organism: Phocoena phocoena; assembly: GCF_963924675.1. Taxonomy (NCBI): domain Eukaryota; kingdom Metazoa; phylum Chordata; class Mammalia; order Artiodactyla; family Phocoenidae; genus Phocoena; species Phocoena phocoena. The sequence continues at coordinate 14,621,767 of NC_089233.1, forward strand.
AAGCTGCTCAACACCACTAATTATTAGAGAAATGCAAATCAAAACTACAATGAAGGCTTCCCTGGTGGCGCAGTGGTTCAGAGTCTGCCTGCCGATGCAGGGGACACAGGTTCATGCCCCAGTCCGGGAAGATCCCACATGCTGCGGAGCAACTGGGCCTGTGAGCCATGGCTGCTGAGCCTGCACGTCTGTAGTCTGTGCTCCGCAACGGGAGAGTCCACAACAGTGAGAGGCCCGCGTACCGAAAAAAAAAAAAAAAAAAAAAACTACAATGAGGTATTACCAGTTAGAATGGGCATCATCAGAAAATCTACAAACAACAAACTAAAAGTAGAATTACCGTATGATCCAGCAATCCCACTACTGGGCCTATACCCAGAGAAAACCATAATTCAAAAAGACACATGCACTCCAATGTTCATTGCAGCACTATTTACAACAGCCAGGTCACGGAAGCAACCTAAGTGCCCATCGACAGACAAATGGATAAAGAAGATGTGGTACATATATACAATGGAATATTACTCAGCCATAAAAAGGAACGAAATTGGGTCATTTTTTGAGACGTGGCTGGATCTAGAGACTGTCATACAGAGTGAAGTAAGTCAGAAAGAGAAAAACAAATATCGTATATTAATGCATGCATGTGGAACCTAGAAAAATGGTACAGATGAACCGGTTTGCAGGGCAGAAGTTGAGACACAAATGTAGAGAAGAAATATATGGACACCAACGGGGGAAAGCCGTTGGGGGGTGGGGATGGTGGTATGATGAATTGGGCGATTGGGATTGACATGTATACACCGATGTGCATAAAAATGATGACTAATAAGAACCTGCTGTATAAAAAAATAAAATTTAATTTAAAAATTTAAAAAATAAAAGAATATCTAGGTCATCAAAAATACCGAAAGTCTGAGAAACTGTCATAGCTAGGAGAAACCTAAGGAGATATGATGACTCAATGTCATATGGAATCCTGGAGGGATCCTGGAACAGAAAAAGAATATTAGGCAACATTGCTAATTTTACTATTTAACAATTTCCAGGACTTCCCTTGTGGCGCAGTGGTTAAGAATCCGCCTGCCATTGCAGGGCACACAGGTTCAAGCCCTGGTCCGTGAAGATTCCACATGCCGCAGAGCAACTAAGCCTGTGTGCCACAACTACTAAGCCTGCGCTCTAGGGCCCGTGAGCCACAACTACTGAAGCCCTCGAAGCCCTCACGCCTAGAGCCTGTGCTCCACAACAAGAGAAGCCACCGCAATGAGAAGCCCGCACACCACAACGAAGAGTAGCCCCCGTTCGCTGCAACCAGAGAAAAGCCCATGTGCAACAATGAAGACCCAGTGCAGCCAAAAATAAATTTAAAAAGTAATATTGTTAAAAATTTTTCCATATTTGAATATATTAATTTGGGTTTCTGATTTGTTACATGAATTTTATGAACAATTATATCTCAAGACTACTTGTATTTCACAGTTTATCATGTTCAAAAATCAATGTCATATAAAGATTAAGATAAAACAAAACAAAAAAAATCGTAAGGGAAAAGACTGATAAATGCAACAACTTGAAAATCTATATTCATCAAAACAGATTATAAAGAAAGTTAAAAGACAAGCTACTGAGAGAAGCAATCTGTAATATATCTATCAGATAAAGGATATCAAAAAGAAAAGGACAAACCTTACCCATCAGAAATATGGGCAAAAGTCATGAACAGGCCTTTCACAAAAGAGAACTATATATAGCCAATGAAAATATACGGTGCTCAAATTCATTAACAGAGAATTACAAATTGAAATTACCATTTACTCTTACCCAGTTAGAAAAATTAACAAGGCAGGCTGTACTATACAGTTAAACTAAATAAGAAGGTTTTAAAAAAAAAAAAGCCAGGCTGGTGAGGTTATGGATTCCTGGGGATTTTTATATTGATAGTAGCAGTGTAAGCTACTGCAAACTCTTTGGAAAACAACTTGGCATTACCTAGTGAAGGTGAATATGCATATCCTCCATGACCCAGCAATCCTATGCTTAAGTGTGTATCTTAGAGAAACTCTTGAAGAGGACACCTTAAAAAATGTATATAGCTCGAAACCGAAAATGACCCAAATGTTCATCAACAGTATAAATGTATAAATAATTATATTTATTATTATTATATCAGTATTGTGGCAATAAAAACAAATTGAAAATAGCTATACACCTCAAAAATATAAATCTCAAGATAATGTTAAGTAAAAAAAAAAAAAATGGACAGAAGAAAACACAGACTATGATCTCATTTATGTAAAGTTCACAAATAGGCTAACTAAACAAACAAAAATGGGAAAAACACGACAAAAATAATGACAGACCAGGTATCATCATCAGGTAGTTTCAAATATTGCTACTGTAAGGCTGAAATTCCCAAACTGCCATGTCAGTTTCCCTAGTAGAGCTGTTAAAATCAGGTGCCCATTTTGTTTCATTAGTTAAACAAACATTCATGAGTTAAGACTATCTCTACCGTAAACAAGCTTATGGAGAATGTGTGATAACAAAAGCCTATGGCGCACTTGGTACCATGCTAGGTACCGTGCCAGGTGTTTTGCACTCATTTTTTTTTTTTTTGACAGAGCATAAGCATTTAATAATAAAATATATATATACTATAAGTACCATTTATGCCAGGGGCTATGCTAAAGGCTTTGTAGTAATTTTAATTTAATCCTTACAACAACCCTATGAAGTAAATAAATACTATGACCTCCATCCTCAGTGGGTACTGTCGATATTATTATTATCCTGATAATAATAATAATAAAGATAATAGGTAACTTTTTTTTTTTTTTGGCCACACCGTGCAGCTTCAAAGCACAGAGTGAAAGCACACAGTCCTAACCAATGGACTGCCAGGGAATTCCCAATAGGTATTTTTGATCACCTACTAATGCCAGGCACTGGGCTAAGGCTTTATAGTCAACCTAATTTAATCCTGAGGACAGCCCGACAAAGTAGGTATCATCCCTAATGGATATTACTTCCATCCCCATTTCCAGGATAAGAAAACTAAGGGGGAGGATGAGGAAACTAAGCATAAGCAAAATCAAGTAACTCACCCAAGGTCATATAACTAATAAAGAATAGAGCTAGGATTTGAAACTTTGCCTGACTCTTATCTGTCTGCCTGTGTTTAGCCACTTTCACCCTCATTATTTTATTTAATATTCATAAGCCCTATAAAGTAAATGTAACATAGAGGTTAAGAGCACAGGTTCTGAAGATGGAAAGACGTGAGCCCATATCCTCGCTCTACTATGTTCCAACTGTGGAACCGAGGACAAGTTCCTCAACCTCTTGGAGAGGGACAGGCCCTTCATCTATAAAATGGAGGGCTTTTTAAAAATAAATTTATTTATTTATTTTTGGCTGCGTTGGGTCTTCGTTGCTGCGTGCGGGCTTTCTCTAGCTGCGGCAAGGGTGGGCTACTCTTTGTTGCGGTGCACGGGCCTCTCATTGCGGTGGCTTCTCTTGTTGTGGAGCACGGGCTCTCGGTGTGCAGGCTTCAGTAGTTGTGGCACTCGGGCTCAGTAATTGTGGTTCGTGGGCTCTAGAGTGCAGGCTCAGAGTTGTGGCGCACAGAATAAGCTGCTCCGTGGCACGCGGGATCTTCCCAGACCAGGGCTCAAACCTGTGTCCCCTGCATTGGCAGGAGGATTCTTAACCACTGCACCACCAAGGAAGTCCCAAACTGGAGGTTTTTAAAGTATCTGTGTGTAAGTGTGAAAGGGTAAATATGAAAACTGAGATAAGGCATGCAAAGAACTTACAACACAGTGTCTGGCACACAACAAATATTCAATAAATATTAGATGATAACATCATGGTCATCATCACCATCTTCTCCACTTTCTTGATTAAAAAAATGAAGATACAGAGAGGGACAGTAGTTTACCCGATGTTACAAAACCAGTTGGTGTCAGTAAAAGAATTTTAAACATAGGTCTAATCAGCTTCAAAGTCTGAACCCTTTTCCACTTGCCAAGACACCTCATGAAGGCAAAGGAAGCACATCCTAGACAAAGGGAGATCTCAAGGAGCTCTTCCTTAGGAAAGGGAGACCTAAGCTGAATGCTTAAAATACAACTTGACTTGGTCAGATGAAGTGAGAGAAAGGTACTGCAGACAGAGGGAGCAATACATCCAAAGGAGCTGATACAATGAACAGTGTGGACTATTTGAGTAGATACAATTATTTCAGTGTGGCTAGAGCCCAGAGAGTAAGAAGCAAAAAAGTTAGAGTCTACATATGAAGCAAACATAAGATGCAGCATGATTCTGAGCAAGGGTTCTTAAAGTGAAATCTCCAGACAAGGAGCATCACCACCTAGGAACCTGCTACGAATGCAAATTATTGGGGCTACACCAGGTCTGAATCAGAAACTCTGGGTCTTTTAAAAGGTCCTTCAGGTGACCCTAATGTATGGCTGATGTTTGAGAAGATGATTTTGATCAATGATGGAATGTAATGGTGTTTTTCAAAAATAATGAAATCATCCTTTATTAGATAACTCAGAATAGGGAGAGGACCATAGTGTCTGGATAGAAACTAGCTATAATACCTATGATGTGCTTGGTTTTTCTTTGATAGCAGTTAATCAATTTTACAGGTTATTCTACTTACAGATCAAATTTGCCCTATGTTTCACCTTAGAAAAACACTCCCAAACAGGCTAACATTTTAAATCTTAAAAAAAATTTTTTTCTTTGTTTCATACCTTCTAAGTTTCATACCCTGAAAGGTCAAACTTAGGTCTATTAAAACTAAGTGCTTAGGGCTTCCCTGGTGGTGCACTGCTTGAATCCACCTTTCAATGCAGGGAACACGGGTTCGAGCCCTGGTCCGGGAAGATCCCACATGCCATGGAGCAACTAAGCCCGAGTGCCACAACTACTGAGTCTGCGCTCTAGAGCCGGCGAGCCACAACTACTGAAGCCCGTGCCTAGAGCCCGTGCTCCACAACAAAAGAAGCCACCGCAATGAGAAGCCCACACACCACGACGAAGAGTAGCCCCCACTTGCCACAACTAGAGAAAGCCCACGTGCAGCAACAAAGACCCAACTCAGCCATACATACATACATACATACATAAATACATAAATAAGTAAAACAAAAAAACTAAGTGTTTGTAGGGACTTCCCTGGTGGCTCAGTGGATAAGACTCCGTGTTCCCAATGCAGGGGGCCCGGGTTTGATCCCTGGTCAGGGAACTAGATCCCACATGCTGTAACTAAGAGCCCGCATGCTGCTACTAAGAGCCTGTATGCCGCAACTAAAAGATCCCGCATGCCAAAACTGAAGATCCCACAAGCCGCAACTAAAGATCCCACGTGCTGCAATGAAGATCCTGCGTGCAACTAAGACCTGATGTAGCCAAATAAGTAAGTAAATAAATAAATACTTAAAACAAAAACAAAAAAACCCTAAGTGTCTGTAGAAACCATTATGATCCCAACCTCTTAAAAACTTACAATTTTTATAAATTTAAGAGGATGTTATAATCAACTTTTTCTTTTGAAAACAAAATAGAAGTGTTGCAATTCCATGAGTTTTACTTCAGTTTTGCTAAATCCAAGCAAAATTAAATGTTGCCACAAACCAGAGCCACACCACCTCTAAGTACTTTAGATACCAAGGTTCCTTATGAGATTTCATTTGAAAAGAGTGTCCCACAGATAAGACAAGTTTGAAACAACTGGTCTACAGGATAAAAGTTAAGATCTTTAGCATAAAACATAAGGCCCTCCAAAGCCTGGTCCCTCTCAGCACTCTCAAGCCTAGGAATGAACTCTCTTGCAACACCAAACTGCCTATAATTCCTTATAAATACCACAGTGTTTCTCATCTTTGTGAATTTGTCCCTGTTGCAGCTTCCAAATGATTACTGCCTGGTTTTATTTTACTTTATGTTTAAACAATTATATTAGACTATGGGAAACAAATGTGACATTCTGGGCCCAGGTGGGACTGAGCTTGGATGACTTCCACTATAGAGTGGGAGGGCAGGGCCTACAGTTCAGGCATAACAGGTCCCAGCTGTTCTCTAGGTCCTTCTGTGCCCCTAGGTTGAGCCATGAGTCAGGCCACAAGAAGCTCTCTATTCCACCTCTTCTCTTTGGGCACTGTAGGACTAGAGTTAGACACAGACCGATCCTAGGAGTAATATCTCCTGATGGTTCATTTGGCTAAGGAAGAAAGAGATGTTTTAAGCAGTCAAGGAAGAACTACCACACTCCAACCATGGGTCACCCAAGGAGCACAATATCCTGTAAGTCAAAATGGTCTTCCCTTTATCTGGAAGCTTGCCCCCCAGGGGGCATCTCGCAATGTCTGGAAACATTCTGGGTTGCCACAACTTGGCAGGGGTGGGGAGGGTTGCTACTGGTATCTACTGAGTAGGAGCCAGGGATGCTGCTAATTAAACATCCCACAACGTACAGGATGGTCCCCCACAACAAAGAATTATCTGGCCCAAAATGTCAATACTGCCAAGGTTGAGAAACACTGCTTTATTTCTCAATTTGACACCACATCACCCAGGAAGGCCTTCCTGAACAGCACAGACTGGGTTAGGTACCTCTTGTTGGTTTCCCATAGTACTTCACACTGTATCATTCAGCAATCTGTGTCTTCTGTTATCATGGGTACCTTTAGGGCAGACTTCTGTACTCTGTCTGGCACATAGTAAGTACTCAGTGAAGTAGCAGAGACTGCTATCTGCCTACCCCAAAAAACAACCTATTCTTCTCAGTAAAAGAAACATCATGGGCTTCCCTGGTGGCGCAGTGGTTGAGAGTCCGCCTGCCGATGCAGGGGACACGGGTTCGTGCCCCGGTCCGGGAGGATCCCACATGCCGCGGAGCGGCTGGGCCCGTGAGCCATGGCCGCTGGGCTTGTGCGTCTGGAGCCTGTACTCCACAACGGGAGAGGCCACAACAGTGAGAGGCCCGCGCACAGCAAAAAAAAAAAAAAAAAAAAAAAAAAAAGAAACATCAACTCTCAGTTGGGCACATGGTCACTACATTCCTCAGCCTTTTATTTATGGCCATAAGACTAAGTTATGGCCAGGGCAACACACGGAGAAGGGCTACCTGGAAGCTTCTTGAAACAATTCTTAAAAAATACTTAAGGCTCCTTCTTATATGCCCACCCTACCCCTACCCTGCTGCCTAGGACACAGATAATATGACTGGAGCTCCAACTTGGACCTTGGGGGCAATGAGCTTCCAAACCAGTCTTGGTCTGCCTTCTTTTACATAACAGCCACTATTTTATTTAAAACCACTGTTATCTTGGATCGCTCTCTTTTGCAAAGACACCTTAATCTAAATGATTTAATACTCAACTTCTATTTTTTGCCATCGATTGCCATGTTCTTCAAGAAAAGTGAGAGTTGTGCTTTATATTAATTTATGTTCTTGCTCTTCTCATTCTTCACTGACATATTTTTAAATACAATTTTCCTCTAACAACCTGTTTTGCTGTCAATTGTATTCCTCGTTTATTCAATTACCCTTTTCCAGCTAAGTGTTCTCAGCTACTTAGCTCTTCAATTTGACTTGTAAAAGCAGCACAGCCATTTCCACAATCCCAAAGCGTTCCTCTTAGATGGTATTTGATTAACAGCTAAATTTATAAAGATAGGTTTACTGCCTTCACAAAGGATCAGTAATCCAAAGTAAACAGCCTTGCTCTATGATAATTTTATGGGGAAAAGTGTAATATTTATAAAACTCCTCTGGGATATTTTAATCTGAGTTCACAGAGCTCAGCCAATCCTGATTTGCATGCTATTAATCTTACAAACTATAGAAGTGATCCTAATTTGCATGAATATAGCTTTCTCTTAACTTGCTCATAATATTCTTTTTTTTTTTTTTTGGCGGTACCGCAGGCCTCTCACTGTTGTGGCCTCTCCCGTTGCGGAGCACAGGCTCCGGCCGCGCAGGCTCAGGGGCCATGGCTCACGGGCCCAGCTGCTCCGCGGCATGTGGGATCTTCCCGGACTGGGGCACGAACCTGTGTCCCCTGCATCGGCAGGCGGACTCTCAACCACTGTGCCACCAGGGAAGCCCACTCATAATATTCTTGTTATCCTTACATTTCAGAAATTTTTCAAGTAGACATTTTGTTATCTTTCTCTGGTAATCCTGTAAAATATAAAAATTTTTAATTTCCAAACTAAGTTCCATTTTGGAAACTAAAAAAAAAATTAATATTCTAAATTTACTAAATAACTATTCTACTTCCTCAAAAGTATCTCCATTTCCAAAAACTTTTCTGCATTATTTTCACCTATTTAATGTGTTTTTTGCTCTGGATCGGATTTCTAAGTTTTTTCTCTGCTTTACACTTATTAGAAGCTTCAGAGTGTCATTTATTGTATTCTAATTTGTTCTCTTATATTTACCACTATTATTACATTTTTCATTCTAACCTATTTGTGCATAATAGTTGTACACCCTTTTTCTGCTCTAGGAGTAGATAACTCTTCTCTGAATTGTAGTTGTGATTCTTGTACTTATTCCTTTTAAGGGTTACCATTATATTATTTTGTTTTTCTGGCTTTGCTCTTTTGACTACTAAACTTATTTACTGATCATAAGTTACCTTTTTATTTCACTCACTCTTGAGTATACATATGGTTGGTGGCTTTTTTTTGTTGTTACTGTTATTGATGATTTTTATTTGTTCCAGGTAATTCTATAGTATCTTAATGAGTTTAAGAGCAAAAACAACTCCGTGCACTCTAGTAACTTCCTGAATGCTTCCATATGGAGATGACTAAAATTCCACAAAAATTCCACAATCTGCAGGAAGAGGTCTACATGAATAGTCTCAAACTTTACTTCTATTTCCTACTCAAAATACAAACTTCTATTTCCTACTCCAAACGCAAAATACAAATATCAAACAGATCAGGCCTCAGCAGTAGATACCATTTACTGATCAGCAAAACCCTCCTCCAATTCAATCACTTGGAGAATTCTGCCGGAATACACCTATTTGCATAAAATATTTTCCTTAGAATGTGCCCCCCCACCTTTCTATACAAACATTTCTTGAAAGATAAAGGCAAAAAGACATGTAGAAATACCTCAATTTTTTCCTACTCTCTATTAGTTTAGAAGAAATAGATCAGCGAGTTCTATACATATTGTTTTTTGGAGCTATCATATTCAAGACTATATGATTCAGTTTAATATGAAGTTGAATAGTATGGTTGAATAATTTATTAAAACAGAACGTAGCATTCAAACATAAAAGTTATAATGCCAGTCACTGGAGAAACTAGAACTACTACTGGAGTTGAACGACTACCTTAAAATATCAAGGATGACTAGTATATCTAAAATCCTAGGGACTTCCCTGGCGGTCCAGTGGTTAAGACCCTGTGCTTCCAATGCAAGGGGTGTGGGTTCAATTCCTGGTCGGGGAACTGAGATCCCATATGCTGCACAGCGTAGCCAAAAAAAATTAATAAGTAAAAAATTAAAATAGAATAAAATCCTACAGTTTTACCTAAATGCAGAACTAAAGCTAAATTATCAGCCAGTCAAAGCAATCTGTTTTCATCCCTTCTCCACTCATTATTTTGCTTTTATTTTCAATTTTGAAAAGTTTAGCTTATATACACTAATCTCTAATGAAGACTCCCTGGACCACGCCAGAACGAAAGTATGCTTTCTTCTATCAAACTCTTTCATAGACGACCCTTATACATGCTAGCACGTGACTACCCTACACCTCCTACTCTTCTGTAACTGGAACTGATCAGGGAAGCAAGAAATGAAATGAAAATAACTGAAAATTCCTAAGCAAAGCAAAAGAAAGCTTAACTTTCATAGTTAACAAGATAAGGCAGGTAGAACCATGAAGGCCCTTCTTATTGCTGTCGTCAACAATTTCTGCATCCTGAGCCATCTGGTGATATCTTCAAGGCTGCCTAAATATTTTCAGTATTTTTGTACTAAATAATACTAAAATAAGTATTAAAATACTTACTTTAAACAATTTTCCCAGAATAAAAATATTTATAGGAAGGCAAAAGCACACAGGATGATTGACTCTGGCCTATGAATTCCTTATGGTCATGACTCTCAACTAACATGTAATATTTACAACCTGGTACTTACTAATGGAGTAAGTCTGTATGTTTTTACCTTATCTCCCAATTAGCTCTTTTTAAGAGCAGGGACTCAGTCTTAAAAGAGGCAGTACAGTTTAGATTAGACCTGCTTCAACCACAGTAGCTCTGCTCTTATCTATTTTATACTGTAATGCTGGGTAAGTCTTTGTTTCAAAAAGGAGTTTAAATGTTATTATTTTGCTTGTAAGTTTAAAAACTACTTGCATCCCACTAAAATTAAAAGGACTGACAATACCAAGTGTTGGAAAAGATGTGAAGCAACTAGAACACATTCATGTATAGTATGGTCACACATGAATGGTACAGCCATACATGAATGATACAGACACCCTGGAAAAATGGAAGTATTTGTTAAAGATACATAGATACATAGATAGAGATATCTTACGAGCCATCAGTTCTACTCATTGTTATATACCCAAGAGAAATGAAAGCTTATGTCAACCAAAGGTTATGTACAAGAATATGCTTAGCAACTTTACCCATAATTCCCCCAAACTGGAAACATCAAATGTCCATCAATGGAACAATGGATCAATTGTGTTATATTTACATATTGGAATATCACGTAGTAATGAAAAAGAATGAACTACTGCTATGTATAATATTCTGGGTGAATCTAAATGTTAAATGAAAAAATCCAAGAACAAGATAATAAATAGACATGACTGCATTTATATGAAGTTCAAAAACAAGCAAGACTGTTTTTGAACTTTATATGCAACCTCATATCACCTCTAGTGAAAGAGATTGGAACAGGGTTACTTTGGGGTTTAGGAGGATACTGACTGGGAAGGAGCATAAAGGAGTCTCCTGAGTGCTGGTAATTTTTTTATATCTTTATATGGATGGTGAGAACACAAGTGTGTAGAGATGTAAACATTCATCAAATTGTACACTGAATATTTGTGATTTACTATATATGTTATACCCTAATTTTAAAAAACTCATATAGTGGCAAGAGTCGTGGAATAGGCATTGGAGGTTCTAGTCATGGTTCTGCCATATGTGATTCTTGACAAAGCATAAAACCTCACTGGGTCTGCATTCTATAGACTACATGCTAAGTAAGGTCTTTTCCCCCTCTAAAAGTCACTGATTCAAAATTCCTGTGAATTTCCTTGGTCTGCATGTTTGCAAAATTATATTTTTTCTTTTTTCTTTTTTTTGGCCATGTTGCGCAGCATGCAGGTTCTTAGTTCCCCAACCAGGGATCAAACCTGTGCTCTCTGCAGTGGAAGTGCAGAGTCTTAACCACTGGACCACCAGGGAAGTCCCTGCAAAATTATCTTTTCCTGATTTCCACAGAAATTTAACTTGAGCATCTCTTTAATCCCTACTTGGAGAGATGAGGGGCGTTAATAGGCTTATTTTATATTAATAGATGGAACTAGCATCAGAATTTCTGGGCCAACATACAAGCATACAAAGTAAAATGTTACCTAAGAATACAGGTGATTAGAAACTAGTGATGCTCTATTATTTGGAGAGAACAGTGAACTGTGATGACGTTAGCTAAAGCTGTAATTCTCTTTGAATCAATAAAAATAACCTGGAGCCACTGGAGTGATGATACCTAATAATTTATAATCAATAACTGAAAGCTTGTTGTAGAAAGGTAGTGTGGTGGTGGTGTTCTCATCCACCATTCAGGATGTAAGACAAGTTGCTCATAGTGAACTATGAGGAATCAAGTTGCTCATAGTGAACTATGAGGAATCAATATTTACCGTACAAGTTCTATACTTTGAAAAAAAAAATCAAGAAGACATTCCTTGATAGGGGCAAGCAGGACACACAAGGGAAGTTCACTGCTTTTTCTTTTTTTTTTTTTTTTTTTACAGGGGATATTACTTTTATAAATGGAAAGATAAAAAATAAAATTTAGTCATAGCCAACTTTTCTTCATGAGGAGATGCTACCTGAATTTAACAGTAGGTTTTATATCCTTATATCCTTATTCTAGGTATAAGTCATCAAGTCAGGTTATCAGATCAAGTCAGGCCACCCTAGTCATCACTTCATGAGAAAGGAAGAAAAATACAATGGTTTTAGAAATATTTGATTCCAAGGAACTTCGTGTATGAATTATGGATTAAGCTTCCAAATTCCAGAGATCCTCTAAAATTTTGTAAAAATCAAGGGAAGATGTATCCATCAGATGACAAAAGAAGCACTACATGTAATAAAATGCCATGGGAAAAAGCACTAGCCCATTAAGACCAAAGCATAGATTCTAATTCTGGCCCTGCCATTTAAATTTGAGTAAATCATTTTGATCTTTCTGACTCAGATTTCCTACCTGTAAAATGAAGGGAATGAGTTAGATAATTTTAACCTTTATTTTTCTCTCACTAAAATGTCCTATATGCTGGAATTCACTACCAACATGGTAGATGCTTTTCCTCATATTGACCCTAATCTACACAAAAGTTAACTATCCTTATTAACAAAAATATCTAGAAATTAAATATCAGAAGCCACTAAAATTGAATGATGGACATTAAAGTCTGATGTCTTTTCCACTGCTATAAATTGGGTTTGCTTCCATCAAGTACATAAAGGACAATTCATAAATTTAAAAATGAATTAAGCAAATGAAAGGGTCTATAATGAACCGGCTAGAGAATTTTTTAAAAACTCACTGATGAAGCTCTATTCCAGAAAAGGTCTATAGTTTCCATACACATATATATATTCCATATAGACACACACACACACCCACACACACCCACACACACCCACACACACACACACATTCTTTATTAGCTGAATATGGTCAAATAAAAAACATAACATCTACTCACTTTGACAGAGATACTCCCCCAGCTTTCCCAATCATCTCTTCATGGTGTAATACTGAGTGGTTCCAAGGAATTTGGAGGAACTTTAAGAGTGTTCTCATCCACCGTTCAGGATGTAAGACAAGTTGCTCATAGTGAACTAACATGCATTTTTTATAGCCAACCTCCATACACTGGTTATACATGGTCTCTATGGCACGATTCCACTTGGTCAAACAGTCCCTATAGCTGTTCAGGTCAAATCCAGCGATTGTAACTTTTCGAGAAATCATTGAATGTACTGATGCCCGGCCATCACGGACCATCAGGAGAAATTTGGCATTGGGGAATAACCTAGCAAGGTAAGTTAAGGATTTCAGGGCAAAAGGATCTTTATTACATAAATAAGGGGCTGGCTCCCCATGCTTAACAATGATTTCTAGTAAGAAGGCCTGCATGGCAGAATCCAGCACTTCATCGGTGACACCAGCCTCATCCAAGCGTATTTTCTCTTTACTCGACCGTGACCATATCTGCTTCAGAGCCAGGATTCGAGGAATGACCCTGGTTTCCTCTCCACAGCGAATATCAGGGTGTGCATCTAGCATGGCCCTCATGAGTGTGGTTCCACTCCGAGGCACACCTCCAATAAATATTAAAGGCATATCTTTGTGATAGGCAAAGGTTTTATTGGCTTTGATGTCCAGGCCAGTTCGCACAGTGGTCTTTGTGTTCTCCAATTTGAGGGGCTGGCTACGTTCTTCTATTCGGTGATGGCATTCCATGGCGTGTTGGCCCAAGTAAAATACAGTCACAGAACTAATCACCAGACATGCCAATAGTAAGTTCTGCTTCAGTTTTCCAACCATCTTGATGTGGTTATCTTGCTATTAAACAGATATTTTGCTACAAATGTTTTTCAGAAAACATTCAGGCCATGGAGATTCTACTTCAGAAAGATGATCAATATCTAATAGGAAAAGGAAAAAGTTATTTTACCATTACATTAAGATTGTTTACAAATTAATCATCAGTTATCACCATTGCATTTTAGCTAGAAAGAAGTTGAAGCAGTCTTAAATACACTGATACTCTTAGAATAAAAGTATATATAAATATAAGCAAAAATAAATCAATATTTCTAATCAGAAACAGCTTTTCTTAATGTAACAATTCTGAAGCTACAGACCTTGCACAGAATGGAAAAATAAATAAAATTATTTCTATAGTGAGTCAAGCAAATATTTAATATTCCCAAGTATGTTTGGAGTCTAACCCAAGGTTCATCTCTGATATTCAGAGTTGCTTCATCCCCAAGAAGCTTCATCCACATTCTACTATAAACAGAAATTACAGAAGAAATATACAACTTCCAAATTTTTAACACAGATTCAGTTTATTCATATCTTACAAATTATTTATTTAGGTACTACAGTCCAGATACTTGGGCTTGGCTGAGGATAAACTTTGAAAAGGACAGCAGTGCAGTGACCCCTGCTCTCAGGAAACAAAGTCTCATGGGCAGACAAATATACAATGATAATAAAGTGTGATCAGTGTCTTAGTAGAAATAAGCAAAGGAGACAATGGTAGTATAATGATAAGGCACACAGAAAGGAAGCTACCTCAGGAAGCTATAAAACCATATATAAAACAAGAGGAAGGAGTACTCTAAGCAATAGAAACTTGTGTGCAAAAGCACAATGGCATGACAGAACACAGCATAATTAGGTGACAAGAAGTAGTTCAGGAAAGCTGGTGTATAGGGTGCAAAGAAAACTGTGTGTGTCTGTGATCTAGCCTTATCTAGAATAGATAAGATTTGGGTACACAGAGCATTCTAAACCGAAGATACGCTATGACCAAAGACACAGACATGTAAAAGCAGGGGCATGTACGTAAAACATACGTACTATGTACATGTCAACTTACCCTGAATTTCAGAGGGCAAGTGTGATGTTTAGTTTTATCTGTCAACTTGGCTAGGCTATGGTGCCCAGTGTTTGGTCAAACACCAGTCAAAATGTTTCTGTGAAGGTATATTTTTTAGAAGTGATTAACAATTAAATCAACAGACTTTGAGTAGATTACCCTCCAAAATACAGGTGGACCTCATCCAACAATTGAAGTCCTTAAGAGAAAAGACAAGTTTCCTGAAGAAAAAGGGATTCTCCACAAGACTGCAACACAGAAACCCTGCCTGAGCTTCTAGCCTGCTGCCCTGAGGAATTCAGCCTCTAGGCTAACATCAACTCTTACCTGCCGGACTGCTGTATGGATTTTAGAAATACCAGTGCCATAATCACATGAGCCAATTCCTTAAAAACTCTCAGTCATACACACACACACACACACACACATATGAATATCCTGACTGACAGTGAGTACACCTGGGGAAATGACTAACTACACCAGAAAAAGAATACATTCTGAGGGGCTGGATGTCTAGCTATGAACTAAGGAGAAGGTAGGCAATTCTTCTCCCCAAAAAAACAAGTTATAAAGAGGAATGAAACTGACAAAACCACCCTTTCAGTCCTCTGGAAATTGACCAAAGGAATACAGCAACCCAAGAAGCATTTATGTTTGAAAAACTGCTCAACGGTTCAGTAAGAACAGTGAAAGCTGTGGTATTTGTGCCCAAGACTACTCCCACCCCCACCATCCACCCACTCAGCAGGTACAGAGGTTCTGCAGGGCAGGACAAACTACAAGGCCTGGAGGCTTTGCTGCTGGAATCAATGGGAGATCACTCAATTTGAACTGGAGCGTAGCACACATGCCCAACTGTGCTGCCAGTGTAAGTGATGCTCCAGGCGGCAGGTGAGCAAGGACGGTGAAGAGCTCTAGTAGGCTGAGGCTGTAGTCGTGATCAGCAAGCTCGTGGCCAACGCTGAGCTATATACAGGCAAAGAGGAGACATGAAAGGATCAAGTGGAAAGTAAACACCAGGGCAGATTTGAGAACAGCCTGAACTTTGAACATGTTCCTCTGCCCCACACGCAGATCCACTGGCAGAGGACAAGTCTTACTGCCTCAATATGTTTGAGCACAACCGCTGTCCACTAAGCTATGCAGACAGGGGGCAAACCACAAGAAAGCCATGCTTAATAATGAAAACAATTGTGTATGTGTGTGTATGTATCTGAGCAGCTACATCAGCATACATTTATATGAAGTGTTCACATCTGGCAAATTTACAGAGACAGAAAGCATGGGGTGGAAGCAGGAACTTATGGCAAACAGGCATGAGGGGACTTTTTCCAGTGATGAAAATGTTCTAAAACTGGACTGTTGTGATAGTTGCACAACTCTATAAAATCTACTAAAAATCACTGAATTGTACCCTTAAAATGAGTAAGTTTTATGGTATATGCTACACCTCAGTACAGCTGGTTTTTCTTTTTTTGAAGAATACACTCAAAGAAATATTTTTTGAGAGTCTCAGTAGGATACAACAGTCAAGATCTGGTTTTTGTTTACTCATGTATTCATTCCTTTAGCCACATATTTGAAGACCTATTATTGTGCCAGGCACTGTACTTTATTATAAAGGTGCAACAAAGAACCACAAAGTGAGAAGAGGTTGAGATTAGAAGATCAGCTTGATAAGAAAAGACTGCAAAGAAAAAAACATTAATTAAGATAATTGGTAGCAATATAGCATTGAAATATCTATGCAGAAAACTGTATCCATGATGTAGAAGGCACACTTAAGATGTTACACCAGTATTTAATTTAAAGGGGAGAAAGTGGGAAGGAAAGAAAACAATGGAGAGAAAAGAGAGTAATAGAGAAAATGGAGAATTAAGATACAACCCTAGAAAAATAACATTTTGGTTAAAGAAACTAAAACTGTATCACAAGCACAAAGGGAAAAAATCCTTTTGGAAATAGAAAAAAAGACATTAGTCTATTCAAGTGAGGGCCTACCTTTCAAGCAAAACAATGACAATAAACCCAATCTGGAAACATCCTGGCAATTTCAAATATGGCAATTTCAAATTTCAAATATAGTTCAATTTCAAATGTGAAAGAAATAGTTCTTCAGGCTTCCAAACAGAAAAAGAAAATAAGGACCATACGACCAAAAAACAAGCTGGCATTAGATGTCTCTGCAACATTAAATGCTTATCCTCTGGTTTCCTTGTAAGATACCTTTTCTTATTTTTCAAATTTGCTATGATGAACATGTGTTACCTTTCTAAGTGAGAAAAGAAAAAACAATATTTAAAATATAATAGGGGGCTTCCCTGGTGGCTCAGTGGTAAAGAATCTGCCTGCCAATGCAGGGGACACGGGTTCGAGCCCTGGTCCAGGAAGATCCCACATGCCATGGAGCAACTAAGCCCATGTGCCACAACTACTGAGCCTGCGCTCTAGAGCCCGCAAGCCATGAATACTGAGCCCACGTGCCACGACTACTGGGCCCACGTGCCACAACTACTGAAGCCTGCGCGCCTAGAGCCCGTGCTCTGCAACAAGAGAAGCCACTGCAATGAGAAGCCCATGCACTGCAACGAAGAGTAGCCCCCACTCACAGCAACCAGAGAAAGCCCGCGCAGCAACAAAGACCCAAGGCAGCCAAAACTAAATAAATGTATTAAAAAATAATAATAATAGGAATAGCCTTTCTTAAAAATTGACAGGTAAAGATCTGAAGAATGAGCAGGAACTAGGTAAAGAGTGAAGAGAAGAGCATTCTAAGCAAAAGTAAATGGATATGCAAAAGCCCTGCAATAGAAAGGCATTTTAAAGCTTTCAGGGACTTCCCTGGCAGTCCAGTGGTTAAGACTCTGTGCTTCCAATTCAGGGGGCACGGGTTCAATCCCTAGTTGGGAACTAAGATCCCACATGCCACATGGTGCGGGCAAAAAAAAAAAAAAAATAGTTTTCAAAGAGCAGGCTAAGGCAGTAAGCAAGAGAGAAAGTGAGTGAGAGATGAAACTGGAAAAATGAGCAGGGGTCAGTTCATAAATCTTGTGGGTCAGGTTAGGGATATAAAATTTTATCATAGATGCAATCAGATGTGACTGATTTAAAGATCCTAAGCAGTGAGTTACTTAATCTTATTTAGGTTTATACAATCTCACTCTGGCCAAAACTATCTTGAAAAACAAAAATGTTGGAAGATTCACGATTTCAAAACTTAATACAAAGTGATAGTAATGAAGACAATGCAAATACTGGCAGAAAAACAGGCATACAGATGAATGGAAGTCCAGAAATAAACTGTTACATTTATGGTCAACTGACTTTTGACAAGGGTGCCAAGATAACTGAGAGAGGAAAGAGCACTCTTTTCAACAAATGATGCTGGGACAACTGGACATCCACATGCAAAAGAATGAAGCTGAATACCTATTCACAAAAATTTACTCAAAATGAGCTAGAGACCTAAATGTAAGAGCTAAAACTATAAAATTCTTAGAAGAAAACAGAAGTGTAAATCTTTGTGGCTGTGCGTTAGGCCACAGTTTCATAGATACAACACCAAAAGTACAAGAGACAAAGAAAAAACAGATAAATTGGACTTCATCAAAATTTAAAATATTTGTGCTCCAAAGGACAATATCCTAAAAGTGAAAGACAAACCAAAGAATGGGAGAACATATATGTAAATCATATGTCCAATAAGGGACTTGTAACCAGAATATGTAAAGAACTTACAATTCAACAAGACAGACAAATAACCCAATAAAATACGGACAAAAACTCTAACTAGACACTTCCCCAAAGAAGATATACAATAGTTAATTAGCACATGAAAAGATGCTCAACAATGTTAATCTTCAGGAAAATGCAAATCAAAACCAAAATGAGGGGCTTCCCTGGTGGCGCAGTGGTTGAGAGTCCGCCTGCCGATGCAGGGGACACGGGTTCGTGCCCCGGTCCGGGAGGATCCCACATGCTGTGGAGCGGCTGGGCCCATGAGCTGTGGCCGCTGGGCCTGCGCGTCCAGGGCCTGTGCTCTACGACGGGAGGGGCCACAGCAGTGAGAGGCCCGCATACCGCAAAAAAAAAAAAAAAAAACCAAAATGAGATACCACTTCAAACCCACTAGATGGCAACAAAAAAAACACAGACAATAAAAAGTGTCCGTGAAGATGTGGAGAAACTGAAACCCTCATATACTGCCAGTGGGTGGAACTGTAAACTGGCGGGGGCACAGTCACTTTAGAAAACAGTTCGGCAGTTCCTCAAAAGGTTAAGAGTTACCATATGATCCAGCAATTCCACCCAAGAGAATTGAATACACGTGTCTACACAAAAACTTATACACAAATGTTCATGGCATCACTATTCATAGCCAAAAATAAGCAACAACCCAAATGCCCACTAACTGATAAACGGGTAAACAATATATGGTATATCCATGCAACAGAGTATTACTAAGCCATAAAAAGGAGTACTGATACATGTTACAATTTGGATGAACCTTAAAAATATTATGGTAATTGACTGAAATAACTCATTAAAGATCACATACTGTATGATCCCATTTATATGAAATATCCAGAAAAGGCAAATCTGTAGAGACAGAAAAATTAGTAGTTGCCTGGGGCTGAGGGGAGAAAGAAGATGGAAACAACTACCATGTTTTTTTAAAATAAATTTATTTATTTTTATTTATTTAGTTAGTTAGTTTTGGCTGTGTTGGGTCTTTGTTGCTGTGCACGCGTTTTCTCTAGTTGCGGCAAGTGGGGGCTACTCTTCATTGCGATGCACGGGCTTCTCACAGCAGTGGCTTCTCTTGTTGCAGAGCATGGCCTCTAGAGTGCACGGGCTTCAGCAGATGCGGTGCATGGGCTCAGCAGTTGTGGCTCATGGGCTCTAGAGCGCAGACTCAGTAGTTGAGGCGCACAGGCTTAGTTGCTCTGCAGCATGTGAGATCTTCCCGGAGCAGGGATCGAACCCATGTCCCCTGCAATGGCAGGTGGATTCTTTACCACTGCGCCACCAGGGAAGCCCATACCATGTTTTTTGTTTGTTTGTTTAATAAATGTATTTATTCATTCATTCATTCATTCATTTATGGCTGTGTTGGGTCTTCGCTGCTGTGCACAGGCTTTCTCTAGTTGCAGTGAGCGGGGGCTACTCTTCCTTGCAGTGCGAGGGCTCACTGTCATGGCTTCTCTTGTTGCAGAGCATGGGCCCCAGGTGCACAGGCTTCAGTAGCTGTGGCAGGTGGGCTCAGTAGTTGTGGCTTGCAGGCTCTAGAGCTCAGGCTCAGTAGTTGTGGCACACGGGCCCAGTTGCTCCGCGGCATGAGGGATCCTCCCAGGCCAGGGCTCGAATCCGTGTCCCCTGCATTGGCAGGCAGATTCCTAACCACTGCGCCACCAGGGAAGCCCATGTGGTTTTTTTTGGGGGGGTGATGAAAATGTTCTAAATCCAGGTTGTGGGAAAATTTGTGGTGTGTGGATTACGTGTCAATAATACTGGTTTTTTTAAAAAACGACTACACACTTATTAGGATGGCTCAAATAAAAATTGCTGACAGACAATATCAAATGCTGACAAATATGAGGAGCAACTGGCTCTCACACATTGCTGGGAATGCACAATGGTACATCCAGAGTCTGGTAGATTCTAATGACCGATATGAGAAAAGAATAAAAAAGAGTGGATATATGCATATGTATAACTGATTCACTTTGCTGTACAGCAGAAACTAACACAACATTGTAAATCAACTAGACTCCAATAAAATTTTTTTTTAAAAGTCTGGTAGAGTCTAATAAATGTAAACATACACTTACCATACAACCCAACAAGTGCACTCCTGAGCATTTGTCCTAGAGAAATGAAACCTACATTCACATAAAACCTGCACATGAATATAGCAGCTCTATTCATAAACACCAAAAACTGAAAACAAACCAAATGTCCCTCAATGGGTAAATTTGTATAAACTGTGGTACATCCACTTCTGGAATACTATCCAGCAGTAAAAAGGAACAAATTCTTGATACATGCAACAATCTGAATGAACCTCAAAGGCATTATGCTGAGTGAAAGAAGCCAGTCTCAAAATGATTCTACTTATAAAATATTCTTGAAAAGACAAAACTACATCACTGGATGCCAGAGGACTAAGTATAAAGAGATATAACACAAGTTTTCTAGGATGATGGAACTGTTCTGTATCCTGACTGTGGTAGTTGTTACATGAATCAATATATGTATGAAAATTCACAGAACTATACACCAGAAACAAGTCAATTTTACTGTATAACAATTTTTAAAACAAAAAAAATTTTTTAATCAAGAGAAATTTGAGGGGAAACATGGGGGGAGGAGAAGACAGATAACAGGAGAAGACCAAGAAGAGGAGAGCCTGTGACTCTAAATCTTCCAATTAATGTTTCTGATTAACATTATTTAGTGGTGATAGATTCAGTGGTGATAGGAAGACATGAAGTAAATAATGGGTTTTACTGAGAAAAGTAGAGAAATGATCCTAGAAAAATGATCCCCGTATTTTCCATTTTATGAACATTTAAATGCAATATAAATTCATTTAAATACAAACAAAGCAAACATAACTCATTTAATGAAGCAAAGAGGAATGCTCTTAGGGACACAATTAACTCTAGTCCATTTCATTTTATAGTTATACAGGAATGATTCCTCTAGTACATTCGTTTGTTTGGGGGGTTGCATAATGTATATTGCATGAGAGAAAAGCAGTGATCACTAAGAAATCACCCTGAAATTGCAAAGCTTTTTGACAAAATTTAGTACTATACATACTTTACATTTAACTTACCAACATCTGACATGTGTCAGAATCCAATAGGTGACAAATGACTCAACTTCGTTCAAAAATTACATGAACAATTTAGAATTCAATTGTACAAAAACAACATAACTACTTCTCTGAAAACTTCCCCAAGCACATATTAGATACAAGATAGAATTCACCAATCTAAAGTTAACATGATAGGGCTTCCCTGGTGGCGCAGTAGTTGAGAGTCCGCCTGCCGATGCAGGGGACACGGGTTCGTGCCCCGGTCTGGCCGCTGAGCCTGAGCGTCTGGAGCCTGTGCTCCGCAACGGGAGATGCCACAACAGTGAGAAGCCCGCGTACCGCAAAAAAAAAAAAAAAAAAAGTTAACATGATAGACCTTTAAGTTACTATAGCAGCAACCAACAGTATCTGATAACTTCCCATTTAAATACCCCAAATTCCCAGTAAAATAAAGACAAAAATTAGAAATATATTATGAATGTATTTCCTTGTCCAGAAACATACTTGTAAATCATTTTCACGACTGCATAATACTCTACTGAAAAGGCTTTACCAATGTTTATTTGGCCAATTCTGTATTATTACTTACTTGTTTCTAAATTTTTGTGATAAATATTCTTGCATGTACAAACATCTTTGCACACATGATTATTTTCTACTCTGAATTTTTAAAAGGGGAATTGCTAGGTCAAAGGGTGTGTGATGTGCTTGATTTCAAAGCATTTAATACATATTTGATTTACCTCTTTCTCATACCCTACATCCAAATCTGCCAAAAATTCTACCGGCTCTTTCTTCAAAATGTAGTCAGAATCCCACCACGTCTCAACACTTCCACTAGGACTGCCAGATTCTCTCACCAGGATTTCTGAAAGGTATCTTTTTACTTCTTCTCCTGCCCCCTAGAGTCTATTCTCAACTCAACAGCCAAAGAGATTTTTTTCAAAACTTAAGTCAGAACACGTCATTTCTCTGTTCAAAGCCTGGTATTATTTTTCAAAATGGTCTTGAAAAGGCTTATTTTAAGGCATCCAACACTAAATTTCTCTGTCTCTTTCTACTGATTCTGTCAATAGGCATCAAAAGCAGCACTGATTGAAGTCAGGCTAATATATCATTAACCCAAAACAGTAGTTTGTTGTTCAAAGTGAAATAATTGAGAAGGTACCTCTTCACATTAGAGGTTTAATAAGGACTCAAATGAAGGCAACTTCCTCTTAACTAAGGGACAATTTAGGGAAAAAGAAAACCCTGCCATACATCCCATCATACTTGAGAGCTGTGTCAATTAACATAATTTGAGGTAATTTTTTTAAGCCTTCATTCCTGTTGCATTTTAAATTAAACACTGAGACTTCCCTGATGGCGCAGGGTTAAGAATCCCGCTGCCAATGTAGCGGACGCAGGTTCGAGCCCTGGTCTGGGAAGATCTCACATGCCACAGAGCAACTGAGCCCATGCGCCACGACTACTGAGCCTGCGCTCTAGAGCCCACGAGTCACAGCTACTCAGCCCATGTGCCACAACTACTGAAGCCCGCGCACCTAGAGCCCACGCTCCGCAACGAGAAGCCACCACAAGGAGAAGCCCACGTACCGCAATGAAGAGTAGCCCCCACTCGCTGCAACTAGAGAAAGCCCGCACGCAGCAACGAAGACCCAACGCAGCCAAAAATAAACAAATAAATAAATTTATTTTAAAAATAAATTAATTAAACACTGTCTCCCCCAACACACTTAGGGGAAAAAAGTATGTTCTATCTTCCCTTCAAGATGTTTGAAAGCAAATAAGACAGTGGTCAAAGGCCTTGTAAGGGATACTAAAAAGGAAAAGAAGAGGATTCTTGGCTTCCCCAGAAACATTCTCATTACTTTTCATTCATTCATTCAGCCTGCACCAGGTCTTAGTTGCGGCACATGGGATCTTCATTGCGGCATGCGGAATCTTCACTACAGCATGAGAGCTTCTTAGTTGCAGCATGCAGACTCTTTTTATTTATTTATTTATTTATGGCTGTGTTGGGTCTTCGTTTCTGTGCGAGGGCTTTCTCTAGTTGTGGCAAGCGGGGACCACTCTTCATCGTGGTGCGCGGGCCTGTCACTATCGCGGCCTCTCCCGTTGTGGAGCACAGGCTCCAGACGCGCAGGCTCAGTAGTTGTGGCTCACGGGCCTAGCCGCTCCGCGGCATGCGGGATCCTCCCAGACCAGGGCTCGAACTCGTGTCCCCTGAATCGGCAGGCAGACTCCCAACCACCGCGCCACCAGGGAAGCCCGCATGCAGACTCTTAGTTGTGGCATGCGAACTCTTCAGTCCTGCAGCATGCATGCGGAATCCAGTTCACTGACCAGGGTCTGAACCCAGCCCCTTGCATTGGGAGCAGAGTCTTACCCACTGGACCACCAGGAAGTCCCTCATTACTTTTTCACTAAGTATATGAAGCCTAATTTTCTGTCTTTAGACGTTTCTTAACTTGAAGAATCATAGAGCATGACTGCTAAAAGGGGCCTTTACGTCATTTGGTCCAACGCTCTCATTTTACAGACACAGAAACTGAGGCCCAAGTAGCACATTCTCCTCACCACCTCTCTAAATCTTACCTCCTCTTCAAAGGTCACTCTTCATTTTACTGTGTGTATTTTACTTACTCCCAAAGATTTTAAACTCCTGAAGCTCAGAGACCTTGTCTATGTTCCGTCCCCTACCACAGCATGCTTAACAGAGCACCAAGTCACAGTGTACACCGAGTCTTCAAAATGTAAAAGTAAACTAATCAAACTGGGAAGAAAATGTCTATGGAAGAGAGATGCTGTAGAGCTTGAGGTCTCTACTCAGGCCTCAATACTGATTCTTCTCAAATTCTTGAAAAAAGTAGTCCTATAATTTAAGAAGAAAGTACAGTAAAAGCTTGTCTGACCATTACCCTTATATATTTGACCACTGTCCACATGCGCACGCACGAATACACACACACACACACACACACCGGCCTCTTTCCAATATCTTAAAGTCCAGGCCACTGTATTTTCAGACAAGTAGTATCAATATTTTCTCAACTGGGACGTTTACAAAGCTGAAGCTGTGCTAGAAGGAAACACTAGAAAGTTCAGTCTCATTTTTATCTCCAGGAGAAGGAAAAAGCACTGAAACACAGCAATAAACATATCTGGAAAATTACTATTAATAAGACTGTTCTTTCCCAGCAAGCCAAATGAAAGACTCCCAGAAATAATGCTCTAGAGAAGAAGAGAATGATGACATTATACTTCCATGCTTAGATCTTTGTAAATTTTATAAAGATTTCTAATCAAAAACAGTGTCAGTCAACAAACATGGGGGTGTAAGAGGTTGGTAGTCAGCAGACCATTTTCAACACTCAACGCATATACACAGGCCCAGGCACATGCACTCATGATCACATTCCTTACACCCTGCTTTTATAGTAGGAAAGTAGCCATGTGCTACGTACAAAGAGATGCTGGGTAAATTTCCCAGCAAAAGGTAAATTATAGGAATGTAACAATCCCCTAAATGCTTTCTTTCGTTTATTAATCATTAGCTCCTTGCTTCTCATGCTTATTCATGCCAACCAACGTGGCAAATGGCAACACCCAGTGACACTTTGCCTTCTGTCTAAAGTCCAATTTATAGCTGGTTTCTCTATTTGCTTCCAGCTTTTTTGCAAAAGGAAAAATAACTGTATCGTGTGCTTGAACTTGCCAATTAATAAGTGTCCAGGGTTTAATTTGAATGACAGCTTTGCATTCAGCAGAAACTTCAAATAAACCCACTGTTGTAAAACCAATCCTTATGTCAGCTCACGGTCAGAGTACCAACATGGGAACATCTTTTCCTAGCCA
The DNA here is from genome assembly GCF_963924675.1 of Phocoena phocoena. Taxonomy (NCBI): domain Eukaryota; kingdom Metazoa; phylum Chordata; class Mammalia; order Artiodactyla; family Phocoenidae; genus Phocoena; species Phocoena phocoena. The sequence continues at coordinate 14,647,363 of NC_089233.1, forward strand.
CACCCTGGGGGCTGGCACTAAAACCATTGACAACAAATGTAAGAAAAATACAGTACACACAGCTGACGATCTTTGGGAGTCTGTGGGACCCATCTTCCTAAAGGAGCAGTGTACTGGAATTTTGTTTCCAATAAACCCCATGGTCAGGAGGGAAAAGAGCTGGTCAAATACTAAGAACTGGACCTAATGCCTAGGACACAAATAGAGACAAGAGCACAAGTTAAACTCAAGCACAACATTTTTAAAAGTTCAAATTAAATGAAATGATGTCTGGGAATTACTTCAAAAATATCTGAAGGCAGATGTGGCGTGGGGAGGAAGGGTTTATATGAAATCAGATGACTATGAGTTAGTAACTGTTGAAGCTGAGCAATGAGTACTTGAGGGCTCAGTGTAATTTTATGTTTTTGCATATGTTTGAAAATTTTCATAATACAGAGTTAAATGAAATAAAACAAAATAAAAAGTTTAAGTTACTAAGTTCTAACCTTCTCAGACCTATAAATCAGAGGGCCATTGTAGGCTAACCATTCCTATTCTAGATTCTTCACTCATGTTTGTCGTCTGTTTAAATCATCCATGGGAGGGAGCACAAAGAAAAGAAAAAACAAATTTGCTCAAATCATATACTCTCATTCAGTCATTCAATTATGCAATTTTTCCACCAACCTCCTAAGTTTTAGAATTAAAAGTAACTAGAATAGGTAAAGGAGAAAAGAAGATGGCATTGAAATAATGTAAAGGCAGCCTAGTATATTAGCCAGAAGACGTGGGCTCTAGTCTCAAAACCGTTTTTTCTTAGCCATATGGAACTAGATAAATCACTGAGCATCAAGTCTCTCATTCATAAAACAGGAATAATGATAATCAAGCTCTTTTCCACATGTAATCAGAGTAGAAATTACAAGAAGACTGGAGAGAAAATGCAAAGATAAAGGAATGTCTGCAAGTTCTCTTTGCTTTCACAGTGCGGCTGTGGCCATCAGGTGGATAACGTGTGAAAGGACTTTTAAAGAACACGGGCCTGTGGCACCCTTCATACACTGGCTCCTGCTCTTCCACCAACTTCACCCCTTGGCACTCCTCCCATGAAGCCTGCCCCCTTCAGGACCAGCCCTCATTCAAACCAGGCGCCTTCACACACACCTGGCCTCTGCTCATGCTGCTGCCTCCTGTATCAAGCCCCTTTCTCTCTCTTATACACGCCTCCTCAGGCACTTTACTCATCCCCCTCACCCCCCAAATCAATTTTTCCCTCTTCTGTAACCTCAGCACTTGGTAAAAACACATCGGCTTGCATGTTCATGCACTGTATTGTGGTTAGTGTACCCCACTAAACTATAAGCTCCTTTAAAGCACAAATTTAAAAAAATAAGAAAAGCACAAATTAAAACCCATTCATCATTCATGCAGTGGGTGCGTTATTATCAAATAAAATATAAAGCAAGGAATTTATAGATGAATCAGCACCTAGTGAAATCTCTCTTAAATCTCCTTAACATGCCTACAGAGTCATCTGAAACAAATAATACCAAAAATGAAAAAGGAACTACAAACAAAACCAAAGTAATCTGGAGGACATGACAAAATTTTGCAATCCCAGTCATTATTCCAACAGGATTTTTAAATTGAATCTACAAAATTCATAGCAGATGGGAAAAATAGCTTTTCCGAGACTTTGGAAAGAGCCAAACAGATATTAAGGTATTAACAAAAATATTTTAACTGTTATGATACTAATAGTAATCGGTGGCACAAAATAGAAAGCCCAGGAAAAAAAACCAGCCTCATCTATGTTCACAAATTTAATATGTATCAGAAGCAAACATCACAAAACAGTCACAAAACATTAATTTATGGTATTGGGTTCCCTCATCCACACTCCTACACTCATCCTGCTTCATCTATGGCTACCCCCTACTTATTTTCTGATGCCTCACAAATTTACCTGCAACCAAAACTATGCTAAATCCCAAAGGCCAAGGGACAAATTCTATCTGAATGTTCCACTGGGCCTGTCAAATTCAAAGAACACCAAATGGAACATATCTTCCCTAGTAAATCAATCCTCCTCTTCATTTTCCTCTACTGGTAAATGAACCACTTCCTCCCAAATGCTTAAGCTAAAAATCTGGGAGCATTTATGTAGTTTCTCCCTTAACCTCTCCATACACAACAGGTCTAAGTCCTGTCAACTCTTCCTCCTTCATAGCTCTTGAATCAATTCTCCTCCCTTTTCTTCCTCTGCTGGTATGGCTTTAATTCTCATCCTCATCTTATTCTCAAGGATAACTCCACAGCCTACTGACTGGTACTTTCTGACTTCCTTTAATCAGTTCATTCACTATCCTGTTTCAGGAGTGATCTTTTTTTTTTTTTAATTTATTTTATTTATTGATTTTTGGCTGCGTTGGGTCTTCGTTGCTGCGCGCGGCTCTCTCTAGTTGCGGCGAGCAGGGGCTACTCTTCGTTGCGGTGCGCGGGCTCCTCAGTGCAGTGGCTTTTCTTGTTGTGGAGCACAGGCTCTAGGCGCGTGGCCTTCAGTAGTTGTGGCATGTGGGCTCAGTAGTTGTGGCTCTCCGGCTCTAGAGCTCAGGCTTAGTAGTTGTGGAGCACTGGCTCAGCTGCTCTGCGGCACGTGGGATCTTCCCGGACCAGGGATTGAACCTGTGTCCGCTGCACTGGCAGGCGGATTGTTAACCACTACACCACCAGGGAAGCCCCCAAGAGTGATCCATCTAAAATGTAAATATACTTATGACACTCCCCTTCTTAAAACCCTTCAATGACTTTCTACTTCTTTCAAAAAAATCCTTACCATGAGGCCTTTCATGATACAGCCCTTGCCTGCCCCTCAGCCTCTTATTACTCCTCATCATCAACTCCCCTACACACACACACACACACACACACTCACTCACTCAAAGCTGCCTTCATCTTCAACAATGTGCAGCATCTCTTACTCACAACTCCCTTTCATCCTTCAATATTAGGTTTCAATACTATCTCTTCTAGGAAGCTTTCCTGACAGCTCTCTGTCTCATATGACGCAGTTGTCCTTCCTAGTGCTCTTGTACTTACCCATATCTTATTTCTTCTAATTTGTCTGTTTTTTTCAGTAGATTGTGAACTCCTTGAAAGTAAGGACTTTTGAATGAGTTAATGGATTCTTGATTGCCAATAAGTTAATGTAACTAGATTCTATGAGTGTAATTTGTTGTGAGTTCTTGGAAGGTACTGACTATATCTTATCCTTTTCGGTTTTCCCCATAGCATATAACATAAAATGCTACATGCATATTGAGCACTCAGTAAATATGCAATGAGTGACCCCACTAAAACTTTCTTTCTCACTAAAATCCCAGACAGCTAACTCTTTCCTATAATTAGAATACTGGTCTTTCCTCCTGATTCCAGTGTTAAAATATGGATCGACTATATTCAGGAAGACTAAAGTACAAAGTTCACCTCTTGTTTTTCCCCCCTCTGGCCCTTGCTCTTCGAATCCACCTTCTTTATTGATCAGTCTATTTCATCTGCCTCTATCATTTTACACTCTCATTAATGAATAAATCAGAATCTTATTTTTTTTGTACTCCCTTAGACTCACTGCAACAAACCAGAAGTTAAAGTTACATTTCTGTCCTAGAATCATTTTACACATGAAGAAAGTGAAGCTCAAAAAGAATAAGTAACTTACTTAAGGTATCAATACTTGGCAAATTGTTGACCAAGTTGCAAACCAGGTCTGACTCTAAAAGTATGATGATTATTCCATGGTTGATTCCCAGACATTAGGCTTGGCATGAACAAAAAGCGGTGTAGGCAACATATGGTGCAAATGAAGCGAATTTAAGACTCTGATAGTGTTATAAGGTTTTCATTAGCATATGGTTTAAAAAATGTACCTAGCTTTTGTTTTTTAATAAATTTATTTATTTATTTATTTTTAAATTTATGGCTGCGTTGGGTCTTCGTTGCTGTGTGTGAGCTTTCTCTAGTTGCAGTGAGCGGGGGCTACTCTTCGTTATGGTGCACAGGCTTCTCATTGCAGTGGTTTCTCTTTGTTGTGGAGCATAGGCTCTAGGTGTGCAGGCTTTGGTAGTTGTGGCACGTGAGCTCAGTAGTTGTGGCTCACAGGCTCTAGAGCACAGGCTCAGTAGTTGTGGTGCACGGGCTTCGTTGCTCCGCAGCATGTGGGATCTTCCCGGACCAGGGCTCAAACCCATGTCCGCTGCATTGGCAGCCAGATTCTTAACCACTGCATCACCAGGTAAGTCCCTGTGGATTTTTGAATTATCCTATTTCGATCATCTTAGATCTAATTAGAATGATAGATGAAAACTCTAAATCCGCGTATGCATTCTGCTTTATTTGCATAAATGAACAGCATGCATTTTTGCACACTTTCTGCAAGTCCCTGATGATTTTATCTAGATAGCATTAAGAACGGAGAGCTACAAAAAAAAAGAAAAAAAAAAGAATGGAGAGCTAGATCTGGTCCTAAGAGATAATAGACATACACGGAAGCTAAAATCTAGCATGTCAAGAAGTAGCTCTACATTTCCTGTGATTTTTAGCAGTTTAGTTTTGCTTCAGCACAGTCACTCTCACATGTAAATAAGTTCCCACTTCTGTCGTGAGAAATTATGCCTCTGACACAAAGTTACTCAGTGCTGGAATTCTGTGATCTTCTCTATAAAAATCTGGGTATCAAATCTTTGATCAGAAACCACTATTATAACAATCTATGGGAAAAGCTGAATTTTGCCTCTATAGTCTCACCTTCCTGCACCTTACCAAGGATTATATAGTATAGTGTGTGTACAACTATGTATTGTTATATTTTTCCAGAGTAGACATTTTCCTTCAGTTCAAAAATAAATGAACAAAATGCAATTCCCAGTAAAATACCTAAAATGTGGAGCATTCTTGCTAAGAAACCTTACACTTACACTTGAATTAAACAAACATTTACTGAGCACATAAGTAAGTATGATTCATCATTTGGCTTCAAAGAACTAGCAACTCAGCAGGGGAAAAAGACAATAAACTATGTATGCCTACTATACACACACACACACACACACACACACACACACACACACACACACATATACACACATGATGAAAGTATAAGATCATACAAAAGGTATGAAAAAGAATACAAGTTTTCCAATAAAGGATCACATCCATGGGCTCATAAAAAGCTAAATGAAGACAATGACATCAGAATGAATCTTAGAAGGTAAGCAGGACTCCAGCTGTGGGACTGAGGGAAGAAAGAGTATTTTGAGCAGAGAAAATAAGGTAATAAGAAGCCTCAAAGTGGAAGAGTATAGCATGCATTCAGAAAATATTAAGTAATCAGTTTAACCAGAGTGTATGGGAACAAAAGCAAAGAAAACTGGAAAAACAAAAATGTATTATCTCAAAGTTGTCAATAACCTTAAAAACATGTGCTAAAATCTACTGCATGAAACTCTTCTACTACATAAATGTAAGAAAAGGCTGAAGGAAACACATCCAGCATGGCAGAGCAGGACCTCTAAAAGTCTGATCTTCCATAAAATTAATGAGAACACTGACACAAATGGTCAAAATCAACTTTTTCAGAAATCTGAAAACCAAAGGCTTGCAACAATCTAAAAAACATTTAGTCATGAAAAGCAGCTGGATTTCAGCAAGCAGAGCAAGCTTTATGGCATTTCAATTTGTCCTATTTCCCTCCTCTCAGCTCCGTGGAAGCCTGGGAGATCAACAACCTGCAAACATGGTAGGTGTGAATAACAGCAGTCCAGTAGCCACTCAAGGGAGCAGAAGAGGTTAGGCGCTCGCTCTGAAACCACAACTCCAAAGAATTGTATTACTTAACCAGTCTAGCAGTTCACTGGAAAAACTCCATTCTCAGGGCTTATCTTTATTGGACCTGAATCAGAGCACCCTCAATGTAAACAATTCTATCCCCAGGGCTTTTGTTAAAATAACCAGAGACAATTTTTTAATGCCATAGCTGTCTGCAGTGGCAATAACAATTGGGGCAAACAATATATTGATCAAAAAACTTAAAAGGAAAAACTGAGGAATGAGACGTAGAGGGTTTAGAAAAGCTCCAACATATTTTTAGTAATCTAGAAGGCATGCACATGCCCAGGAAAGACCTAGGAAGGCCCTATTCTCTCACCTCTGGCTGACCCTGATATTCTACACAAGCAGGAAGTAAAGGCTAAGGCACAATGCAAACTTCTGGTGCATTAAGGGAGCCACAACACACACACACACACACACACACACACACACACACACACACACACACAGAGTCCCTCAACAAGGTTGGGAGACTTATGGGTTCAAGACATAAGGAAATCTGCCCAATCATTAGCTAACCACTAAGCAAACCAAGCAGAGACTTCAGTGGTTACACAGGGCAAAGAGTACAGGGTTTACAGAATTAGTCCAAAAAAGTAACAAAACTAATAGCAACAACAACAAACCCTGGGAGAGAGGGTGATTTTCAGAGTAGCTACATTATATTATTTAAAATGTCCATTTTCAGCAAAAACTATGAGACACACAAAGAAACAAGAGAGTATGACCCAAACACAGGGGAAAAAAGGGCAGTCAACAGAGACTATCCTTAAGGAAGCTCAGATGTTGGACTTACTAGACAAGGACTTTAAATCAGCTTTTGTAACTATGTTCAAAGAACTAAAGGAGGACTTCCCTGGTGGCGCAGTGGTTGAGAGTCTGCCTGCTGATGCAGGGACACGGGTTCATGCCCCAGTCCAGGAAGATCCCACATGCCGTGGAGCGGCTGGGCCTGTTAGCCATGGCCACTGAGCCTGCGCGTCCGGAGCCTGTGCTCCGCAACAGGAGAGGCCACAACAGTGAGAGGCCCGCGTACCGCAAAAAAAGAAAAAGAACTAAAGGAGATCACGTCTGAAGAATTTAAAGGAATTATGAGAATTTCTCACCAAATAGGGAGTATCAATAGAGATAAAAATTATTCTTTAAAAAAAGAACCAAGCAGAAATTCTGGAGTTAAAGTATAATAATTAAAATGAAAAATTCACTAGAGGGGCTCAACAGCAGATTTAAGCTAGCTGAGGAATCTGCAGACTTAAAGAGAGATTGATTTTCTAGTCTGAAAAACAGAAAGAAGAATGAACAAAAGTGAATTCAGCCTCAGATCTCTGGGATATCATCAAGCACACCAAAATATGCAGAAGTCCCAAAGGGAGACAAAAAGAGGAAAAAATCAAGAGTTACATAAATAAATGGCTAAAAACACCCTAAATTCAGTGAAAAACATTAATCTTAACAACTGAGGAACTAGATAAACACCAAGTACGATAAATCAAAGAGATATACAGCTAGACACATTATAATCAAACTGTCAGAAGCCAAAAACAGAGGTTATTGAAGGTACCAAGAAAAAAGCGACTCATCACATTCAAAATCCTCAATAAGATGAAAAGCTGACTTCTCATCAAAACCACAGAGGCCAGAGACAGTGGGATAACATATTCGCAGTGCTAAAAGAAAAGGAAAAAGACTATCAATCAAGAATTCTAAATCCAGCAAAACTATCCTTCAAAAATGAAGGAGAGGGACTTCCCTGGTGGTGCAGTGGCTAGGAATCCACCTGCCAATGCAGGGGACATGGGTTCAATCCGTGGTCTGGGAAGATCCCACATGTCATGGAGCAAATAAGCCTGTGTGCCACAACTACTTAGCCTGCACTCTAGAGCCCGCATGCCACAACTACTGAAGCCCGTGCACCTAGAGCCTGCACTCCGCAGCCAGAGAAGCCACCACGAGGAGAAGCCTGCGCACGGCAACGAAGAGTAGCTCCCACTTGCCACATCTAGAGAAAGCCCGCGCACAGAACGAAGATCCAACACAGCCAAAAAATAAATTAATTAAAATTTTTAAAAAATCTAAAAGATAAATAAACAAATAATTTAAAAACTAACTATCTCTTTTAAAAAAAAAAAGAAGAAAGAGAAGTTAAGATATCCCCAGTAAACAAAACTGAAAGAATTCATCGCTGGAAGGGCTGCTGTACAAGAAATAAAGGGAGTCCTTAATGATGAAATAAAAAGACGCTAGACAGTAACCCAAATCCACATGAAGAAATAAGCACTAATAAAGATAACTACACAGATAAATACAAAAGGCAGTATAAAGATATTTTTGTTCATAACTCTTTTCCTACATGAATTAAATGACAACTGCATAAAGCAATAATTAAATAACTGTTGATGGGATTTTATTATAAAATATGCAGTTTGAATGACAATAAGAACACAAAGAAGGAGGATATGAACAGAACTCTATCAAAACAAAGTTTTTGCATACTATTGAAATTAAGTTGGTATTAATCCAAAATAGATTGCTCTAAGATACTAACTGTAATCACCAGGAAAATAAAGAAAATTATAATAAAAGAAATAACAAGCTAATTAAAACATATCCTAGAAAATATTTAATACAAAAAAGGCAGTAATGGAGGAATAAAGAAACTAAAAAGACATAAAACATATAGAAAACAAATAGCAAAATGGAAAACATAAATCCTAATATACCAGTAATTACATTAAATGTAAATCGATTACACACTCAAGAGGTGAGGATTGGCAGAAGGGACCAAAACGAAAACAAAAAACAATTTAAAAAAATCCAAATATATGATTTCTACAAGACATACTTTAGACTCAAAGACTAAGTGGGCTGAAAGCAAAAGGAGAGAAAAATACACACACATAAACAGTAGCCAAAAGACTCTGGAGTAGCTATACCAGCATCAGATACAATGCACTGCAAGATAAAAATTGTTACTAAAGACAAGGAACATTTCTGTAATTACAAGAGGACAAATCTATCAAGAAGATATAACAATTATAAACATATATGCCCCTAATAACAGAACCCCCAAATATACGAAGCAACATCTGACAGAATTGAAAGAAGAAATAGACAATTCAACGGTAACAGTGGGAGGCTTCAATACTCTACTTTCAATATGGATAACACAACCACACAAAAGATCAGCAAGGAACCAGAAGACTCGAACAACACTACAAACCAACAAAATCTAGCAAACATCTATAAAACAGTCCAAGCAACAATAGCAGAATATAGGTTGTTTTCAAGTGCACAGGTAACATTCTCTAAAACAGGCCATAAAAGAAGTCTCCGTAAATTTAAAGGATTGAAATCACACAAAGTATATTCTCCAACAACAATGGAATGAAATTAGAAAACAATAACGGGAAAATAATTTAAGAAATTTACAAAGATGTGAAAATAAACACCACTCCCCTAAATAACCAATGAGCCAAAAAATCATATGGGAAGTTAGAAGATATTTTGGGGGACATCCCTGGTGGTCCAGTGGTAAAGAATCCGCCTCCCAACACAGGGGACACAGGTTCAATCCCTGGTCAGGGAACTAAGATCCCACATGCCATGGGGCAACTAAGCCCACATGTCACAACTACTGAGCTCATGCACCTCAAGGAGAGAGCCTGCACGCCACAAAACTAAAGAGCCCACGTGCCCTGGAGCCTGCATGCCACAACTAGAGAGAAGCCTGCTAGAGAAGACCGTGCACCACAACTAGAGAGAAGCCAACGCGCCACAACGAAAGACCCCGAATGCCTCAATGAAGATCCTGCATGCTGCAACTAAGACCCAACACAGCCAAAACAAAGAAAAATACTTTGCGATAGAAACCAAAACTTATGGGACGTGACAAAAGCAGCAAGAGCCATGCTATGAGAAAATTTATCGCTGTAAACACCTGTATTTAAAAAAAAGATCTCAAGTCAACATGTTACACACCTTAAACTTACACAATGTTATATGTCAATTATATCTGAATTAAAGATTTTTTTTAATTTTAAAAATTAAAAAGATCTCAAATCAACAACCAAACTGTACGCTTTAAGAAACTAGAAAAGGAAGAACAAACTAAACCCAAAGCCAGCAGACAGAAGGAAATAATTCGTGAAATAAATACAATAGAGAATAAAAGAATAGAGAAAATCAACAAAACAAAAAGTCGGTTCTTTGAAAAGATCAACAGAATTGACGATCATTTAGTTAGAGTGAACAAGAACAAAAGAGAGAAGACCCAAATTACTGAAATTACTACCAACTTTACATAAATAAGAATGATTAAAAAGGCTTGCATGGAATACTATAAAAATTGTAATATAAAAAATTACAAAACCTAGGTGAAATGGACAAATCCCCAGAAGACACAAACTGCTCAAATCAACTCACAAAGAAGTAATTTGAATAAAGCTATAACAAGTAAAGAAATTGAATAAATAATCAAAAACATCCCACAAAGAAAAGCCCAGGATCAGATGGCTTCACAGGTGAATTCTATGAAACATTAAGAATGAACACCAGGGCTTCCCTGGTGGCACAGTGATTGAGAGTCCGCCTGCCGATGCAGGGGACATGGGGTTGTGCCCCGGTCCGGGAGGATCCCACATGCCGCAGAGCGGCCGGGCCCGTGAGCCATGGCCGCTGGGCCTGCGCGTCCGGAGCCTGTGCTCCGCAACGGGAGAGGCCACAACAGTGAGAGGCCCGCGTACCGCAAAAAAAAAAGAATGAACACCAACCCTTAACAAACTCTTCCAAAATACAGAAGAGATGGGAACACTTCCCAACTCATCCTATGAAGCCAATTTTCCTGATTTCAAAACCAGACGAAGACAATACAAGAAAACTATAAATAAACATTTATTATATAAATGCAAAAATCCTCAACAAAATAGCAGCAAACCAAATCCAACAACATATATAGAGAATCACACATCATGACCAAATGTGGTGTATTCCATGCATGCAAAGTTGTTTCAACATATGAAAATCAATTAATGTCATACACAAGAACAAAAGAGCAAAAACCACATGATCTCAAATAGGCACTGAAAAAAGCATTGGACAAAATCCAACACTCTTTCATGATAAACACAATGAATAAACTAGAAATAGAGAACATCATCAACTTGAAAAAGGACATCTAAGAAAACCCACAGCTAACTTCACATTTAACGATTCCCCCTAATATCAGGAACACGACAGGATGTACACTCTCACCATTTCTATTCAGTATTATACAGGAGATTCTAGCCAGGGCAGTGAGACAAGAAAAAGAAAAGAAAAACAATCCAGATTGGAAGGAAGAAGTAAGACTATCTCTCTTCAGAGATTATACATCATGTATATATAAAATCCTAATAAGTCACTAAAAAACTATCAGAACTATTAAATTAATTTGGTATGGTTTTAAGGTACATGACTAATATAAAGAATTCAATTATATTTCTATATACTATCAATAACAATCCAAAAACAAAATTGAGAAAAGAATTCCACTTACAATAGCACCAAAAGAATAAAATATTGGGCTTCCCTGGTGGCACAGTGGTTGAGAGTCCGCCTGCTGATGCGGGGGACACGGGTTCGTGCCCCGGTCCGGGAGGATCCCACATGCCACAGAGCGGTTGGGCCCGTGAGCCATGGCCGCTGAGCCTGTGCATCTGGAGCCTGTGCTCTGCAACGGGAGAGGCCACAACAGTAAGAGGCCCATGTACCGCAAAAAAAAAAAAAAAGAATAAAATATTAAGAAATACATTTAACCAAAAAATGCAAAACTTGTACACTGAAAACTAGAAAACACTATTGAAGTAAATTAAAGAAGATCTAAATAAGTGAAAAGTCATTACATGCTCATGGATTGGAAGAATAATACAGTTAAGATGGCAATATTCCCCAAACTGATCTACAAGTTCAATGCAATCTCTATCAAAATTCCAACCAGACAAGAGTGCCAAGACAATTCAAAGGGAGAAAGAATAGTATTTTCAACATATGGTGCTAAGACAACTGCATATCTAGAGCAAAAAATGAGGTTGGACCCTATCTCACACCACACACAAAATTCACAAAAGTGGATTAAAGATCTAAATGTAAGAGCTGAAACTATAAAACTCTTGGAAGAAAACATCGGAGTAAGCTTTCATGACCTTGAATCAGGCAATGGTTTCTTAAATATGAAACATAAAGCGCAAGCAACAAAAGAAAAAAAGAAGACAAACTTGACTTAATCAAAATTAAAAACCTTTGTGCCATCAAGAAAGTGATAAGAGGGCTTCCCTGGTGGCACAGTGGTTAAGAATCCACTTAACCACTGCCAATGCAGCGGACATGGGTTCGAGCCCTGGTCTGGGAAGATCCCACATGCCGCGGAGCAACTAAGCCCATGCGCCACAACTACTGAGCCTGCGCTCTAGAGCCCACGAACAACAACTACTGAGCCCACTGTGCCACAACTACTGAAGCCTGAGTGCCTAGAGCCCATGCTCTGCAACAAGAGAAGCCACCGCAATGAGAAGCCCAAGCACTGCAATGAAGAGCAGCCCCCGCTCGCCGCAACTAGGGAAAGCCCGCGCGCAGCAACAAAGACCCAACACAGCCAAAAGTAAACGAGTAAAATAAATAAATTTTAAAAAAGAAAGAAAGAAAGTGAAAAGACACCTACAGAACAGGAGATTTGTATCTGCAAATCATATCTGATAAGGGTCTAGTATCCAGAATATATAAAGAAATCTTACAACTCAACAACAGAAGGACAAATAACTCAATTTAAAAATGGACAAAGGAACAGAGATTCCTCCAAAGATATACAAATAGCCAAAAAGCACATGAAAAGATGCTGAACATCATTAGCCATCAGGGAAATGCAATCCAAACCACAATGAGATATTACTTCATACCCATTCGGATAGCTAAAATATGAAGGTCAGATAATAACAAGTCTTGGCAACGAGGTGGAAAAATTGGAACCCTCATTTCTTGCTAATAGAAATGTAAAATAGAGTAGCCATTTTGGAAAACAATCTGGTAGTTCCTCAAGATATTAGACCTACAGTTCTAGAGTTACCACATGACCCAGCAATTCCACCCATAGGTATATATCCAAGAGAAATGAAACATGTCCACGCAAAAACTTGTACACAGATGTTCACAGAGGCATTAGACATAACAGCCAAAATGTAAAAACAACCCAAACACCCATCAACTGATTAATATATAAATGTGGTCTATGCATAAAATAGAATATTATTCAGCAAGAAAAAGAAATAAAATATTGATACATTCTACAACATGGAAGAACCTTGAAAACATGCAAAGTGAAAGAAACCAGTAACAAAGGACTACATATTGTATGATTACATTTATATGAAATGTCCTGAATAAGCAAATCTATACAGAGAGAAAACAGAGTAGCAGTTGCCTAGGGATGGAGGGGATGACAAGTGGGAGAGTTGGAGGTGACAGGTAAGGAGTGTGCAGTTTCTTGAAAATGTCCTAAAATTGACTGTAGTAAGGGTTGCACAACCCTGTAAATATACTAAAAAAAATTTACACCTTAAATGGGTGAATGTATGGTATGTGAATTATAGCTCAATAAAGCTGCTACCAAAAAAAGAAAGTAGCCTGGGCCCTACGCATTAAACTTTTTAGGGTGACTGCCTACTAAAATAGAAGGCATTTTTTTATTGAAGTGTAACTGACTTACAATTTATATTAATTTCAGGTGTACAACATAGTGAGTCAATATTTTTATACATTACAAAATGATCACTACCATAAGTCTAGTTGCCATCTGTCAACATACAAAGTTATTACAATATTATTGACTATATTCCCTATGCTGTATATTACACCCCCAAGAGTTATTTATTTTATAACTGGAAGTTTATAACTTTTAATCTCTCTCACCTATAAAATAAAAGATTTAAATAGGTTCCAGAGTCTCCTAACAAAATATCAAAACTGTCCAGGACACAATCAAAAGTCACTCATCACACCAAGAACCAGGAAAATCACAACTTGAATGAATAAAGACATTAACATAGACTAACACCAAGATGAATCAGATGTTGGAATTATCTGACAAGAATTTTATAGCAGTCATCATGCTTTAATGAGCAATGAGACATATTCTTGAAACAAATGACAAAATAGAAAATATTATCAAAGAAAGAGAAGATAAACAGAAAAAAATCAAATGGAAGTTACAGAACTGAAAAATACAATAACAAAACAAAACCTCACTGGATGGGCTCAACAGCAGAATGAATATGACAGAAGAAAGAAGGAGCAAACTTGAAACTAGAAGTAGAACATTAAGAATTACCCAATCCGAGCACCAGAGGAAAAAAAAAAAGAATGCCTCATGCCCTGTAGGACAGTAACAAAAGACCTAACATTTGTATCATCAGAGTCACAGAAAGAAAAGAGAGTGGGGCTGAAAAGTTATTCTAAGAAATGGCTGAAAATATCCCAAATTTGGCAAATGACATTAACTCACAGTTCAAGAAGCTAACAGAATTCCAAATAGGATATACCCAAAAAAATCCATGCTAAGACGTACCATGATTAAACTTCTGAAAACTGAAGGCAAAGAAAAAGTCTTTAAAGCAGCCAGGAAGAGAGGATACATTAGCTATAGGGAAACACAAATCCCAATGACAGAAGATTTCTCATCTGAAATCATGGATATCTGAAGGAAGTGGCATTTTTCAAATGCTGAAAGTAAAGACCTGTCAACCACAAATTCTATAAAGAGACATAGCTGACAGAGTCTTAAGAAAACTAAAAAAACAGGGAATCCATTGGTTTCCAGTGGTCCAGTGGTTAGGACTCAGCGCTCCCACTGCCAGGGGCCAGGGTTCGACCCCTGGTCGGGGAACTAAGACCCCAAGAGATGCCCGGCATGGCCAAAAAAAAAAAAAAACTAAAAACTAAAAAACGGCAAACTACTCTACAGTTTACATCTTAGCTCTGAGGAATTATAAAATATGCTGATATTAATATATGAGCAATTACAAGTTTTTCCTATAACAGTAATTAAATATTTGAGAATTACAGATTTTCCCCCCCTCACCATCACCAATGCTATTCACATAGGTAGATGGCTTTAATCCTACTTCCTTAATTCTCTTAGTTAAAAAGAAAGCTCTGGCTTCCCTGGTGGCGCAGTGGTTGAGAGTCCGCCTGCCGATGCAGGGGACACGGGTTCGTGCCCCGGTCCGGGAAGATCCCACATGCCGCGGAGCAGCTAGGCCCATGAGCCATGACCGCTGAGCCTGCGCGTCCATCCAGCCACAACAGTGAGAGGCCCGCGTACCGCCAAAAAAAAAAAGAAAGTTCTGCCACTGTTCAAGATCTTTATCAATTGGACAGTTTTTGTTCTAAAGATTCCAAAGCTTATAAGCCTAAAATCAGAGCTATTTGTTTAAAAAAGATATATCTGCTTCAACCATATGAAATAAAATCTATTTTAAATAGTATCTGCTACAGAGGAAGCCTGAATGAACCTCTATAATACTGTCGTAGTTTAACCATCTTAAAAGCCAAAGCATAAGAGCAAATGTTTCTCTCAATGCACTCTAATTTATAGAGTGTGTGTGTTTTTAAAACAAGAATGACTGTGCAGGTAGGACTAGTGACCTGTTAAGCAGCCAAAAAAGAAACAGCTGGTCAGCTTGTAAAACCGTGAATTCAGGGATCTGTTTTACATTATTTACCAACTGATTCATTCAGCCAATTTTTATCATTTCTAAAATATACCAAGTATTGTGCTAAATTGTGAACAGAATTGTGAACAGAAAGTAAAACCCTAAGGAATACCACATTAATCTGAGGGAAAGCATATCAAGGCAATGTTTTATCAAGGCAGTGATGAAAAGATAAATAAGGCACTGTGATATTGTGATATTATAAGATTTATTGTAGAATAGAACAGTGTATCAGTCTTCATCCCTGGTTCCTAGCATAGAGCTCCTAAAACCCTTAAATTTCTTGATAGGGGTGAGAGGAACATCTTTTGTTATTCATAATAGGGTCCTTTCAACCACATCTGGGAAAATGGGAGCTGGTTGCCAGAGGAATCAACCCCTGACCTCTGGAAGGGGAAAGAAGCTAATAACCAGCGGCCAGTGATTTAATCAAGTATGCCTATGTAATGAAGCCTCCATGAAAATCCTAAATAAAGGGGTTGGGAGAGCTTCCAGGCTGGTGAATACACTGAGGTGCTGGGAGGATGGCGAGCCCAGAAGAGGCATGGAAGCTCATGGAAGCTCCATGCCCCTTCCCACATACCTTGCCCTATGCATCTCTTCCATCTGGTTGTTCCTGAGTTACAGCCTTTATAATACAGTAAATGGGTAAAGGTAAGTAAAGAGCTTTCCTGAGTTCTGTGAGCCATTATAGCAAATTACTGACCTGAGGAGGGAGCTGTGGGAAGCCCCAGTTTATACCCAACTGGTCAGAAGTACAGGTCACAATCTAGGACTTGTGATTGGTCTGAATTTGGGAGGAGTCATGCAGGACTGAGTCCTTAATCTGTGGGGTCTGCACTAAATCCAGGTAGTTAGTAATAATTAAGTTGAATTGTAGAATACCCAGTTGTTGCCTGGAGAGTTGGAGAAGTATTTAATGTGAGGGGAAGACCTACACGTTTGGTATCAGAAGTGCTCCGAGCAGTATAAGAAACAGTAGTTTACCTTTAGGCATAATCCCAGACCTCAAGGAACTCCTAGTCATGACAAAAATGGGCCCATGAGAAATAATTTAAATAAAATGTGATAAGTAGTTTAATAGGTACACGTACAAAATATCAGGAAACTAGGCAACTAACCATGCCAACAAAAGTGACATTTATGCTGATTTATAAAGGATGAGTTAGATGCTATATATAGTTCCTCAGGGTTCTCACTCCCTCTTAGAGCTCTCAAGCCAGTTCTCAGCCCTAGCTGCCTGTTACTGCCACATGAGAAACTTTTTTTTTCATACACACACAGTGTATTTTATTTTTACAAGAGGAGAAACATTTTTTAAATGAAAAGGTCTGGCCCCACACCAGACCAAGAACCAGAATCTCCTGGATGCCTTGATCCCCTCATCCTTAACCTTTAAAAGCTCCCCAGGTGGTTTTAAAGTAGAGCCTGGGTTGAAAACGGCCTACTCTGTTCAGGAAAAACATAACCCAGACCTCAACCAATCTTCTGGCAATGAGGAGAGAAAGAAAAGAATTTCAGGTAGGAACAATAGGATCTATGGTAGACTTAATGATAGGAAAGAGGAGGATTCTAAGGTTTCTAGGGTGAAGACCCTAAAATAAGAAGCTTGTGGATGTGCTTGACACAGCTATGAGCAAGATGAGGGAAGAGAAAGGAAAAAATAACCAAGTTTGAAGTACCAAGTATCCAAGTATAGTTACCCAATAGACAGACGAAAATACGAAACACCTGAAAGTTCAAGAAAAATGGGGACTGAATATACATCTTTGAAAACCCAAAATATACAGGTGCTACTTAAAGCCATGAAGGGAAGTGTACTCACACAAGGAAATTAGAGGACAGAAAAAAGAACAGAAAGTAAAACCCTAAGGAATACCACATTAATCTGAGGGAAAGCATATCAAGGCAATGTTTTGTTTCTGTTTGTTTTCGTTGGTGAAAACCTGAGCATGTGTGCAGGCTGAGAAAAAGAGAGAGAATATAGAATAGGAAAGATGTTAGTCAGCCTTAGGAAGTAACACCTTCTTCCTCTGGTAAAAGGAAAGGAGATCAGATATCAGAGAGGTATAAGCACACAGAAAAATGACACACCCTTAAGAGTTCAGGGCTGATGCCCACCAATTTCTTCTGTGAAGTAGGAGACAAGCAATGTAGAGAAGTCAAGAGTAGGACAAGGAAAGGAGAACGGTAAAAACCTACGGACAGCAATTAGGTGTGGGTACGTAAAAGGAAGCTGAGGAGTAAGTCAAAGCATCTCCAGGCAGTGCAAGCGAAGTTGGGATCCAGAAGTCTAGAACAGCACCAGCAGCTGTTACACACTTTACTCCAGCCTGCTCTGGAGACCCAAGGAGCAGAAAAAGCCCACTGTTTGATTCATCCAGGCTTGGAAACCATCAGAGCAAATGTGGCAAGAATGGCTTGAGGCCAGTAACACTGCTTTTATAATTTTAAAAAGTCAAACTTATTTTACTCTTTTTAAAAATCGACTATAGTCATTTCCTCTGAGAGCCAGAAAGGGGGACGGGGGTGGCTAATTTCTCTTTCACTCTTAGAGAACTTGTCAGAACTTCCACTCCTAAGCATTTTGGTCCCTTCAACAGTTGATTCCAAGAAATCTGAACCTGATTCCTCCCGGCAGACTCAAGAAAGGATGAAAATTCACTGCAGACTGGACTATCCAGCTGGGAGATAAACATGTGAAATACTTCTTACACACAATGCTATTTCAACTAGGAGTTAGGGGCTCTTTCTTCCCTAAAAAATAAAGGTTCAGCAAACACCAGATTGGGGGGGGCGGTTTAAGGGGGCAATTACATTGCAAACATTGTTAAGAATACTTTACAAAGCCAATTATTATAAAACACCACATGGCACAAAGAGAGCAGAATTCAATTCTTCGGGATGACTGCAGTGAGTAAATAACTGACAATGTAATCTCTATCACACTTGGAGTTCACTAATTCATCCCGCCACCTCCTGTACCGCTCTTCAGGTAGCGCATCAATTCCCTTTGGATGCTGGACCTCTTGCTACCACCATGGGGAGAGTACAAAGGCCTGGAAGGAGGAAGATGGTAAGACGTGTGAGCACCTACCATGTACCAGGCCTACTGTGTGCCAGACTCTGAGCAATACACTTGACACGTTATGGGTGCAGCTCGCTGAAAGACGAACTACGGTGTTAAAACTACAGACCGGGCATTCAGGAGAGTCGCAGTGTCTGAAGGTTTCAGTGTAAAGGAAAAGAAGTGCTAGCGACGGTGGTTGATGGAAGCGAAGGGAGAAGGGGCGAGTTGGGAAAGGAAGGCAACTGGGAGCAAAAGGGCAAAACCCAGGAATACATGGCATGGGGGTGGGAGGGCGCGAGTGAAATGTCCAGAGGACACCGTATAGGAGGCAAGGATAGGGTGAGACTGAGGAAGGGAAGCCCGGGTATAGGTGAGGGCAAAAGTCCAATCCGGGGGGGCCAGGGCGTCTCATCCCCGGCAGGCGCCCCGAAGGACCGCGGGGTCTGGGAAACGATGCCAGCCCCGCGAGACAGAGGGAAAGGCGCGGAGGGGGCGGGAGAGGGCGGGAGGCCGACCACGGCGGGGGCGAGCCGGGCTAAAAGGAAGCCCGAGACAGGGAAACGCCGGCGCTGGGGGAAGGGGTGGGCGCCGGGCCGGGCCGCCGGGCTCTGCGCTGAGGGGGCGGGGCTGGACAACCGCCCGAGGGCAGAGGGGAGATGCGGCGGCCGGCGGCGACTGGGGCCGAGGGATGCCAGGACAGAGGCGGCCGGGACTCGGAGCTAGGTGAGCGGCGGCGGGAGCACAGCGGGGCCGGGGCGGCGCTCCGACCCGAGCCGCAGCGAGCGCGGCGTCCCCCTTACCTGGGATGAGTGAGGAGCCGCCGCGCCGCCTCCCCAGCATCCTCGGCTCAGCTGCTTCTCCCACCGCCCTAGGTGAGGGCCATTCCACCCACCCGGGAGCCCGCCCTCACCGCCACGCGCCAGCTGCTGCCAGCCCGGCTCGGCCGCGCGGAGCTACGCCGACGCGACCCGGGCCCGCGGCCGCCTCAGCAGCGACTCCCCCAGTCGCCGCCTTAGCGCCTGCAGCCGCCCTCCCGGACGGGCGCGGGATCACACGCGTGCGGCGATTGGTTGCCCGGCGCCCGGCCGGGGGATATGTCGGATGCTCTGATTCGTGGGCTCCGCTGGCTGCCTCCCCGCCCCGAGGGGGGCGGGGCTCGGCCTCCCTCCCGGTCTGACAGGCGCTGAGGGGCGGGGTGGGTCTGACGTCTGGGCCGCCCGGGCGTCCCTGCGTCCCTGCGCGTCCGTGTGCGCGCTCCCCGCGGGGTTCTGGGGCCGCCACCTGTGTGAGCGGGTTGTTGCCGAGCAACGGTGCGCGCGACCTAGCTGGAGGCGAGCCGGGGGCAGGTGGCTGTCCACCGTAGCCCCAACCTCCAGCGTGGGTGCCCTTCAACCTTGAAACCCTGGGACAGGACAGGAGAATGAGCTTTTCCAAGAAATCCTCTCTCTGCTTGTCCTTGCTTCAGAAACCACCTCTGTGCTGCTGCTGGCAGAGGAGCTTTCATCTCATTGAGGTGACTCAAAAATATAAATATCAAATTCACACATTTCATTACACACCAAAGTGAGTGATAGACTCTGTCCCCACCACAGGGGCGGGGAACTGATACTTGAAAGAAAGAAGTGAAAACTAGGAAAGGAGAAAAGGGCAAAGAGATGGGGGACATTGGGGAGAGGGCTGAAATTTCACGACTGAAAAATACCCGTTCGTGTTCACAATGCCTACAGGTATATCCACACGAGGTTCTGTCAAAGCAATTATTTCAACTCTATGAACATACATTGGAAAAAGCATAGGCTCAGGAATCTAACAGCTTTATTCACAATGCCTATCTACCGTCTTGGAATGAGTTTTGTTACCTATAGAAAGAGGTCTGTAGAATATGTACCTCAGAGAGTTGCTGTAAAGATCAAGTGAAGTCCACACAAAAATTTGTACACGAATGTTCATAGCACCGTTATTCATAGTAGCCAATAAAGTGGAAATAACCCAGATGTCCATCAACTGATAAATGGATAAGTAAAATATGGCATATCCACACAATGGAATATTATTGGGCCATAAGAAGAAGTGAAGTTCCGATACATGCTACAACAGGATGAATCTTGAAAATATCGTGCTAGGTGAAAGAAGCCAGTCACAAAAGACCACATATTATATGAGGCCCTTTATATGAAATGTCCAGAATAGGCAAATCCATAGAAAAAGCAAGTACATTAGTGGATGCCTTGGGCTGAGGAGATTGGGGGAAAATGGAAAGTGATTGCTAATGGCTATGGGGCTTTTGTGGGGGGAGTGATTGATGAAAATCATCTAAAATGGATTGTGGTGATGATTGTACAATTCTGTGAATATCCAAAAAAATGGAATTGTGTACTTAAAGTAGGTGAATTGTATGGTATGTGAATTCTATCTCAATAAGCTGTTATTTTTTAAAAAGAGCAAATGAGGTAACAGACCTCTGAAAGCCCCAGGCTGTGATGCCGCTCTAAGAACCAGGGTTCAGTATATCTAACTGTTTTCTCTTTATTCAATTGGCAAAACCTTGTAAGCAGTTTGACCTGAGTGAAATTTAAAGAAATACCCACCACAATATTTTTCTATGGAACATTTAAATCAAATGAAGAAGATGATCTGATTTGACCCAAGCTGCTTTGGTGCATCAGAAATGATCCACTAGGATTACAAAGCTCACCAAAAGAAAATGAACAATGTCGGCAGGCAGAAAGCAAGAGGAAAGGGAAAGGACACAGCATTCTACAAGGTGATTCTAGATACATCTGCACCCAAAGTCGTTTGTTTAACAAGTCTTTTAACTTTAAGTAAGAGCTGTGTCCCATTCCACTCCCTGCATTCCAGACCCCTTCAGGGAAACAGCTCACCCTGACCTGAGTAATCTTGAAGCCACGGCCAGCACCATGGAGTGTTAATCCCTTAAACACAGCCCCTGCCATCATCTCTCCACAAGCCAGAAATGCAGCTCTGAGATGACCTCCACAATACCCAGAAAATACTTCACCTACCTACAAGACCTGAAAACAAAAATTTGAGTAGCCAGGTGGGGGCTTGCTGCTGGTATCTCGCATATAAACTCTGAGAACAAATTCCAAATGTGAAGAATTCAGTAAGAAGGGGGGACATGAATCCCAGTGAAATCTGGCAGGGAGGTTGACTCCCTGCCCGTCCTGTGGCAGGATGTCTCCCTGAGCAAGACAGCTTCAGGTGGCCCAGGGACCACACTGTCTGTAAAAAAAAACAGCCCCAAACAAGGAGCTGCTTGATCTGAAGCAAAGCTCAGGGTCATATGGGAACAAGTTTCTCTGCTTTCCAAATCTACCCCCAACCCATATATGTTAAGAAAAAAGTCTCCAAAATATACTCTTAAGTGAAAAGAACAATGTTAAAAACAGTATATATAATATGTCCATTTGTATTTTTTTCAAGTACACGTACACACACACACACACACACACACACACACACACACATCTTTGTAATTTTCAGAGACAGTCTCCAAAAGGATGCACAGTAAACTGGCAACAGTGGTTGTTTCTGGGAGGGAAACTGAAAAACTTGGGTACAGGAGAGGGAAAGATTTATTTTTCACTATGTATATACTCTTTGGCACTTTTTAAAATGTTGTGCCCTGTGCTTGGATTACCTATTTAAAATGAATAAATACATAATTTTTTTTAAGAAAAGAACTCTTTTCTGGAAAACTCACTGATCAAGCCTATATGAATATCTAGTTTATGTGACATATGTATTGCTCTGTGTCATTTAGTAAGTCTCATACTGAGTACACATACTCTGAACACTCTGGATCTACTTTCTCTCTCCCCAGCTTTACCTCTTGCAGGTGATCAGCTCAGACTCAGAGAACCTCACCTGAGGGCCTAGACAGCTTCGTCCCCTGGCTGATAGGCAGTTCAAAGGCTCAGAGATTGTTTCTTCCAAACAGGCTGGTAGGCCCAAGGAAAGAGAGGAAGTAGACAAGTGCTCACTGACACCCCAGTGAGTACCCGGAAGCCATTGTCGTCTTCTAGTTCAAACTTTGCCCGGCTTCTACTTCAGGGAGACATCTCCCAGCAAGAAGGCCTGGCTGAGAGTAGGTGAGGACACCTTCCTACAGTCATCTCACCTCCTGGAAGGAGAGTCTCCGTGCAACACACCTAAGAATGTTCAGGCTTTGAGGAGAACTGAAGAGGCAGGCCAGCCCTCCAGCACTTTTATTTTGGGAGGTTGTTGGCTTTGCTTTGGTTTCTTTTTTTTTTTTTTTTGGTTGCGCCGAATGGCTTGCAGGATCTTAGTTCCCCGACCAGGGATCAAACCTGGGGCCCTGGCAGTGAGAGCGTAGAGTCCTAATCACTGGACTGCCAGGGAATTCCCTGGAAAGACAAAAGTACAGCAGCTCCCCACTCATGGCACTTCCATTCCAGGATCTGGCATGGAGAGAGGATAGTGGTGGAGGTGGAAGGTGGATGGGATGGGGAGGATCTCAGAAATGGAAAATTGGGGAAGAGAATCATGCCACGTTCTACTTTTGTATTCTCTGTCTCAGCCCAAGGGAGCTGGAAATGAGGGTCGGGAGCAAGGGGTTTGGACGCAGATAATGGAGAGGGCAGGCTACCTTTGCCATGCAAGGGAAGGAACAGAGGTCCTTCAGAGAGCATGGACATGGCCTTGGGAGGAAGTGGAGAAGTGGGGACAGAGTTGTCAAGGGTAAGGGCAGAAATGGTGATGACAGAAGATGGTTTGTCAGCCTGACCCTCCATGCTGTCCCCAGCACAGGGCCTGGCACTGGTTGAATGAACGGATGGGTGAGTGAATGGATGATTAGCAAAAACTGCAGAGCTAAATAGACATTTCTCCAAAGAAGACATATAGATGGCCAACAGACACATGAAAAGATTCTCAACATCGCTAATTATTAGAGAAATGCAAATCAAGACTACAGTAAGGTACCACCTCACACCGGTCAGAATGGCCATCATTAAAAAGTCTACAAATAAATGCTGGAGAGGGTGTGGAGAAAAGGGAACACTCCTACACTGTTGGTGGGAATGTAAGTTGGTGCAGCCATTATGGAAAACAACATGGAGGTTCCTCAGAAAACTAAAAATAGAGTTGCCTTATGATCCAGCAATCCCACTTCTGGGCATATATCCAGGCAAAATTACAATTCAAAAAGAAACATGCATCCCTGTGTTCATAGCAACACTATTCACAATAGCCAAGACATGGAAGCAACCAAAATGTCCATCAACAGATGAATGGATAAAGAAGATGTGGTACATATATACAATGGAATACTACACAGCCATAAAAAAGAATGAAATAATGCCATTTGCAGCAACATGGATGGACCTATCATACAAAGTGAAGTAAGTTAGAAAGAGAAAGACAAATATCATATCACTTATATGTGGAATCTAAACTATGACACAAATGAACTTACCTACGAAACAGAAAGGGATGCACAGACATAGAGAACAGACTTGTGGTTGCCAAGGGGAAGGGGGGAGGGGGAGAGATGGAATGGAGTGGGAGTTGGGGGTTAGCAGATGCAAACTATTATATGGAGAATGGATAAACAACAAGGTCCTACTGTACAGCACAGGGAACTATAGTCAATATCCTGTGATAAACCATAATGGAAAAGAATATAAAAAAGAATGTATAGGGCTTCCCTGGTGGCGCAGTGGTTGAGAGTCCGCCTGCCGATGCGGGGGACGCGGGTTCATGCCCCAGTCCGGGAAGATCCCACATGCCGCGGAGCGGCTGGGTCCGTGAGCCATGGCCGCTGAGCCTGCGCGTCCAGAGCCAGTGCTTCGCAACCGGAGAGGCCACAACAGTGAGAGGCCCGCATACCGCAAAAAAAAAAAAAAAAAAAAAAGAATGTATATATATGTGTAACTGAATCACTTTGCTGTACAGCAGAAATTAGCTCAATGTTGTAAATTAACTATACTTAATTTAAAAAAACCAAAAGCTGCTGCTCTCAATAAAGATGAAGGCAGCAGGGCAAAGCAGAGAGAGACACAGGGAAGAGAGTAGGAGGGCACTCAGGGTCCTGCCTGGAAGGGCAGGGAGACTCCAGGTGAGGGCTCCAGAGCCAAAGATCCTTGATGGGGAATTGAGGGTTAAACTTGCACTCGACTTGAAGTGATCCCAGAGCCCTGGCTGACTTGAGACACGATGAAACACTTACCTGCAAGCAGCGTCAAAGAGCCCATGAACTGCAGGAGACACCTCACAATTCTCTTGAAGCTTGTGGGTTAGAGGGATTTGAGACAAAAAGAAAATGGTGATACAATTTAAAGAAAAAGAGAAAAAAATGAGCATGCCTCTTTACTTTCCCCACCCCTAGATCCAGGAAAACTGGCCAGGTCAGGCCGCTCAGCCACATCATCATTTTAAAATGAGAATCCAGCCCAGCCTATGAGCAGGCATTTTCCAAATGGTTACAGAATTCCTGCACCTTCCAAAAATACCTCTTCATGCAACTCCCGCCGAGGAGGGAGGGCCACATGCCCAGGCTAGAACCAACCAATTGGGCTTTCTGAGTCCAGAAGTTGCCCCCCACCCCCGGGGCTCTGCAGACCCCAGATGCAGGAAATACCCACTGCTTCACGGGTAAACCTAGCTAGACAGCTACTGGTGCTGAGCCGAACACTGGGAGCAAAGCTGCCTCTGGTTCCACTTACAGCAAAGAAGATTATATGACTTCCAGGAGTAGTTGCCAAACCTAGCTATGCAAGTAAACCACCTGTGCAGCTTTGTAAAATAGACACGGGGCATCAGGTCAGTTTTATGAAGCAGACACTCTGGGAGAAGGATCCCCCCGACTCCCAAGGGAAAGAGATGGGGGTAGCGACTAGGAGGTGGCACTTGGGGAACTTCAGAGAGGCTAGTTGATGACATCCTGTTTCCTGACTTGGGAACTACCTGGTTTGGTCACTTTGTGAAAATTCATCAAACTATACACACATGTGCACTATTCTGTATGTTTGTTACACTACGTTTAAAAAAAAAAAAAAAAAAAAAAGCTCCCAGGTAAATTTTGCTCCTCTACCAGGTGTCAGAACCACTGAGTTGGAAGTTCAGGATGAGGGGTTTAGGTTACACAAAAGAGAGATGCTGGGTGCTTTTGAGTATTGGCTAGAGTAGCTACAGGGTCCGCCTCCATCTGAGGCAAGTCTCTGACCCTCAGAGAAGAAAAGCTCCAGGGAGGGGAGGGGAGGGGAGGGGAGGGGAGGGGAGGGGCCCGGATGGGAGGTGCTCCAGGGAGCAGGCAAACCTTCTCTGCTCGAGGATGCTGACCCATGACACCAGTGCAGACTTTTCCTGGGCCCTGCCTCTTGGACAGAGCTTGCTCAGACCTCCTGTGGTCTAATTCAAGAGGGCCATTTTCTCCTGTGGCTTTGGTTTTCCCTCCCTGGTTAAAGAGGCTGCAGAGGCTACCAGTTTCTTGCCACCCTCCCAGGTCCCTTTCCTAGGGCAAGCAGCTTCTTCGAAGAGCGTGCTACTCCCAGCAGGATCTGGGGGACCCCAGCACTTGGGATTTACCAATGTCCTGCACCAGGCACTGTTCTAGGTGCTGAGGACACAGCAGTGAACAAGTCAGTCCCTGCTGACTTTATGCGGCTTATATTTGTTAATCTAAAACAATAAAAGAGCCAGTTATTTTTATCAGCAAAATGAGTTTATCAAGGAGCCACAAAGAACTGCAATTTGGGACATGCAACTGTTGCAGGAGAATGGGGATGAGAGAATGGTCATATCCCAGGTCTCGGATGAGTCCCTGGGACCGCCAAGGGAGGGTCCTTGGCTTTGCACAGGAAAGAATTTAAGAGCGAGCCACAGTTAAGTGAGAGTAAGTTTATTTAGAGAGATACATATTCCATAGACAGAATGTGAAGCTTCTCAAAATGCACAGTTTTTAAGAATAAGACAACGATGAAGTCTGCTGCACTGACTCTTCCTTTCATGAATGATTTCTCTGTAGCCGCGCAATACTGTTTGATAGCATGTTACACACAGTAGAACTTCCTCCAAAATTGAAGTCAGTCCTCTCAAACCCTTCCACTGCTTTATCAACTAAGTTTATATAATATTCTAAATCATTTGTTGTCGTTGCAACAGTCTTCACAGCATCTTCATCAGGAGTAGATTCCATCTCAAGAAACTACTTTTTTTGCTCATCCAGAAGCACTCCTTCAAGCATTAAAGTTTTATCATGAGATTGTAGCAATTCAGTCACATCTTCAAGCTCTATTTCTAATTCTAGTTCTCTTGCCATTTCCACCACATCTGCTGTAACTTCCTCCACTGAAGTTTTGAACCCCTCACAGTTATCCATGAGGGTTGGGATCAACTTCTTCTAAACTCCTGTTAACGTTGATATTTTGACCTTTTGCCATGAATCACAAATATTTTTAATGTTCCTAATGGCATCTAGAATGGTGAATCCTTTCCAGAAGGTTTTCAATTTCCTTTGCCCAGATCCATCAGAGGAATCACTATCTATGGCAGCTATGGCTGTACTTCATAAATCATCAGACTTGAAAGTCAAAATTACTCCTTGATCCATGGGCTGCAGAATGAATGTTGTGCTAGCAGGCATGAAAACAACATCAATCTCATTGTCCATTCCCACCAGAGCTCTTGGGTGACCAGGTGCATTGTCAATAAGCAGTAATATTTAGAAAGGAATTCTTTTTTTCTGAGCAGTAGGTCTCAACAGTGGGCTTAAAGTAGTCAGTATTTGTAAACAAATGTGCTGTCATTCCAGGCTTTGTTGTTCCATTTATCGAGCAGAGGCAGAGTCAATTTAGTATAATTCTCAAGGGCCCTAGGATTTTCAGAATGGTAAATGAGCATTGGCTTTTTTTTTTTTTATTTTTTTTTATTTTTGGCTTATTGGGTCTTCGTTTCTGTGCGGGGGCCCTCCCTACTTGCGGCAAGTGGGGGCCACTCTTCATCACGGTGCGCGGGCCTCTCACTACGGCGGCCTCTCTTGTTGTGGAGCACAGGCCCCAGACGCGCAGGCTCAGCAACTGTGACTCACGGGCCCAGTCGCTCCGCGGCATGTGGGATCCTCCCAGACCAGGGCTCGAACCCATGTCCCCCGCATCGGCAGGCAGACTCTCAACCACTGCGCCACCAGGGAAGCCCTGAGCATTGGCTTTAACTTCAAGTCACCAGCTGCATTAGCCCCTTACAAGAGAATCAGCCTATCCTTTGAAGTTTGAAGCCAGGTGTTGACTTCTCCTCCCTAGCTATGAAAGTCTCAGATGGCATCTTCTTCCAATAGAAGGCTGTTTTGTCCACATTGAAAAATCTGTTGTTTAGTGTAGCCACCTTCGTTTATGGTCTTTGCTAAATCTTCCTGATAACTTGCTGCAGCTTCTACATCAGCACTTGCTCTTTACCTTGCACTTTTATACTATGGAGTAGGCTTCTTTCCTTAAACCTCATGAACCAACCTCTGCTAGCCTTAAATTTTTCTTCTGCAGCTTCCTTACCTCTCTCAGCCTTGACAGAACTGAAGAGAGTTAGGGCCTTGCCCTGCATTAGGCTTTGGCTTAAGGGAATGTTGTGGCTGATTTGATTTTCTAACCAAACCAGTAAAACTTCTTCTATAAAGCAGCCGCATAGCACAGGGAGATCAGCTTGGTGCTCTGTGACCACCTAGAGGGGTGGGATAGGGATGGTGGGAGGGAGACGCAAGAGGGAGGGGATATGGGGATATATGTATATGTATAGCTGTTTCACTTTGTTATACAGCTTTGTTATACAGCTGTTTCACTTTGGTAGTTATATACAGAAACTAACACACCATTGTAAAGCAATTACACTCCAATAAAGATGTTAAAAAAAAAGAACTTCCATATCAGCAAAAAGGCTGTTTTGCTTTCTCATCATTTGTGTGTTCACTGGAATAGCAATTTTAATTTCTTTCAAGAACTTTTCCTTTGCATTCACAACTTGGCTAACTGTATGGCTCAAGAGGTTTATCTTGTGGCCTGTCTTGGCCTTCAACATGCCTTCCTCACTCAGCTTAACCACTTCTGGCTTTTGATGTAAAGTGAGAGACATGCAACTCTCCCTTTCCCTTGAACACTAAGAGGTCATGGTAGGGTTATAAATTGGCCTAATTTCTATATTGCTGTGTCTCAGGGAATAGGGAGTCTTGAGAAGAGGGAGAGAGATGGGGGAATGGCTGGTTGGTGAAACAGTCAGAACACATACATTTATTGATGAAGTTTGCCATCATACATGGGTACAGTTCATGGCTCCCAAAACAATTATAATAGTAACATCAGGACTTCCCTGGTAGCACAGTGGTTAAGAATCCGCCTGCCAATGCAGGGGACACGGGTTCGAGCCCTGGGCCGGGAAGATCCCACGTGCCATGGAGCAACTAAGCCTGGGCGCCACAACTACTGAGCCTGCACTCTAGAGCCCGCGAGCCACAACTACTGAGCCCACGTGCCGCAACTACTGGAGCCCCCGCGCTTAGAGCCTGTACTCCACAACAAGAGAAGCCACTGCAATGAGAAGCCCGCGCACGGCAACAAAGAGTCGCCCCCGCTCGCCGCAACTAGAGAATAGCCCGCACGCAGCAACGAACACCCAACGCAGCCAAATTTAAAAAAAGCAACCAGTAACGTCAAAGATCGCAGATCACCATAACAGATATAATAATGAAAAAGTTTGAAATATTACAAGAATTAGCAAAATGTGACACAGAGACATGAAGTGAGCAAATGCTGTTGGAAAAATGGTGCCAATAAACTTGCTCCTTGCAGGGTTGCCACAAACCTTCAATTCATAAAAAATACACAGTATCTGTGAAGCACAACAAAGCGAAGCACAAAAAAACAGGGTGTGCCTGTAACGTGTTGTTCGTCAGTTTAATTCTCAGGCTACAGCCACTGAACCTACGAAGGGCAGAAGACAAGCACTGCCTTTCCTACACATAGTTAACAAAGGCACTCAAGGCAACAAAGACTTGCTCACCACTCAGTGTGCCCCCTGTCTCTGCTCTGGTCCTGTGCTCATGCATAGCCTTCTACTTGTGTCGTACTCCTCAACCCAGCCAGTGAAAACTCAGTGCAACTCTACCGGTGCAAATTCAGCCAACCTTACGTTACACTGAAATGCCAACTCCACACGCAAGGGTCTCATCTCTGTGACTCTTGTGACCTGTGTCCCAATTTACACCTTTCTTAAGGCCTTTCTCCCATTCTACTTTGTATTCTTGTTCTTTGTGTATTTGTCTGGTTCTCGCCCCTCATCCCCATCAGATAGGAAGCTGCTTAGATGGGGGATGGAATTTTCCCTGCAACACCCAACACTGTTTATGGGCCCGTAACAGGCCTTGGAATGTTTGCTGAGATGGATTAAATTGAATGATGGGACAGCATCTCCCTGAAGAATCCACAGTTCACTTTGTTCTACATCTCTGTAGTTCACAAAGCTGTTTTTTTTTTTACTTTATTTTGACATTTTTTAAACTAGAAAAAAATTGGTGAGAATAGTACAATTAACTCCAATATACGTACCCTTACCAAGTGACTGTTGATTCATCAATTGCTAATATTTGCTACAATTGTTTTAATATCTCTCTCTATCCATCTAGCTAGCTAGCTATAATTATCATTATTTTTAGTTATTGAACCATTTGAGAATAAATTACAGACATTGTGTCTTGTGTCGCTTTACCCCTAAATACTTCACTGGTACCTCCTAAATATAAGGACATTCTCTTGTACTATGATCCAATGAAGGAAATTTAACATTCATATGATGCTATTTACTATCTACATATACAGTCCCTATTCAAATTTCCCCAATTGTCCCAATTATGTCCTTCACAACCATTTTTTTCGTTCTCATTGTCTACTGAAAAACATGTACAACCTAAACGATGAGAATTATGTTTTATTTGGAGGACTTTCTTTTATTTAATATTTATTTATTTATTTGGCTGTGCTGGGTCTTCATCGCAGCATGCAGGATCTTTTAGTTGCGGCCTGTGGGATCTAGTTCCCTGACCAGAGATTGAACCCAGGCCCCCTGCATTGGGAGTGCGGAGTCTTAGCTACTGGACCGCCAGGAAAGTCCCTCGGAGGACTTTCTGAGCACTCAAGCCTGGGAGTAGCCTCGCAGATGGCTCTGAGGGACAGCTCCAAAGAGGTCAGGGAGGATCCAGGGTATACAGGCGTTTAGCAACAAAGACCTGGTAGCTGGCATATCAAAAGATTACTGTTGGCAGACCCTCCTGGTCTTGCCGGCTGTTCCCTTGCAGTGTACTTAATAAATCTCGCTTTCCACACTCAAAAAAAAAAAAACAAAAAACCTGTTAATTAAAGAAAACAACCAGACATCTGAAGGTAATGTATTTAGTGCTTTTCTATGTATGGGAAGATGCAAGAGTCTGGGCTCACTGAAATCATTCCTTTGATAGGCGCCTTTATCCAGGGCCAGTATCCAGTTCTTTCCCATCCTGAGTTCCCACAGGGCTCACCCTTGGGGGTGCCTGTAATGTGATGGCTTGATGGCTGCAGCATCCTTTGTTTAGTGATAGGGCAGGTGACATTTTTGATTCACATCATCTATGTGTTGCATTTAGTTGTATCACTTTAGTCTCTTACAGTATCGAACAGTTTCTCCCTCTTTCATTCTTAAGGCATATTAGTTATTTGTAAAATAGCCTTTGACTTGACTTTGCTGTCTCAGGTTATGCATTTGGGGGGGCAGGAAGGCCCCGAGAGTGAGGCTGTGCCTTTCACAGCACATGGCAGCAGGAGGCACACACGAGGTCAGTTTGTCCCATTATTGGTGACGTTGACTTTGATGATCTGGTTAAGGTGGTATCTGCCGGGTTTCTCCACTGAGAAGTTACAGTTTTTCCTTTTGTAATTATAAGCAATCTGCTGAAATGACTTAGCATTTCAGAGACTGTGAAAATATCCTGCTCCCTGTCTCATGATGATTCTTGCCTGGCTCTGATGTGCCTGCCAATCATTCAAGGAAAGTGGAGCTGGCCGGCGGCCCGGAGCTGAGGCTCTGGACATCACAGAACCGGGATGGGCAGAGAAGGAAAAGCACTGGGGACAGGAAACTGTGTGGACAGCAGGGCAGGCAGTCTGAGTGCTAATGCTGGGAGCTGAGCTGCAGCTCACTGAGGTGTGGGTGGCAGTCACACCACACCAGGCACCTCAGGGCAGCCTCAAGGGTACTGGCCCCTTCACCAGAATCATGGCCTGGAGAGGAGCCAGTTTGCAGGAAGCAGGAAGACCATCCTTTCCTCCTTATTCCCTGGTGGCCCCTAGTGCTCAGTGGGGTAGAGGGGGGAATGCCTTAGAAGCATTATTTCCAGAATATTTCCAGGGGGCCCCCAGCGAATCTGAAGGGTTCCAGACCTCTGGGCCTGGCCTGGCCTTCCCAGCCAGGCTCCCTCACAGCCCCCTGCCTGTTTGCTCCACTCCTTACAAATATCTGCTCTGCTGTTGTACACAACCCTGGGCTGGCAGTCACGGTGGAAAGTAAGGGGTGCACACCCACAGGACACACACAGCCTGGGACAAACTGGCCACGAGTTCTTGTGTGCTGGACAGAAGGTGTATTCATTTTCTGTGGCTGCCGTAACGAATGACCACAAATGGGGGACTTAACACAAAAGGAATCTATTCTCTTACGGTTCTGAAGGTCAGAAGTCTGAAATCGAGGCGTCAGCAGGGCCGGGCTCTTTCTGCAGGCTCCAGGGGAGAATCTTTCCTCGCGTCTTCCAGCTTCTAGTGGCTGCTAGCAATCCTTGGCTTCCTTGGCCGTATCCTCCAGTTTCTGCCACTGTGGTCACATGGCCTCCTCTTCCTCTCTCTTATAAGAAAACTTGTCATTGGATTTGAGGCAGGATCCTAGGGACATCTAGACAATCCCAGATGATCTCATAGTGAGATCCTTAACTTATTTACATCAGCAAAGAGCCTTTTTCCACATAAGGTCACACTCACAGTTTCTGGGAGTTAGTACATATCTTTTGGGGGCCACCAGTCAACTTGCCATGGAAGGAATTCATGTATGCTCTCATGTATATGTTAGTTTTCCACATATTTCTCTAACAAATTCTATACTGATGATTAGGGGTAATTAAAATAGTCCCTGGGCTTCCCTGGTGGCGCAGTGGTTGAGAGTCCGCCTGCCAATGCAGGGGACACGGGTTCGTGCCCCGGTCCAGGAGGATCCCACATGCCGCGGAGCGGCTGGGCCCGTGGGCCATGGCTGCTGGGCCTGCGCGTCCAGAGCCTGTGCTCCGCACCGGGAGAGGCCACAGCGGTGAGAGGCCCGCCTACCGCAAAAAAAAAAAAAAAAAAAAATTAATTAATTAATTAATTAATTAACTAATTAATTAAATAGTCCCTGATGGCTATTTGGGGCCTACCCAAATATTTCTGTCCTCCCCCTGCCACACATACACACACACACACACACACACGCACATGCACAAAATAACATATCTACACAGAGATGTTTACACATTGTACCCAGGTCCTTGTACAGAAATCTGCATGTATGCTGTATTCATTCATTTGACACATGTTTATTGAGTGCCCACCACGTGCCAGGCCCTGTGCAGGCACTGGAAACACAGCAGTGAACAAGGCAGCAAGCCCACACCTTGTTTACATTCTGGTAAAATATTTACACACACACACACACACACACACACAAAGAGCATAATACGGATGCAGAATCTGCAGGGCTTTTCCATGCCCAGGGCTCCCAGAAGGGCTGAAGTCAGCAATTCTAGGCCACAGGCAGCAGGGGAATGTAAAGGCCCTTAATGCAAATAAAGTCACCAGCAAAGTCATTTTTAAAACAACAAATCCTTGATTAAGTGAAACATTTGTGGGCTGGGGTGAACCCCATTCCCCAAAGAGCAAATCTCTGCACTGCTGTGGAGGGGCTCGGAGTTCTGGGGTGTGAGATGCAGGAGTCTGAGCAAAGGGACCAGTTGGGCCTTGAACAGCCAGAGAGGCCTGAACACACGCACATGCTGGATTTGAGGTTGGCTCAAAGGACAAGGTGGGCAGGGCCACTTGGAGGGGAAAGAGCCTGATCACAGGAGGCACAGCCAGAAGCTGGGGGTCAGCCGTTGGCAGTGATGTGCCGGATAAGGTGAGACTGATGACTATATCCTGGCATTATCTATCAAAACCGGCACTCACATCAGTGCAGGGGACGTGTGAAGTGGCGAGCTGGCTAGGCTGATTTACAGACTCCAAAATTCCCTTTCCAGTATGTTCCAGTTAGGGTGGGCTACCAGCGATACTCTCTCATGCGAGTCAGAGGATGGAAGGAAGGCAGCACCTACTGTATAGCACACAGTTTCTCCCCGCTATTCACTTAATTGTTCTTCTTTACCCCCTGGATCTTCCTTTCTGTGTGCCTGTGAACAAGCTTCTGGCTGTGCCTTTGGAGCTCTAGCCTGCTTTTGACCTTCCCTTCCTTTATTTAGTGAAAACTGTGAGTAGTATGCTGATAGTTTTTCCTTCTTTCTAACATTTTTTTAAAATGTCACATCTTGAGTGAGTAAGAAGTGGATCATTTCTAGACCAGAGCTTCAGAACAGACCACTATCTTGGCTCTTCTCGGCCCTTTGTATTTTCATATAAATTTAGAATTAGCTTGTCAAGTTCTATTAAAAAACATGTTGAGAAACAGACTCACGAACATAGAAAACAAACTTATGGTTACCGAAGGGGAAATGGGGAGGGGGAGGGATAAATTAGGAGTTTGGGATTAACAGATATACACTACTGTATATAAAATAGATAACCAACAAGGACCTACTGTATAGCACAGGGAATTATATTCAGTATCTTGTAATAACCTATAATGGAAAAGAGTTGGAAAAAGAATATATTTACGTGTGTGTGTGTGTGTGTGTGTGTATATATATACACACACACGTATGTGTAACTGAATCACTTTGCTGTAAACCTGAAACTAACACAACATTGTAAATCAACTATACTTGAATAAAAAGTCTGTTTTGAAAAAAAAAGAGAGAAATTAAAGACCTAAATAAATAGAATATAATCATTTAAAGATTATAAATACATAAATAAATTTTACAAAATAAATAAAAATGAAACAAAACAAATAACCAAAAAAAGAAAAAAAACATGTTGAGATTTTGATAAGGATATGTATAATCTAGAAATCAATTTGGGGAGAACTGATCCTTAAAATATTGTTTTCCAATCTATGAACATGGCATATTTCTCCAGCCTCAGACATAGATCAATGAATACAAAAGAAGACATCAAAATGGTGGGATTGTTGGCTCAGTGGACACCCCACAGGAATGACTGGCTGGCACTGCTCGCCTTTTAGTTGCTGCCCTTGCTCCTTGCTTCCTGCTTCCAGGCTGCCAGGTTTTCATGTGACCTTGTCCACTGCCAACAGCTGATTGGCTCAAGGGAAGGCACCTGCCTCAAGCTGATCCAATGAATGCCTTCTCCCAGATTTTTTGAACCAGAGACTGATAGAGAATTGAAACAGGCTCTTGTTGGTGTCTGAGGTTGTAAAAATATAAAATTTAGGAGCTCTCTACAATCATGTTTCAGATGATCTGGACTGAAGGATTGGAGGAAGATGCACTGCTGAGAAAAAAGAGTGAAGCTCAGAGAGGCATAGAAACAAGACAGAGAGGCTGGTGGTGTTTGAGTCTCCGACTCCATATAGTTTCTGAGGCCCAGTTGCATTCTTGCTCCTGGGTTCCAAGACACCCATGTTCCAAGAGATCCATTGGTTCCAAGGGTCCAGTGTTCCTTAAAGATAAATTCATCTTCAGGCTTAAGCTATTTTGAGTTTCTACCACTCACAACCAAGAGTCCTACCTAATGCAGTTGGGTAGACTGAAAACGGGTATTCTCAAACAGATTCCAGGTAAGTGAGCCTCGGCACCTGGCCTTAACAGGCTCACAATTTGGACTGCAGTCTGGTGCCCTTAGAGAGAACCTTCTCTAGCACAGGCCAGCACTCTTTTCCCTTCCTCTGCAGGAATTTTGCTGCCTCTCTTGGGATAATTAATCAGAGGTGATCGCCCTTATCCTCCTTTTTACACAGGATTTATCTATTCTAAGCACTTGTCTTATTTTTATGTGTGGATGGCAAACTATGGTTAGAATTTAATTACCATATTTGTCACTATGATCACCCAGATGATCACTCGAGGGCTGTTACAGGCCCAACTGGCAAGTGTCCCATAGGTCAAGATATCAAGACGCCCCCAAAATAAGATGCAAGCTCCAGATGGGACTTCAAGAGAAATACTAAAAGTCTTCACCACTTCTGCCACTCTTGATAATGACCCTATTCACCATGAGGCAGGGGTTGTTATAGTGATAGGAGAGTCAGGCTCTGAGTTTTCAGGAGATTGGAGGGAAGAATTTTGGAGATACGGTGCTGCAGGGAAAGGGTTTATCCTATATATACAGACAGTCCTCAACTTTGCTAAATTCAAGACTTAAACAGTCTACACATTCATACATTTCATACACTATACACGGACAGACCTAATGCACTTTTCAAAGCCTGAATTTGCACTTTTATCTCTCATCTGACTCTGGATGATTTCAGGCTAACTCCTGGGGGTGCTGCGTAGCTGCCAAGAGTCCCATTTCAGCATCACCAGTTGTCATCATTCTCAGGATAGCAACTGATGTCATTATTTAAATATTTAATTGAAGAGAAAAATACTATACAAATGACAGTGCTGGTCAGTGATAAGAAACAAAGGTCTCATGAACTTAACCCAGTTGAGACAGAAGTGGGGATGAACTTTCTAAATCAAGATTATATTATTTTTGTTAAAAACAAGACAACAGGCCCAAAATGGAGTCACTTATACTAAGCCCCATGACACCTAAGTGAGACTTAATAATTATAGTTTTGGGGACTTCCCTGGTGGTGCAGTGGTTAAGAATCCACCTGCCAATGCAGGGGACACGGGTTCGAGCCCTGGTCCAGGAAGATCCCACATGCTGTGGAGCAACTAAGCCCGTGTGCCACAACTACTGAGCCTGTGCTCTAGAGCCCACGAACCAAAACTACTGAGCCCACACACCACAACTACTGAAGCCTGCACGTTCTAGGGCCCGCATGCCACAACTACTGAGCCCACGTGCTGCAACTACTGAAGCCTGCGCACCTAGAGCCCATGTTCTGCAACAAGAAAAGCCGCCGCAATGAGAAGCCTGTGCACTGCAATGAAGACCCAACACAGCCAAAAATAAATAAATTATAAACTTATTAGAAAATAATAATAATTATTATAGTTTTGGCGTTTCCTGGAAATCGAATCTTAATCAGTCAATGAGGAATTACCTGGTCAGTGAGGTAATCTGCCTGATAGACCCCTTCTCTCCCCTAAAGAAAGGTGACCTTGCTGAAACCAATCCACTTTTTGCTAGTTTAACTTCCTTACCCGCTTCCTTCTGCCAGTAAGTCTTTTATTCAGTACAGCTCCTGGGAGCTCCTTTCTATCTGCTAGATGGGATGCTGCCCGATTCAGGAATCATTGAATAAAGCCAATAAGATCTTTAACATTTCCTCAGTTGAATTTCTTAACACTCTGTAACATAAATATCTCTGCAACTGTCAATCTATATCTAGATGATGATAGAGAGATGACAGATACACAGATAGATGATAGATAGGGAACTATTCTCTGAGACTTATAGAACCTTTAGTCAATGATGTCTGGGTCGGATTCTCTGGGAGAAAAAGGATCCAGACCTCAAGGACTGAGGATGGGGACTCTAGAATTTCTGAACCGATGAGTTAAAATAGCTTGGGAATGTGCTGTCTGTTGGGGAATAGCCACATAAGAACACATTTTACTCATTAATGCTGATGCAGGCCAGACTGCTTTCCAAGAAAGCCTGCCCTGTCACTTTTTCCAGCCACTCTTGTCCGAGGACACAGAGGAAATTAAGAGAGCCTGGGTATTCTTGGGAGGAATGCCATGCCTGAGCTTGGTGGCCAGAGCTTCAGCAGGGGTGTGTGCAATGCAGGAAGTGACGACAGAAAGAGCAGCTCCCGGGGTCCTCCAGGCAAGAGAAGGGGATTCGGCAACTGGCGACTCCCAGAGACAACAGTTCCCCAGGTTTGGAGGCCTGAGAAGATTCCACTCCAGAATTCAAGTATGACCCTATTTCCCCTGTGCTTCTGAAACATGGCCAGAGCTCACTTGGTAGCCAATTATTCTCTTTCAAGAGATTCTGCAACTTGGATAGTTGATTTGGAAGGAAGCAGCTAAGTACCCAGTAAAGTTAGCGCAGGGGACC
Source organism: Phocoena phocoena (assembly GCF_963924675.1). NCBI lineage: Eukaryota > Metazoa > Chordata > Mammalia > Artiodactyla > Phocoenidae > Phocoena > Phocoena phocoena. The sequence continues at coordinate 14,685,408 of NC_089233.1, forward strand.
TTAACTGAGAACACATCACCTGGAGAGACGTCTCAAAAGTCATAGGCCCTGAACCCACTGAATCAGAAATCTGGGGCCTAGACCCATGTAGTTTGGGGAAGGTTGTGGAGATTCTAATGCAAGCCCCGAGTTAAGGGCCAGTGCAAGAGAATACTGTGCCAGTAAAGTATTGATATTTTTTTTTCTTTTTATGTTAAAAATGTCAGTTTCGGGACTTCCCTGGCAGTCCAGTGGTTAAGACTCCACACTTCCACTGCAGGAGGCACGGATGTGATCCCTGGTCCGGGAACTAAGATCCCGCATGCCGCCGTGTACTAGACCAGGCTTCCCGTTTTAATGAGCACACAAATCACACATCTTGTTCAAGTGCGGATTCTGATCCCGCAGGTCTAGGGTGGGGGCCTGACAATTTACATTTCTAACAAGTTCCCAGATGCTTATGGTACTGGTCCATGGTACTGGTCCATGGTCCACACTTTGAGTAGCACGGGGGCTGGGTCAGTGGTTCTTAACCTGGGGCGATTTTGTCATCAACACCCCCAGGGGACATCTGGCAGTGAGAAATGTCTGGATACGTTTTTGCTTGTCAATTGGTGTTAACCACCTAGCTGGTAGAGGCCAGGGACACTGCTAAACATCCTACAGTGCATGGACAGTGCCCACAGCAAAGAATTATCCAACCAAATTGTCTGTGGCTCTGAGGCTGAGGAACCCTGGGCTAAAACCAAATACAGAATTTATAAGGTTTCTGAAAAGTAGTTACTTTAGTCTTAACTCTTTGCCCCGTCAAAGGTCTAAAAAGGTTGGCAATTGGATTTAAGGAGGAAAATTTGGGGAGAGAATTTTCTAGAAGGAGAGGTGTGTTTGCTTCACATCTAGTGACAGAAGAAAAGGATTCCTCGGAGAACTCACCCAAGTACCCAAGCCTCAAAGATCTGGCTTTAAACATTCCACAAATCCGAAACCAACTCACAGCAGTAGTGCTCAAATAAGAACTTTCCCGTTTCCCTTTTCTCTCTTCCCTTTTTTGTATTCCATGTCCAAGCTAGCTACTCAAAAGTTAACTACTCGGACTCCATTCCCCACTTCAGGCTTCCCACCTGGGTCCCAGATTACAGTCTTCACCCTGAGAATCCTCTCACCTCTTCTTAAGTCCCACCAGGTTTTCGGGGCCTCACTGAAACACTTTCCTTGACCATCCTAGCCTGGGGTGGTCTTTTTTTTTTCTGTTTTTTCTAGATTTGCTGTCACAGCACTCTATGTATGCCCCTGTGACCACAGTTCTCTTCACATTGTATTCTTTAAAAAAAAAAACAACAGCTTTATAGAGATGTAATTCACATTCCATAGAATTCACCCATTTAAAGCATACCATTCAATGGTTTTTAGTATATTCAGATATACGCGCAACCATCACCATAGTCGATTTTAGAACAACTTCAGCACCTCCAAAAACTAAATCCTGTACCTTTAATTATTACCCCTCATCCTCCATCTCCCTCTAGTCCTAAGCAAACATTAATCTACTCTCTCTCTCTATAAATTTCCCTATTATAGACATTTCATACAAATGGAATAATATAATATATGGTCTTTTGTAACCGGCTCCTTTCACTTAGCATAATGTTTTCAAGCTTTATCCATGTTGTAGCACGTATCAGCACTTCATTCCTTTTTATGGCCAAATAACATTTCATTGTATGGGTATGCTACATTTTGTTTATCCATTCCTCACTTGATGGACATTTGGGTTGTTTCCACCTTTTAGCTATTGTGAATAATTCTGCTGTGACATTTGTGTACAAGTTTTTGTGTGGACATATGTCTTCATTTCTCATGGGGATGTATGTAGGAGTGGAATTGCTGGGTCATATGGTAACCCTATGTTCAGTCATTTCAGGACCTGCCAGACTGTTTTCCACGTAGCTGCACCATTTCACACTGCCACCCGCAGTGTCTGAGGTTTCCACTTTCTCCACATCCTCATCAACACTCATGTGTTTTTCTGATTAGTCATCTTGGTCATATGAAGTGGTATCTCATTGTGGTTTTGATTTGCATTTCCCTGGTGGCTAATGATGTTGAACATCTTTTCACGTGCCCTTGGGCCATTTGTATTTCTTCCTTGGAGAAAAGTCTATTCAGATCCTTTTTTGCCTATATTTTAATTGGATTATTTGTTTGTTTGTTTTTATTATCATTGCACTGTAAGAATTCTTTATATATTCTGCAGACAAGTCACTTATCAGACATAAGATTTGCAAATATTTTCTTCCATTCTGTGGGTTATCTTTTCATTTTCTTGATAGGGAGCAAAGATAGCCCATAGAGGAATCGTATGTTGGGCAAAAATATCCAGGTCCTAGTGTCCCTGTCATACGTATCATGGTCTGGGGCTGCCCAGTAAGACCCTGGCCTCAGTGTGAAAGCTGAGGCAGATCGTGAGATGCAGACAGCTGGAGGCTGTCAGCTACCTGCACACCTGGCAGCTGAAGGACACGTTCTTTCTTGAGGGAGATCCAACTATCACATCTCCATGGCTCCCAGCGCCTTTTGTTTTTAAAAGGATAATCCCATAAAATATATTTTCTTTCTCTTTTTTTTTTTTTTTTCAGAAGCAAGATAAGGAGAGGCAGTGTTTCTTCAGATAAAAACAGAGTCCTCAGCCTGGGTCCTGCAAGCCAAGAGTGTCTGTAATGTGCCTTGGTGGTGTTCCCGGGATGAAGCAGTGTACCCAAGGGAGTAGCTCCGAGTGGCCCAGGGAGGCCAGATGCTAAACAGACCTGGAGTCCCAAACGTACCAAAGACCCTTGAGCACAGGTCCCTTGGAGCAGAATGTTTGAGAAACCTGTAGGCCTGGATTGTGGGTGAAGACGGAAGAAGACAGACAGACAGAACCAGCGTCAAGGGTGAAGCCAGGTTCTCTCCTAGGTGAGTGAGCCTGGCCTGGGGCCTGTGCTGTGGTGGGTAAAAGAGCCCCCACTTAAACAAGACACCATTTCCTGCCTCCTTTCCCACTGCTTCCCCTTATGTCTTCTCATCCAATTCTTGCCTAGTTTCATATCAATACACTATTCTGTGAATTCATGGGGGTCACTGTGATCCCCCTTCAGAAATGAAGATCCCCTTTCAGGAATGAAGCACAAATTACCTCAGAGCGACCCCCATGGATAAGCCTCAGCCACCTTCAAGAATAGTAGCCTCAGCTGAGGAGAGCCACCTTACCCAAGGTCACATCCTCACCTCAGGCAGCCCTCATCTAAGGACTGACTGACATCAGAGGATAACAGTCAGGCCCTCTCACTCCACCTCCCACTTCAAACCAGCTCTGAAGGTTTGTTCCAGCCTCAGCTAGAAGCAGCTCAGGCTCGGGGCTTCCCTGGTGGTGCCGAGGTTAAGAATCCGCCTGCCAATGCAGGGACACGGGTTCAATTCCTGGTCCAGGAAGATCCCACATGCCACGGAGCAACTAAGCCCGTGTGCCACAACTACTGAGCCTGTGCTCTAGAGCCTGCGAGCCACAACTACTGAGCCCACGTGCCACAGCTACTGAAGCCTGTGTGCCTAGAGCCCATGCTCCACAAGAGAAGCCACTGCAATGAGAAGCCTGCGCACCACAATGAAGAGTAGCCCCCGCTCTCCGCAACTAGAGAAAGCCTGCGGACAGCAACGAAGACCCAACGCCACCAAAAATAAAAAATAAATAAACAAATAAATTTGTAAAAAAGAAGGAGCTCAGGCTCTAACAGAAACATCAGGAGATCCTGGCTACCCCTTCTCTCACTCCATCCTGCTCCACATCAAAGGAATCCCCCATCAGCATAGTTCTCCAGTCTCACAGCTTAGATTGGAATAGTCCATCCAAAGCTCTGGGTGAAGCCAAAAGTCACAATACATAGACGCTTAGAGCAGAAGTCTGTTCAAGGGGATGCTGAACACAAGAACCGGACTAGATGCTATTTGTGGTGCTCTGCAGATCCAGCCACACAGGAGTGGGTGAGGAGGAAGAGAGAAACATGCCACTCAGACTGTATTGCACTTCTCAGGTTGCTCTTCTGGAAAATTCAGCCCCAGGAAAGCAACCAGCTGTCTAGCTGTAAATCAATTTCAGTTATTTCTTCCTTTCCTCCCTCACTTCCTCTCCCTTTCTCTTTCTTTCTCTCTTCCTCCCTCACACCTTTCCTTCCTTCTCATTCTTTCTTTCTCTCTCTCTCTTTCTTTCCATTCTTCAAACAATTTTTTCCAAAGATAAAAAAAAAAATACTTATTACAAACACCTTGGAATGCACAACAAAGTACTAAAATGGAAAGACAACTACCAATCAGAGATAATCACTAGTAACATTCTGACAGCTCCTTCTGGCCTTATTAACATACAGTTCTTAAAAATCATAGATGAGGGGGGCTTCCCTGGTGGTGCAGTGGTTGACAGTCTGCCTGCCGATGCAGGGGACACGGGTTCGTGCCCCGGTCCGAGAGGATCCCACGTGCTGCGGAGCGGCTGGGCCCGTGAGACATGGCCACTGAGCCTGCGCGTCCGGAGCCTGTGCTCCACGACCGGAGAGGCCACAACAGTGCGAGGCCCGCGTACCGCCAAAAAAAAAAAAAATCATAGATGAGGGACTTCCCTGGCAGTCCAGTGGTTAAGACTCTGCACTTCCACTGCAGGGGGCGCAGTTTCGATCTCTGGTTGGGATCCCGCATGCCGCATGGCACGGCCAGAAAAAAAAAAAAAAAAAAAAAAGATGAGAACATATTTGAGGTAGACTCTTGCAGCAAAGGATTCCCTCTATCCAAGCCCTTGTCTGATGCCCTCCCACACTGACTCTGGGCTTGGTCATCCTGACTGGCTCTGGCTAACGTTGATGTAAAGGCCTGGGTCTAAGTCCTTTTTCCCCTATATATAAATACAAATATATATATACATATTACATATATATATATGACAAGTATACCCCAAATATTTATTCTCATCTGGGATCACACATTATTACAGGTTTTTTTTTTTTTGGCCGTGCCATGCGGCATCAATGTGGCATTGGTGCTGGTGCAGTAGTGGTCACAGTTGGTTCACATCCCTAGCATCAGTGCCGATGGGCTCAGTGCCCAGCAGTGGGAAGACTGGTTCCCTCATTAGGTCAGTTCTGCAACGTGTCTGGGCACTGTTCCTCGGAGCTCAGTGCCAAGGAGTTCTGAGAGTTCCCCAATGCTGACTGATAAATACCTTTTCTGTGCAGACAAGCTAGAGTATGTTCTGATGTAACTGAGAATCTTGAATGACACACTGGGAAAAACTAAATTAGGGAAGAGATGTATCCAGAATGAATTGTATGTATGGTCCGGAGTCTAGACGGACCTTGATATTTAACGTGTGGTCCATGTGGACCAGTAGCACCAGCAGCACCTGGGAATTTGTTAGAAATACTTAATCTTACCTCTACTTCAGTTTTGCTGAATCCAAATTTTCATTATAACAAGATCCCCAGGGGATTCGTAAACACAGACTGAGAAGCACCGGTCTAGCAATTCCCAATGCTGCTGCACTTTAAAATCACTTGGGTACCATTTTAAACATTGATGTCCATTTACATCCTACATGACAACAATTGATTCAGCAAAGAGTCATCAGTGGAGCCAAAACCACGGGGCAAAATGTTGTTGGGGAATAGGTTTTCCCACACAGCTCAAAGAATTTCCCCACAGATGACTTACTAGTTATAAAGGGGGGAAAATGACCTTTACGGCAGAGAAATCTGGCAGACACTAGGCAAACAAGTGACACAACTTAACATCACAAATAATTAGTCAAAGTGACAGCATAAGCTTCCTGATAAGAACACGATATCACCTATGTAGAATTTCTGCCAAAAAATGATTAACCTGAATCTCATACTGCGGTGGCAAAAAACAGACAAATCCAAATTGACAATCTTTAGAACAGCTGCTCAGACTCTTCAAAAACTCGTCAAAGGGCTTCCCTGGTGGCGCAGTGGTTAAGAGTCCGCCTGCCGATGCAGGGGACACAGGTTCGTGCCCCGGTCCGGGAAGATCCCACATGCCGTGGAGCGGCTGGGCCCGTGAGCCATGGCCGCTGAACCTGCGCGTCCGGAGCCTGTGCTCCGCAATGGAACCTTGTCACAAAGTTTCACGGGAGTCTAAAAAGACTGAGAACTGTTCTAGATTAAAGGCAACTAAAGAGACATGATAACTAAATGCACTGTATAATCTCTAATTACATACTGACTTGAGGGAGAAAAGGCTATAAAGGACATTTTCAGGACAATTTTGGGGAAATCTGAATATTAGTAGAATTGTATCAATGTTAAATGCTCCAGGTGTGATAATTATAATGTGGTTTGTGAAATTAATTTTCTTAAACTCAGCTAAAATTGGAGTTGGGACAGGCCTGTAGGGGTAGCTCTCATGACCGCCATGCATCATCAATTGCTCCAAACAGGAAGAGACCTCACCTACACCTCCCACCGGAAGGTGCCTCTACACTACTATCCAGCAGGGAGAAGAAGACATCTCTCTGCCCCATGACAGCCCAGCTAATCAAAGACTAGCAGCCCAACCAATGAGAAGCCACCATACTTTGGACTCCCAGCTTCCTCCAATGGATTCTTTGGTTATCACAGACCCTCTCAACTCCCCACTTTTCCCCATAAAAGCAAGTTCCCCTTCCTTGTTCTCTGGATTTGCCTATGGTGTGCTGTAGTTCACACGTTCCAAATTGGAATTCTTCTGCTATCCCTAAATAAACTCACTTTTGCTGGTAAAATAGCTGGCTATTATGTTACTAACGTTGACATATTTGGTGTCAGAAGTGGGGTCCAAAGGAGGTGGACCTGAGAGATGATGGCTCCAGAACTGAAAGAGGTACCTGAAGCAAGCCCTTTATGCTCATTGCTTCCGTGGGTCACCACCTGCTTTCAGTTTGGAGTCTCATCTTGGTTTCCAAGCTCCACTCTTTTTGCATTTTGAGCTCTCGGACTTCATTTGGGATCTGGAAAGGTTTTGTTCTTTCTGGCTCAAGGCTTCATCCTTGGTGAGTACTCAGTTGCTTTCTGGAGCATGGCAGTGAGGTCCTCTTTTGGGGACCAAGCTAACTGGGATATAAGATTTTGTTTTAGTCCTTTTGGAATCTGGGTTAGGACTCTAGCAACTTTCTTGGGTTTCCAGGAGAACTTAAGAAATTGAGACCCTGGCCATCTAAACGCTCTGAGGGCAGCCCTCCTTTGGGAACTCCAGCTGGTTTCATGTTTAAAAACTATGGGCTCCCCACATGCACATTTTTTAACTAAGTGGGCTGAGAAAACTAAAGGTAATTCAGAATTACAGTGGCCATTATGGGTAGTTTTCAGTCTTCCCAAACTCATTTCTTTTTTATAAGACTAAATTGGAGGTCCATGGTTTTAAAATTAAACAAAACAAATGGTATATTTATTTTTATTGGTACCTGGAGGCTTCCAAATACACACAAAACTCTAAAATTACCTGTTTGCAAGATACCGTTTCTAAATTGGCAGAAACAACTGAAAAACTAGAAAAGAACAAGATGACTAGGACTTCCTTGGTGTTCCAGTGGTTAAGACTCCGGGCTTCCAATGCGCGGGGTGTGGGTTTGGTGCCTGGTTGGGGAGCTAAGATCCCACATCCCACACGCTGCACAGTATGGTCCAAAAAAAAAGAGAGAAAAGAACAAAATGACTTCTGAAACCTCATACTTCTTGTGTTCCCCTCCCCCAGGTTCTTTGTCTCAGGGGCCATCTTGTGTGTCTTCTCTGCCCCCTTTGTCTCAGACTCCACCTTGTGCTCTGGCCCCACCCCCGATGCCACTTTCCTCTTTCCTCTGGGAAAAGCAGCCCCTTTAAAATCGAACCCTCTGAGGATCCAAATGCTAAACCCCTAGTTACTGTTTCTAAGTTATCTGGAGCAAATAAACAACTAGAAGGAAGGATTTAAATATCAACTGCCCTAGATTTTTGATAATAGGAGAAAAGTTGCTTTCTGTTTGTCTGTCTGTTGAAGCTTTCTGGTAAGTCACCCCACCCTGTTCAAAAGGGGGAACCTTGTTTTAAATAAGTCCAGGGCTTCACTGGTGGTGCAGTGGTTGAGAGTCCGCCTGCCGATGCAGGGGACACGGGTTCGTGCCCCGGTCTGGGAAGATCCCACATGCCGCAGAGCGGCTAGGCCCATGAGCCATGGCCGCTGAGCCTGTGCGTCCGGAGCCTGTGCTCCACAACGGGAGAGGCCACAACAGTGAGAGGCAAAAAAAAAAAAAAAAAAAAAAAAAAGTCCAACTTACGGAGCACCCTTAAAAGAGAGAAGTCCAAACTCTTAGGGAGACAATAAAATGCATTCTTTGATTGGTATGCAGAAGCTTCTAAAAGACAAATTGACTCCACCCATAAACAGCTCTAAAAGTATTCTTACAGCATGCCAGAGACACAATTTGGATCTAACTATTCTTTTGAGTTTGTATCTGAGACATGGCTAAAATTTAAAACAAACCTAGAAGGTCCCTGTTTGCATCTGTCTGTATTTCCATTTGTGTCTATGTGTATATATGTGTTATAGATGTGTGGGTTTTGTTTTTTCCTTTTCTACCTGTAGATGGTATTGCTAAAATTAATTTATAAAAGAGCTCTATTTAATTGGTTTAAAAACAAACAAGCACGTATATGAGTTAAAATATAACAGAGACTGGACCAGGTGCTTTTCAGGTTTACATGATCTGAGATTAATGTTGGTGAATGAAAGCTAGTTTGGGATTTAATTAAAATAGGCATATCTTTGGAGTTATCAACACTGAAAATAATGCAGGCGTACCATTTTTATTCTACCTGAGCTTACTGGTCAGATAAGTTCATGTTATCTTTGTTACAAAATTTGTCAGCAAGAAAAATAACTTGGTATGATAAAAAGTTTTGTGAGTGATCTAAACATGACTGTTGAAAACAAGTATATTGGATGTGAATGAGATAAAGGTTTATAAGTAATGCTTTTAGGTAGCTTCCCCAAATCTTTTTGGTAACTTGGAATCTTACAGTTTTGCTATGTTAAATGATGGGTAATCATTAAATATCTACATCATTCCCAAGTAAGATAAAATACTGAAACATTACTAAAAATGGGTTCATTCACTTTGGGCTTCCTTTACAAAGGAATTAAAGATAGTTGGATCTATTGGTAAGCATGCCATATTTTGGAAATTTTACTGTGGGGAAAATATGCTTTTAGGAATTATGAAATGTATACAGAAATCTGTCAATAACAGACTGTTCTAGTGAAGTTACTAGGAATAATAAGGGAAAATAACTCTGTATGCAAGGAAAGAAGGATATGTGCTTTTGGCATTAAAAGGTATGAGGAATGGAAATTTTGTTGAGGGAAAGAAAGTAATTTTGTCCTAAAATAAGGCTGATTGTTTCAGAATAGGAAAGAGGAAAGACAGGACAAAGCTAAATGGAAATAGTAAGTTGTAGAAGATTTGTAGAAAAAGAATCTTTGAAAAAAGAAACTTTATGTGTGGTCAAGCTGGTGAAGATTATAAAGGTTATGAGACTAAGCTTTAAAATCAGTGGTGTACTTATATAAAACTAAAACAATTTTCTTTCATTTGCTAAAAGAACAAGATTTTCTTGGAATATTGATCTACTCCTGACAAAAAATTGTGAAAGGTTTTTCCTTACCTTTAAGTAATCAGTAATTAGAAAACAGAGATTTCTATTTTACCAAAGTTATTTCCTGTGCTTCATGTTGTCTTAGTCAAGTCTCTGATTAGTTAAGAAAACGGAATCTTCTCAATATTAAAAGAGCTAAGTCTCCCTTACAATTATGTAACATTTTCTATTTGTCTTTGAAATCTCTGTTACTTTGATCAAATAGATAATTAAGTATCATTTTATAATGATCTGTGGTCCTGTTTGTTAAGTTCTGTACCTATTGCTTGTTGAACCTTTGCAAAAATGACATGCCTAATAAAATGAGCTAGTTCAGCACTTTGAGGTAATTTCTAGCACTTACAACCCTGACTAAATATGGACTTTAAACAAGAAATGCCTGAGAGTTCTTCCTACCACCTTTCCTTGTTACTCAAATAGAGACTCAAGAGGTTTCTGATTTGTGTACTTCCCTCCCACATGGGATATAACAACCAGGGAAGATCCTTCCTGGCACCGAGGGACAAACCACTACGTGCAGAGATCCTGACTCTTGATCAGCAATGCTTTCCAGGAAAGATTTTGATCAAAAGGGGGAAATGTGGAAACAATTAAAGAAACCTCAGCTAAAACTGGAGTTGGGGCAGGCCTGTAGGGGAAGCTCTCATGCCCCACCACGCATCATTGACTGCTCCAAACAGGAAGAGATATATACCTACATCTCTGACAGGAAGATGCCTCTACTTTACTATCCAGCACAAGAAGAAAACTTCTCTCCACCCATGACAACCCAGGCAATTAGAGACTGTAGTAGCCCAACCTGTGAGAACACTCCATACTTTGACCTACCAGCTTCCTCCAATGGACTCTTTGGTTATCACAAGCCCTTCACAATTCCCTGCTTTTCCCTGTAAAAGCAAGTCTCCCTTCCTTATTCTCTGGACTTGCCTATTGTCCACCATGGTTCACATATCCCAAATTTCAATTCCTCTGCTATTCCCAAATAAACTCACTTTTGCTAGTAAAATAACTGGCTATTATATTTAAATTAGAGTTGACAGGTTATGTATAAGAGTACACTTATTCTTAGGAAATACATACTGAAATATATAAAGTGTCATGGTATCTACACTTTATTTTAAATAGTTTAGGGGAAAAATCCATATATAAAAGAGAGAGAAATAAAAACAAAAGTTACAAAATGCCAAATGTTAACATTTGGTAAACTTAGGTCAAGGGTCAGCACATTTCTTCTGTGAAGGGCCAGACAGTAAATATGTTAGGCATTACCGTCTCTGTTGCAATACTCAACTCTGCTATTTTAGTGTGAAAGCAGCCATATGTAAACAAACAGGCGATAAAACACGATATGGGAAATCATGTACTAATTTTATCTCATTAAGATTAGAAAACAACCATTTCAAAAATTTCCTTCTCTGAAAGGACATGCACCAAAATGTTACCAATGATGACTCCTGAAGGAGCAGGGAGTTGGTGAAAGGGAACTTTATGTTTTACTTTATATATTTTTGTATTGTTTAAATGTTCAAAAGAATGCTTTGGGTTTTTTCTCTTTTTTTTTTTTTCATTAAGTTGCTTCTTGGAATAGTCAGCTTTTGCTACAGTAACAAACAACCCCAAATCTCAGTGGCTTATAACAACAAATATTTGTTTCTCATGTTACATGAGGGCTGAGGATAGCCTGCACTTTGGATCTGTGTACTTTCTCAATCTGGGACCCAGCCCAAAGGAACAGACCTATCTGAAACACACTTTTCTCATAGCAGAGGGCAAAATCACTAGAGACCAAGCCAAACTATGCAATTTTTTGCTTTTAAAGTTTCTGCTCAGACATTATATGAGTCATTCCTGCTCACTTGCCAAAAGCCATAAGAAGTAACATGGCCAAACCTCACAATGGACCGCTTAGCAAGAAGGCATATATAATCACCTTACAGGGAAGGGAAGGAGTAATGGTGAAACAATTATATATCCTACTATACGTCTGTTGAATTAATTAAATCTACTTGGAGGAAATATATATTTTTTGTTCTTATATATATTTTTTCTATTGACTCTTTTCTTTTCTTTTTTTTTTTTTTTTTTGCAGTACGCGGGCCTCTCTCACTGCTGTGGCCTCTCCCGTTGCGTAGCACAGGCTCCGGATGTGCAGGCTCAGCAGCCGTGGCTCACGGGCCTAGTCGCTCCACAGCATGTGGGATCTTCCCGGACCGGGGCACGAACCCGTATCCCCTGCACCGGCAGGTGGACTCTCAACGACTGCGCCACCAGGGAAGTCCTTCTTTTCATTTTTTAATTCCCTATTTGAAGACAGAGACAGAAGAGTTCTCAGCAATGCTTTTCAAACTATGGGTGCTAACCCATTAGTGAGTCATGAGATTGCGTGGAGGCATAATCAACATATTTGTTTAAAAGGACAGACTAGAATACAATAGAAGAGAAAATTATAAGAGAACATTGTACATGGTAAAGATAAGGACTGTTTCATAAAACTTTGGTTTCAGTTACATATATATGTATATATGTCCATATGCTGATATAAACTGTATATTTTGCTGTGAGTTTTAGTTAAAAAAATTTTTTTTAAGCCTTGACCCAGAGGACAGGACAGATTGAGAGACTGACTGCTCCCCATTCCCATTTGGACTCAAGGATGCTGACACCAAGGATGAGGCTAACACTAAGGACCACAGGAAAGCCAAGAAGAACTTGGGGCACAAAGCCAGAAATGAACCAAGACATAAACTCAGACAGCTAACATTTGCTGGACACTGACTCTGCCAGGAATGCATTAGCCCTCTGTGAACATGATTTCACTTGATAACACCCCCACTAATATCCCAGGAGGTAGTTACTCTGATTATTCACATTTCATACATGGAAAGATAAGGAAGTTAAGTAATTTCAAGGTCCTGCAACAAGTAAACAGCAGAACCTGGATTCATCTGGCCTAGGGCTTGTACTCCTGCTAGGCACTCAGCAGCATGGCTTCCAAGAGCAAGGGCCAGGTCACTCAAAGGAGGCTGAAAACCAGAGAGAGTATTAAAAGGGCATGTGAGGTGTATGTTCTTGCACAAAAGTATAGACAGGATTCAGCCACTCAGAGCAGCCCAATCGTAGTTGTCCTTTACTCAAGATACCTCATGGGGCTGCCCCAACCCTCATTCTCCAAGACATTGTTTATAGCCTTCACCGCTGTTCCCACACTGTCAGTGCCAAGAAAGTTCCTGATGGACTGTAAGGTTCTCTCCCATTCCTGGTAACCAGAGGCTGAGATAGAGCCCCAAACTGTTCAGGCCTTTCATCCTGGCTCATGTGTGATCCAGGTGGGCTCTGGCCAGAACAACTGCTAGAAGGAGGGATGGTTGGTGGGCATGGCTGAAAGTTCCAACCTTCTAATCACTTGGTCTTTCTGGTGATCAGCCCCATCCTGAAGCTATCTAGGGGCTCCACACTATATCATCTCATTAGTATAAACTCAGGTGTGCTCAAAAAAATGGGCTCCTTATGAGTAACTAAAGATAATCCCATCACTCAGGAAATCTCAAGGGTCTCAGGAGCTCTGTGCAAGGAACTGGGAACAAAGACCAAATATATTTCTTACTATATCACACATATATAGTATGCTAACTTTTGCTCGAGAGTGAAGGGGAAATAAGAAAAATATACGTATAACTGATTATCATTACGAAATAAAACACAAGAAGGCTAAATCAGGAAACAATGTCATTGGTTACCTACAAGGGGCGGAGGAGAATAGGTGGAAGTGATAGTCCTCTGAGCATACCTTTTTTTATAGATTTGACTTTTGAAAGTATGGTAATATGTCACACTTTCAAAAATAAAATTAAATCAATAAGAATGGAAAGGAGGTAAGTTAAAACTGAACGCAAACTGAAACAATGGAAATAATCAAATAAGCACCATAACCACACTAAAAGGAAAAGAAGAATCAACTCAAGTAACTTAACACAGTATTTGACTACATACCCTCAACTGGGGGCAGGGGTGTGGCGGGAGGGGGAAGAATTGGAAACAAATCCTGAACTCCTTTTGGTAGGTCTGCTGTTTGTAATGGTGTGGGCAAAGCAATTCAGAAACCATCTTGGATGTAATAAACCACTTTAGATGTAATACAGGATTGAGCAAATATGTTGATACGGTTGGGAGCCAGGATTCTTACTGAGGGAGGGACATATAAATACAGAGTGGGCAAAGCAAGAAATAACTCTGTGAGGAGGTATCAGTGTAAATTCATGATTTCTAAAATATGTATATGCATGTTGATATTATACATATGTATGAATATGCAAATATGTGTGTGTATGTACGTGTGCATACACAAGCATATATTTCCTAGCTCTGTCCATTGAAAGAGCCAGGAAGCAAAGGCACTCCACTAGCAATGAGGACACCCAGTTCTCTGAACTTGATCTCTGATACCTTCACCACTACAAGGAGTCATGCTCCTCACCGAAATGACTGAGTCCAGGCCTGGTACAAGATAGGCTTGGAACCCCACCCAGGAAGTAAGGCAGCACTTTTGAAGAAATGGGGTTTTGAGGGCAGAATGGAAGATGCGGAGGGAGTGCTGGGGTCAGCAAACACGTTTTGTAACCATTGCGGTAAAGACTGGATTAGGGAAGAATCAGGGGATGCTCAATCTAGGGGGCAATTTTGTTAAGGAAAATTTGCATGGTCTCCCTGCACTGCTTATTCATTGTAAGGGAGAAAACACTAGCAATAATTAATTATATAGCATTTAGGTGTCAAGAGTCATGACGTATTTAACTCACTTTAAGATGGTTTGGGGGTAAAATGCATATTTTTATATTGTGCTGCTTTTATTTTTGCAACTTTTTGTAAGCTTGGAATTATTTCTGGATGGTTAAAAACAAACAAACAAACAAAACAAAAAAACGCCACTACACGGAAAGTGTCTGAGAGTCAAGCTCATGAAGAATGCAGTTTTCATCCAAGAGAGGGTTGGGGTCTGACTGAGTAATCACAGCAGATGAGGAGCTGAGCGAGGTGACCCCAGCTGATAGGATACAGAGGCTGAATCCCAGGCAGTGGAGGTGGGTATGGGCCTATTGGAGATGCCCAATTGTAGCTGGAGAGGTGAATGTCCACCACGAAGCCTGATGCAATAAGGCACCTGTGACTAATGCACACACCTGGCCTTGTGTGGCTTAGGCCACTGTCAGCCCTGGAGAATAAGCCTCCCACAGTAGAGATCTCCAGACACAGGTTCAGCATCTCCTATACCAACCTCATGTGACCCTGACCCAGTGGAGCTTGTTCTTGGCTCCATTTCTGACTGCGATCCCTCCTGTGACCTCACCTGCATGTGCTGACTTCTCCCTCCTCCCAGCAGTCAGCCCATGGCTTTCCTCTAGGTTTTCTGGCTCAACATGCTGTGCCCTCACCCTGACTCCTTGGTTTCCCTATGACTCAGGGCTCTGGCTCCCTGCCCCAGGACTCCACCCTGCCTATGTTCTGTTCCTCCCAGCTAAGGCCCCAGAGGAGGAAAGAGGGGGAGTGTTTAACCCAGAACCTGCCAGGTTACTAAGACCACCTCCCCCACCCCTATCACTGAAAGGACAACTTGGGACTTCTGGTTCTGTGAGCCCAGCTACTGACTCAACCATACCTGCAGAACACTGCAGATACACAGTGACCCAATAAACTGTAAGCAGATCAGTCTGGGTAGCTGGTACTCTATCAGGGCATTGGTTCCTGACTGCAGAACACACCCAGCACGTCACAGCCCATAGCCCTGAAGTCTGCCTGTCCTTCCCCCTCTCAAGGTTGCAGGTGTTTGGGAAACACAAGGAAGGAGCATCAAAAACAGGCTAGCTCAATAGACGTGATGCTTGGAGCCCCAAGTTTCCAGCTAATGCTTGCTTCCCAAGCTCTAGCACATGAGCTCTAGCTCTGGAGCAGACAGTCCTGAGTCTACTCCCATTTCTACTGCTTGCTAGGAGTCCTTACACTGTTATTTCACCTATTCAGGTTCAGTTCCTCATCTATGACATAGGGATAATGCATGGTAGGCACCTAGCGCAGTATCTGGAACATGGTTGGTGTGCAAAAATAGTAGCCATTGATTCAGGAAAGAATCACTGATAGATGCTTAAA
This sequence comes from Phocoena phocoena, assembly GCF_963924675.1. Taxonomy (NCBI): domain Eukaryota; kingdom Metazoa; phylum Chordata; class Mammalia; order Artiodactyla; family Phocoenidae; genus Phocoena; species Phocoena phocoena. The sequence continues at coordinate 14,701,235 of NC_089233.1, forward strand.
TTAGTGAGTGAAAGTCTGATGAGGAAGAGGATATTTACATAATCTTAAAACATCTCTCCATAAATTATTTACTAATTCTAAAAGGGAAAATAATCAAAGGACACTATCAAGAGAGTGAAAAGACAACACACAAATGGGAGTAAATATTTGCAAATCATATATCTGATAAGGAATTAATACCCAAAATACATAAAGAACTGAACTTCTGCAACTCAACAACAAATACAATTCAAAGGACTCAAATAGACATATATCCAAAGAAGAAACACAAGTGCTCAATAAGCACATGAAAAGATACTCAACATCACTAATCATTAGGGAAATGCAAATCAAAACCACAATGAGATGACGCTTAATACTCATGAGGATGGCTGTTACTAAAACAAAAGCAAAGCTGAAAAAAAAAAATGTTGGCCAAGGATGTAGAAAAACTGGAATCCAAGTGCACTGCTGGTGGGAATATAAAATGGTGCTGCCACTGTGGAAAAATGGAAAAGCCACTGTGACAGTTCTTCAAAAAGTTAAAAACAGGGAGTTCTTGGGTGGCCTAATGGTTAGGATTCCAGGCTTTCCCTGCCATGGCCCGGGTTCAATCCCTGGTCGGGGGACTGAGATTCTGCAAGCTCAGTGCAACCAAAAAAACAAAACGGGACACACACACAAACAACAAAAAAAGTTAAAATAGAATTACTGTATAATCCAGCAATTCCACTTCTAGATATATACTCAAAAGAACTGAAAGCAGGGACTCAGACAGATATTTGTACACCAATGTTCAAAGGTAGAAACAACTGAAGTGTCCATCAATAAATGAATGGATCAACAAAATGTGATATATACATACAATGGAATATTATTCAGTCATAAAAAGGAACAAAATTCTGATACCTACTACAACATGGATGATCTTGAAAACATTATGCTTAGTAGAATAAAGCAGACACTGAAGGACATTAAGTACTTAGAATAGGCAAATTCATAGAGACAGAAAGTAGAATAGAGGTTACCAGGGGCTAGAGAAAGAGGGGGAATGGGGGATTACTGTTTAATGGGTACAGAGTTTTAGTTTGGGGTGATAAAAAAGTTCTGAAAATATACAGTGGTGATGATTGCACAACACTGTGAATATACTGAATTGTTAAACTAAAAATGGTTAAAATGATAAATTTTATGTTATATGTATATTTTACCACAATTTTTTAACTGTAAGGGGTACTAAGGTCTGAAGCAGTGTGGGTCCCTTTGAACTCTCTAAACTGACTGGCTTCCTTGACAGTGCCTCACAGTGAGAAGACACAGCTGGGATAAAGTCAAAATTGAGCAAAACAGGGACAATAGAGAGACAAAGAAAGAAGAGGTCTAAATCAGGGTCTTAAAGGGCTAGACCATAATATTTTTGGCTTGTAGGCTATACGGTCCATGTTGCAACTCCTCAGTTTTGCAGATTTGGCCTGAGAGCAGCCATAAACATATGTAAATGAATGAGCAGGGCTGTGGTCTAATGAAACCTTATTTACAAAAAAAACAGGTGGCCTTTGCCAATCCTTGGTCTAAAAAAAAGAGTGGGAGGGGAACAGAGTCAGCAAGCCACCATATTTTTAAATATTATATGAAAACAACAAAAGAGGGAGGTTTGTGAAGTTTGTAAAACCATCCTGAACCACACAACTCCTTCTAAAAGTTCCAGAAAACTAATTTCATATAAAAATAAGCAGCAGAAAATTATTGGGGTCAAATTTCATACAAGGTTATTATTTAAAAAAAAAAAGAGTATAACATTTCTATAAGCTAATGAGAGCACACCAGAAATACATGCACACGAAACAGCTCAAATTGCAACCTACCATTTTAAAACCAGCTAAAAATTAATAAGAAATGATACATGACATGAATGAACCACAGTAAATAAAGTTAGAAAAACTCATAAATAAGAGTTTTACTTTACTCAGAGTAAAAATTAGAAGGGGAAAAAAATGAAGACTAAATTAGAAGAAACATAAGACCAAATAAATGCAATTAAAAAAAATGTCTTAAGGAAAATAGGAGGAAATTTTTTAAAGAAATCATAGAAGAGGGCTTCACTGGTGGTACAGTGGTTAAGAACTGCCAATGCAGGGGTGAAGACTAAATTAGAAGAAACATAAGACCAAATAAATGCAATTTAAAAAAATGTCTTAAGGAAAATAGGAGGAAATTTTTTAAAGAAATCATAGAAGAGGGCTTCACTGGTGGTGCAGTGGTTAAGAACTGCCAATGCAGGGGACACGGGTTTGAGCCCAGCTTTGGGAAGATCCCACATGCTGTGGAGCAACTAAGCCCGTGCACCACAACTACTGAGCCTGTACTCTACAGCCTGTGTGCCACAACTACTAAGCCCATGTGCCACAACTACTGAAGCCCACATGCCTAGAGCCCATGCTCTGCAACAAGAGAAGCCACCACAATGAGAAGCCTGCACACCACAACGAAGAGTAGAGCCCACTCCCCACACTAGAGAAAGCCCACGTGCAGCAATGAAGACCCAGTGCGGTCAAAAATAAAATAAATTTATTTTTTTAAAAAAAGAAATCATAGAAGAGAGCAAAATGATCTGAATGAAAATGACAAATATGGAAGATAGGCAGAATATAGAAGTCTCTGAAGCAGAGAAGTGAAGCAAATGAACAGAATAAATATAAAAATCAAGAAAATAGGGCTTCCCTGGTGGCACAGTGGTTGAGAGTCCACCTGCCGATGCAGGGGACACAGGTTCATGCCCCGGTCCGGGAAGATCCCACATGCCGCGGAGCGGCTGGGCCCGTGAGCCATGGCCGCTGAGCCTGTGCGTCCGGAGCCTGTGCTCCGCAACGGGAGAGGCCACAGCAGTGAGAGGCCCGCGTACCGCAAAAAAAAAAAAAAAAGGGGGGGGGAGCAAAAATCAAGAAAATAGATAAAAAATCAAGGTATATATATATCTTGGTATAAAATATGTATAAAATCAAGAAAGTATGTAAAAAAAATTCCAGAAATGTTCCCAAATTGAAGAAAAAAATATCTGAAACTATATATACACCATACGCATCTAAAAATACTTGACTCAAACAACCACTGCCAAGACATATTCTAGTAAATTCACCAGACTTTCAGGAGAAAAAAAAAATCCTTTGAGCATCTAGGCAAAAAGAAAAAAGAAAAAAGAAGAAAGAAAAGCAAGTGGCTTATACAAGAAACAAAATGAGGATACTGTCAGACTTTTTAACGTAAGTGCTTGATGCCAGAAGAAAACAGAGTAACTGAATATTTTAAATTCAAGGAAAAGAAAATGTGACTCAAAGACTTTGTATCCAGGAAAATTGACTTTCAGATATAAAGAGCACATACTATTATCAACATGCAAGAGCTCAGGAAGGGTTTTCTGGAGAATGGCGGGTATGAGCCAAATCTTGAGTTACAACTTGGATACCTGAAGAAGGCGTGTAGTATAAGCAGATGGCACAGTATTCACAAAAACATAGGGATAGGAAAACAAAGAATATTTTCAAGGAATGTTCTTTCTTTCACTAACTTTTACTCATCCTTCAAGTCCAAACATTCCTTTCTCAGAGAACCTTTCCTGATTCTACCAGACTAGGTCAGGTTCTCTGTTATATGCTCTCTTAGCTCATTCTCACTTCTAATTCCAACTGTAGTTATAATGAAATAATGAATTATGAAACTGATCAGTTAGCATCTCTTCCCCTAGAACATAAAGCTTTCTGAAGGCAGCGGCTCTGGATGACAGAGTCACATCGTACCTTCACTGCCTTGCATGGTAGACACTCAAAAACGTGTTCAGTAAATGAATGAGTGGATCCATTCGGCTGGAACAGAGGGTTGTACAGGAGACTAATAAAGTTGGAAATTTTATTGGGAACCAGATTGGGAAGGACCTAGAATGCTAGGGTTAAATGCTTAGATTTTTATATATATTCACATGTTGTTTATCCACTTATCCATCAACAGATATTGGGGTTCTTTCTACTTTTTGGTTATTGAAAATAATACTGCTATGAACATGGGTATACAAATATTTGTTCAAGTTCCTGCTTTCAATTCTCTGGGGTATGTACCCAGAAGTGGAATTGCTGGATCATATGATAACTCCACATTTAACGTTTTGAGGAACTACCATACTGTTTTCCACAGTGAATGAACCATTTTACATTCCCACAAACAATGCACAAAGAGCCTAATTCCTCCATATCTTCAACAACACTTGTTATTTTGTTTTATTTTATAATAGCCACCCTAACTGATGTGGATCTCTTAGTGGTTCTGATTTGCATTTCCCTAACGACTAGCAATGTCCAGCATCTTTTTACAAACTTATGGAACATTTGTATATCTCCTTTGGAGAAATGTCTATGACATACTTTTTTCTTAAAATTTTCAGTATTTCCAGGCTTTGCAGTTCATCCACAAGTTTTTTCAAATTGTTGCAAATCTCAAAAAATTTTCCAACGTGTTTATTGAAAAAAATCTACATATAAGTGGACCCACACAGTTCAAACTCATGTTGTTCAAGGCCAACTGTAATTTCAACAGCTTTGAATGTACTGACTTGTTTTGTGGCCTAATGTATGGTCTGTACTGGAGAATGTTCCACATGCACTTGAGAAAAGTGTATTCTGCTGTTGTTGGGTAGAGTGTCTGTAAGTCTGTTAGTTCCAGGTGGTAATAGTATTGTTCAGGTCCTTTATTTCCTTATTGATTCTGCCTGGTTGTTCTTGCATTACTGAAAGAGGTATTGAAATTTCCTACTATTATTGTGGAGCTATCTATTTCTCCCTTCAATTCTGTCAATTTTTATTTCAAATATTTTGCTGGTCTTATTACATACATAAATGTTTTAAACTATTATATTTTCTTGCTGTACTAAACTTTTTATAATATCTTTGTCTCATATCTTTTTAAAGTCTATTTTGTCTTATCAGTATATTCACTCCCACTCTCTTTTGGTTACTATTTGCATGAAATATCTTTTTCCATCCTTTCATTTTCAACCTATTTGTGTCCTTAGATCTTAAGTGAGTCTCTTGTAGAGAGCATATAGTTGGGTCATGTTTTTCAAATATATTTTGCCCATCCATGATTTTTTTTTTAAAGAATTTTTATTTATTTATGGCTGTGTTGGGTCTTCGTTTCGTGCGAGGGCTTTCTCTAGTTGCAGCAAGTGGGGGCCACTCTTTATTGCGGTGCGGGGACCACTCTTCATTGCGGTGCCGCGGACCTTTCACTATCGCGGCCTCTCCTTGCGGGGCACAGGCTCCAGACGCGCAGGTTCAGTAGTTGTGGCTCACGGGCCTAGTTGCTCCGCGGCATGTGGGATCTTCCCAGACCAGGGCTCGAACCCGTGTCCCCTGCATTGGCAGGCAGATTCTCAACCACTGTGCCACCAGGGAAGCCCCATCTATGATTTTTGATTGGGGAGTTTAATCCATTTAAAGTAATTACTGATAGGGAAATACAACTTTTGCCATTTTGCTATTTGCTTTCTATATGTTTAATACCCTTTTTGTCTCTCATTTCTTCCATTACTGTCTTCCTTTTTGTTTTGTTGATTTTTTGTGACATGTCTGAATTCCCTTCTCATTTCCTTTTGTGTATATTCTGGATGTTTTCTTTGTGCTTATCTTGGTGATTATATATAAAATGCTAAAGTTATATCAATCTATTTTTTACTGATACAAATACCTTAAATCACATATAAAAACACTCTCTTTTACAGCTCTGCCCTCCCCCTCTATGTTATTGATGTCACAAATTACATCTTTATATAATGGGTACCATTTAACATAGATTGATAATTTTTTATGCTTTTCTCTTTTAAATCCTGTGAAAGAATAAAAAATGAAGTTATGAAAAAATTATAATACTGGTTTTTATATCTGTCCATGTATTTACCTTTACTGAAGATCTTTATATCTTCACATGACTTCGAGTTACTATTCAGAGTCCTTTCATTTCAACCTGAAGGACTCCCTTGAGCATTTCTTTTAAGGCAGGTCTAGTGGTAATGAACGCCCTCAGCTTTTGTTCAGCTAGGAAACTCATAATTTCTCCCTCAATAAAAGTATTTTTTTGGACTTCCCAGGTGGCGCAGTGGTTAAGAATCCGCCTGCCACTGCAGAGGACAAGGGTTTGATCCCTGGTCCAGGAAGATGCCACACGCCGTGGAGCAACTAAGCCTGTGCACCACAACTACTGAGCCTGCACCCTAGAGCCTGCAAGCCACAACTACTGAGCCTGTGTGCCACAACTACTGAAGCCCACACACCTAGAGCCCATGCTCTGCAACAAGAGAAACCACTGCAATGAGAAGCACTTGCACCACAACAAAGAGTAGACCCTGCTCACCGCAACTAGAGAAAGCCCGTGTGCAGCCATGAAGAGCCAACACAGCCAAATATAAATAAAATTATTTAAAACAAGTATTTTTTGTGTGTGGAGAAGTACAAAATTTACTATCTCAACCATTTTTAAGTGTACAGTTCATTGGCGCTAAATACATTTACATTGTTGTGCAATGAATTTCCAGAACTCTTTTCAACTTGCAAGCAAAACTGAAATCTATAACCATTAAACAACAACCAATTATCTCCTCCCCCTGGTCCGTGGAAACCACCATTCTATGTTTGTGTTTATGATTTTGACTATATCTCATATAAGTGGAACCATAAAGTATCTGTCCTTTTGTGACTGGTTTATTTCACTTAGCATAATATCCCCAAGTTTCATCCATGCTGTGGCATGTGTCAGGTTTTCCTTTATGGCTGAATTATATTCCAGTATATGTATAGATCACATTTTGTTTATCCATTAATCTGTCAATGGACACTTCATTTTGCTGCCACCTTTTGGATAGTGAGAATAATGCTCCTATGAACATGGGTGTACAAATACGTCTTTTAGATCCTGCTTTCAATTATTTGGGTATATACCCAGAAGTGGAATTGCTGGATTATACAATAATTCTATGCTTATTTTTTTGAGGTCCTGCTATACTGTTTTCTGTATGTTAACACCATTTTACATTACCATCAACAGTACATAAGGGTTCCAATCTCTACATCCTCCCCAACACTTGTTATTTTGTTTTGTTTTATAGTAGCTATTCTAATGGGTGTGAGGTGATTCTCTCTCATTTTTGAGGGATAGTTTTGCCAGGTATAGAATTCTCAGTTCAAAGTCTTTTTTTTTTTTTCTTTCAGCATTTTAAATACATCATCCTGTTCCCTTCTGGCCTCCGAAGTTTTTGCTGAGAAATTAACTGATAATCTTATTGATGATCCCTTGCACATGACTAGTCACCTTTCTCTTGCTGCTTTCAACATTGTCCTTATTTTTCTACAGTTTGATTACAATGTGTCTTGGTGTGGGTCTTTCTGGATTTATCCTACTTGGATTTTAAACTTCTTTGATTTGTAGATGCATGTCTTCACAAATTTGGGTAGCTTTTGGCCAATATTTCTTCAAATAATCTCTTCCTCTTTCTCTCTTCTTCTGGTACTTGCATATACATATATTGGTCCTCTTGTTGATGTGCTAAGTCCCTAAGGATCTGTTTGTTTTCCTTTTTTGCTCCTGTGCTGATTCTTTCTTCTGCCTTCTCAAATCTGTTGTTGAACCCTCAGTGAAATTTTCAATTAAGTTACTGTGTTTTTCAGCTCCAGAATGTTTCCTTTTTATAATTTGTTACTATTCTCATTTTATTCATATATCATTTTCCTGATTTCCTATAGTCCTTTGTATGTCTTCCTTTAACTCTTTATTTCAGACAGTTGTTTTAAAGTCTTTATTTAGTAAGTCTGATACCTATGTTTCTTCAGGGAAGGTTCCTGCACTTCATTTTCTTCCTTTGAATAGGCCAGGCTATCCTGTTCCTTGCAATTTTTTTGTTGTTGAAAATTGGGCATTTGAAAAAACCACCACCTCTCCTGGCCTTGGCAAACTGGGTCTATGCCAGCAAAATCGTTTACTGATTAGGATATGTTGTGAGCCTTAGGATCAGCCAAAGTAGAAAGCTAAGTCTTCAGATGTGTTCTTAGCATACATCTCACCTGGATCTGTGTACCTTTTGTGATTTCTCTCTATACAAATTGCTTTTATATGTCTTACACAGAGTTCTTACTCATTTCTCCTTGGGGCCTTAGATAGTCTATTGTATGTCTCCACCCACAGTGTCTTGTCTTAGGTGTCTTGTGAGTCTAATTCTACTGATTTTATAAGCAATTATTGTCACTTTCTATTGAGTTCCCCTGCAGAGATCCAATTAGGGGAAACAGAAACTAGTTCTTCAGGCAGCTCCCAGACAAGTTAGAATACTGCAAATAAGGTTTGCTCTGCTCCCTTCAGTTTGAAGGAGGGAACGGAGAAAGGGGCTTCTGCCTCCTCCAGAGCAAGATTGCCCAGAGGTGAGGGGACAAGGGTGAGCAAAAATTCCACAAAATTTTCTACCATTTTGAATGTAGCTTTTTCTTGATTGGCCATTCTTGGTTACTGTAGGCCTCTGACTGTTTTCCAGAGCTCGCACAAGCTCACTTTAGCTAGCTTTTGGTTGTTTTTGATGTCTCTGTTGTGGAACAAGAGGTTGGAGCTTCCTAGCTCTCCATTTTGCTCATGTCATATAGATTTTTTATTCTCAATGTCATAGGAAGACTTTCAGTTTTTGAGCTGAGGGTATGATGTAAAGAAAGACTATTTTAGGTATATTAAGTACAGACAGGGTACACAATGGATCAAGAGAAAACAGTGGAAGCATTAAATTAACCTGTCTTATCTTGCAAGCCATATGCAACTTGAGGTTTGACTCTATGGCCCAAGGATATAGCACTGAACCTGGCACATACTATGTGCTCAACAAACCTTTGTTGAACCTAAAATCATAGCTTATGTGACAGAACACAGAATCCCCAAGCCAGCCCCATAGTGTGTGGCAGGTAAGACAGTCAAGACTAAACACACTTTAAGACTTCTGCATCATGCTAGTGGGTAGAATCTACACCAGGATTCAGCATGCCAGCTCTTGAAGCATCCATGGGAAGAGTGCAGATGTCCTACAGAACACAATGAGGACCTCATGAGGAAGATTATCGGTGGAGAGGGAACCTTCTCCTCCCAACTCTGGAACCATCTAAACAAGGATCAGCAAATTACAGATTACTGCCCAATTCTGTAAATAGTTGTAGTGGAACACAGTCCCACTCATCTATATATTGTCCATGGCTGCTTTCATGCTGTAACAGCAGAATTATGTAGTTGTGATGGTAATTTATGACCTGCAAAGGCTAAAATACTATCTGGCCCTTTACAGATGAAGCTTGCTGATCCCTGTTCTAAACAGTAGAGTGAAGTCTAAAGGGGCTAGAGGCTGCTGTGGATTACATAACATTTAATAAGGGCCTAAAATGACAGATAACTCAGTAGTCCACAGGAACCGACCGATGAAACTTAGTCACTTTCTTTTCAGGGAGAGAATACTTTGGGGGGGGGCGGCGGGGAACAGGGACAGGTTTCAACAAATGGTGCTAGGATAAATGGATATGCAAAAGAATGAAGCTGGACTCCCTCCTCATACCATATACAAAAATAACCTCAAATGGATTGAAGGCCTAAATGTATAAAAGTTTTAGAAGTTACACAGTAGCAAATATTTATGACATTGGTTTAGGCAATGGATTCTTAGATATGAGGCCAAAATTAGAAGCAAAAACAACCAAAAGGAGATATACTGGATTTTATCTAAATTAAAAACTTAGGTGCTCCAAAGGACACCATAAAGAAAGTGAAAAGACAACCCAAAAATGGGAGAAAATAACTGTATATCATATATCTGCCAAGGGCCTAGTATCTAGATTATATAAAGAAATCTTACAATTCAACAATAAAGACAAACCACCCAATTAAAAGTGGGCAAAGGAGAAGAACAAAGCTAGGAGTCTGATGCTACATGACTTTAAGATTTAATACAAAGCTACAATAATCAAGGCAATGTGACATTGGTGAAAGAACAGAAAACAGACCAATAGAACAAAATAGAGCCTAGAAACAGACCCACACAAAGAAAATCAACTGATCTTTGCCAAAGGAACAAAAGCAACTGAATGGAGAAAGGACAGTCTTTTCCACAAATGGTGCTGGAGCAACTGAATATTCACATGCAAAAATGAATGTAGCGACTTCCCTGGCAGTCCAGTGGTTAAGACTCTACGCAACCACTGCAGGGAGAGCAGGTTTGATCCCTGGTAGAGGAACTAAGATCCCACATGCCACGAGGCATAGCACCCTCCCCCCACCCCGAAAAAAAGAATGTAGACAAAGGTCTTAGACTTTTTACAAAAATTAACCCAAAATGGATCATAGACTTAAATGTAAAATGCAAAACTATAAAACTCCAAAAGATAACACAGAAGAAAATCTAGGTGACCTTGGGCTTCATGATGACATTTTAGGTACAATATCAAAAGCATGATCCATGAGGGAATTCCCTGGCGGTCCAGTGGTTAGGACTCTGCGCTTCCAGTGCAGGGGGAGCGGGTTTGATCCTTGGTCAGAGAACTAAGATCCCACATGCCACGCAGTGAGGCCAACAACAACAAAAAAACATGAACCATGAAAGAAAAAATGGATAGGATGGACTTCATTAAAATTAAAACTTCTGCTCTGTGAAAGATACTGTTAAGAGAATGAAAAGAGAAGCCACAGAGACTGGGAGAAAAATATTTGTAAAACACATATTTGATAAAGAACTAGTTTCCAAAATATATTTTAAAAACTTCTTAAATCTCAAAAGCCTAATGAAAAAATGAGCAAGAGGTTGGGACACTTCATCAAAAAAGACAGAGAGATGGCAGATAAACACATGAAAAGATGCTGAACATACATCTTTAGGGAACTGCAAATTAAAACAACAATGTGATAATATCGCACACCTATTAGAGTGACCAAAATCCAAAACACTGACACCACCAAATTCTGGTGAGGATGTGGAACAAAAGAAACTCTCATTCATGCTGGTGGTGATGCAAACTGGTGCAGCCACTTTGGAAGACAATTTGGCAGTTTCTTATAAAGCTAAACATACTCTTACCATATGATCCAACTATCACACTCCTTGGTATTTACACAAATGAGTTAAAAACTTCTGTCCACATAAACCTGCACACAAATGTTTATAGCAGCTATTTTTGATAATTGCCAAAACTTGACGGTAACCAAGATTTCCTTCAACAGGTGAATGGATAAACAATCTGGTAGATGCAGATAATGGAATATTATTCAATACTAAAAACAAATGAACTGTCATGCTATGAAATGACATGGAGTAACCTAAGTGAAAAATCCAACCTGAAAAGGTTACATACTGTATGATTCCAACTATACGACATTCTGGAAAAGGCAAAACTATGAAGACAGTGAAAAGATCAGTGGTTGCCAACAATTTAGAGGAAGGGAGGGAGGGATGAATAGATGGAACATACGGTATTTTTAGGGCACTGAAAGTATTCTGATGACACTGTAATGATGTCACATATAACATTATATATATAATATTACATATTTGTCAAAACCCATTCTAGGTATGCATTACTGCACTTTCTGCACTTACATTAGGTTCACAAAGAATGAACCTAACGTAAACTATGGACTTTTAGTAACGATGTACCAATACTGGCTCATCAACTGTAACAAATGCACCACACTAATGCAAGATGTTAATAGGGGAAACTGTGTGTTGGGAGGGGTGGGGACAAGGGACTATATAGGAACTCTCTGTACTTTCTGCTCAATTTCTCTGTAAACCTAAAACTCCTTGAAAAAACAAAATCTATTAATTTTTTAAGGTGCAAAGGATTTCAATAGGCATTTTTCCAAATAAGATATACAAGTGGCCAATAAGCACATGAAAAGATGCTCAACCTTAGGAGCTACTAGGGAAATACAAATAAAAACCACGAGATAGCACTTCACAAACACTAGGCTGGCTATAATCAACAAGAGGGACAATAACAAGCGAAAGATTGGATTCCATCATTTTTGGCCACGCTGCGTGGCTTGTGGGACCTTAGTTCCCTGACCAGGGACTGAACCCTGGCCATGGCAGTGAAAGCGCCGAGTCCTAACCACTGGACCGCTGGACCAGGGAATTCCCTGGATTCCATCTTGTGTTGTTAGTGGAAACATGAAATGGTACATATACTATGGAAAACAGTTTGGTAGTTCATCAAAAAGTTAAACACAGGGACTTCCCTGGTGGTCCAGTGGTTAAGATTCTGTGCTTCCACTGCAGGGGGCATGGGTATGAACCCTGGTTGGGGAACTAAGATTCCGCATGCCACAAGGCATGGCCAAAAAATTAGTTAAAAAAAAAAAAAAGTTAAACACAGAGTTACCATATGACCCAACAATTCCACTCCTAGGTATGTATATTCAAGAAAGGTAAACAGTCACAAAAGATTTATATATGAACGTTCACAGCAGCATATTCATAACAGCCAAAGAGTAGACACAACCAAAATGTCTATCAACTGATGAATTGATAAACAAAATGTGGTATATCCCTTCAATGAAGTATTATTCAGCCATAAAAAGGAATGGTACAACACACTTGAGCCTTGAAAAAATTATGCTAAATGAAAGAAGTCAGATACAAGAGGCCATATACTGTTTGATTCAATTTACATGAAATGTCCAAAATAGGCAAATACAGACAGACAGAAAGTAGAAAGTAGATTACTGGTTGCCAGGGACTATGGGTAATTGGGAATGACTGCTAACGGATATGGGGCTTCTTTTAGGGGTGATGAAACCATTTTGGAATTAGGTAGTAGTGATGATTGTATAATCTTGTGATTATACTCAAAACCACTGAGTGGTATATTTTAAAATGATAAATTTTATGGTACATGAATTATATCTTTTTTTTTTAAGATCTTTTTGATGTGGAACATTTTTCTCTTTTATAAGTCTTTATTAAACTTGTTACAACATTGCTTCTGCTTTATGTTTTGGCCCCTTGGCCATGAGGCACGTGGGACCCCAGCTCCCTGACCAGGGAACAAACCCACACCCCCCGCATTGGAAGGCTAAGTGCAGCTTCCACTGGACTGCCAAGGAAGCCCCTGTGAATTATACCTTTATTTTTAAAATATGTAAAAGGATTTCTGGCCAGTTCTGGGCAGTTTTGCTTCCTTTTATCCCCTTAGTTCATTGTGTAATTAAATAAGATTGACGATCCTTTTCAGGGTATGTGGTCTGTTTTATAGTTTACTGAGAAATGATACATTTACACAAGCAGTAATAAACTGATTTCAGGGGAGAAAATGATTTAGCAAAGAATATACGGGAGGATTGATCCTCTCATCTCTCACTAGGGTATAAGCTCTTGAGAGCTGGTATGCTTACACAATGACTGATTAGGAAAACAGTACCCATTATTTTATGAACAAGCCTTGAATAAGTGGCAAGTCCTCTGAGGTGGTAGTGGGTCATACAGTAACTTTTAAGCAAAAAGAGCCAAGGAAATTATTTGGATAAACCTCTGAGAGTCAACTTCATCTTTTAAGAGTTCAGCAGTACCTTCTTGAAAGATCATTCCCCTCAGTGCTGCGTCTCCCAGAGTGACTGGACTGGGTGTCAGTCTCCATGTTTGGGACATAACTTAACTATCCACTATACATTTAATAACTTTTGCAGAGGCCAAGGACAACATGGAAATAAACACATTTTTTTTTCTTTTTAAAGAATAAAACAGTCACCTGGTCAAAAACTGAAGCCATACAAAAGGACATAAAATGAAAAGCAAGTCTCATAGACTCCCAGCTCTCCTTTCCAGATATGATCCTGGTTAAGTTTCTGTGTAAATTACAACCTTTTATTTCTGAAATGTTGATTACTAATGCTATGGGAATATTACAAAGACCATATTTCTTATAAAGGTTAAGTCTCCTAGAGCCTGTCTGACTTAATCAGAAACTTAATCAGAGGCTAAATTCAGGTCCCAAATAAAGAAACTTAAAATTTTCTTGAAATCCAACAGAAAATTTAGATCTAAATAGATTGAACTTAAGAAAAAAATTAAAATTAAAAAAATACATATATATGTTAGCTTTTAAGTCAGATTTCATTTCATTTCTTCCTATCCATGGCAAAACAAACTCTTCTTCAAAGATTTATAAAAATAGCACAAGTTGGCAGTCACCTGCAAACAATTTATTATTAACTAATTAAGCCCTAAATCCATGAAGAAAAAGCACCTAACACACTCAAGGTCAAAATGCAACAAAAATAATACAAGCACATGCATGCCTTGACAAATCAACAGCTCCTGGTAAAATTCCTGATACTCAAAAGAGAGATTTAAAAATAAATGCCCTGGGCCTTTATCACCTTCTGAGATGACCCATGCTCTGTCTGTGGAGTGTGTTTCTCTCTAAATAAATCCACTTCTTACCTATCACTTTGTCTCTCACTGAATTCTTTCTGCAATGAAAAATAAAAATAAAAATATAAATGCCCTGTACATGTATGGCTGATTCATTTTGTTGTGCAGTGGAGGCTAACACAACATTGTAAAGCAAACATACTCCAATAAAAATTAATTTTAAAAATATAAAATAAAAAATAAATGCCCTGTTAATTTCAACGTTGCCTGTAAGCAGATCTCAATTGATCTTTAGATGATAAGGTTAAGATGAACATAACTGCCTATTGGCAGGGGTGGTGGGGAGGCTGAAATAACCTGGGAATTCCAAGGGGTGGGAAGTAATCCAATTAACAGAAGCACTGAAAATGTGATCTTACAACATGAGTACCAATTTGAAAAATTAATGTCTATGGGGATTTTCTTCCCCAAATAGGGAGCAGAGTGAATATGGGAAATTAATTTTTAACAATATTCCTAGGATCTAAGGCAACTACATGTCTGAGGCTACTAAACTCTCCAAAGCCTGAATATTAACAAGTCCTTCACATGGTAATTATTCTAATATTTTAAATTCAAAAACTGATGCAACAGTCAAAAAATTCAAATTCTTAGTAATTAACCTCTAGCTCTTCATGTTCCATCCACAAAAAGAGCTACATAACTATACCCTCTCCATTTTTGGGTTTTTTTTTGTTTCGAGCCACAATTTGCACCTTGTGGGATCTTAGTTCCTTGACCAGGGATTGAACCCATGCCCTCAGCAGTGAAAGTGCAGAGTCCTAACCACTGGAACCCCAGGGAATTGCCCTTTTTAAAAGCTGCAAACAATTTGCCCATTGTGCAAATGAAGCTCACCTGGCTTCAACAGGCAGAGCCTGTCACAGGGCAGGAAACTGAAGGTATTCAGAAAGGCAGGTGACATGGTCATTCAGTCTGGAGTGCCTCTTTTCAACTGGAGCGAGCTGGTGCTCTACCATTTAAGACTAATTAGTGAGCTGTAAACAAAGCCCATGCCAGCAGAGGAAAGGGGCCTTTAGACCTAATGAAGAGTTGTCCAGGCGTTCTCTTATCTCTGCTGTTCTCAAGGAAAAGATTCCTCTAAGGTGAGCCCAGTTCAGTGGCTCATTTTAACTTAGAGCAACTATTTGCTGCTTTGGGAGTTTTTAGCCATCCAACAGGATTCTCGTAACTCAGCTCTCATCCTAGCAGTGCTCTGCATGCCTGCTTGGGAAGCTCCTGGGGAAGCAGATGAAATTAATTAGGATATGGCCCATCAAAGCCAGTGCAAGTATTTTACCAGCTGTGTACAGGGACCTTCCCACAACCATGGCAAAGGCCACAGAAGAAATATTTTTACCACAGAGAGTTCCACAGTATTGTCCTCTTGGACTCACTCTTCCTCTCTTTAGCTCTCTGCCCTGACAACCTCAGCCTATCCACCACGTTTCTTCTTTCAGAGGCACAAGGATTTCTTTTTAGCTTGTTTTTGAGAAAGGCTTATTTTTGTGGTTTACCCAACTAACCAGGAAATCAGGCCTGTTGGGATAGAAGGTAAAACCAAATAAATAATCCTCTGAACGTCTGGGAAATGGCTGCTGGGCCTTTCAACTTCACGAGACACTTGGGCCAGTTGTGCTCTTCTATGCTGGGTCCTCTTCATCCATTGTCACGTCATCGCTGGTATTTTGCTTCTGCTCAGCCTCTGGCCCCGCAGGGAGGATGCTTGTGACGGTGTGGAGCAGAGCTTCTATCTGCTCCTCTGTCAGCCGTTCTTCACTCTCCTCCACCATCTGCAGAAGGAAAGAAAACCCTCCAGGAGTTACAATGGGGCCTCACAGACAGGGCCCTGCCCATGTTGTTCCTGGTCCCGGCCCAGCCCCTCAGCACAGAGCTCAGGACCTAGCTCCTGAGCTGCCCGGGGTCTCTAGGTCCTTTCCATCTTGGCTCCACGGGAGAGAGAAGCCAGCTCAAACTCCAGGGTAAGCTGATGTGGCCGCTCCAAACGGGTCAGTGAAAAAAGCGAGTTGCAGGTTAGCATTTTTCCTTAAAAAGCAAAGCCTAACAGTTCTCTACTCACTCATACACACACATGCGTGCACACACACACACACACACACTCATACACACACACACACACACACACACACACATGCATATGCTGTTTATGCAAAGAAAACTCACCTCTGGGGAGAGAAATGGCATTTTATATACTTTTGTATATAACAACAAGCCCATCTGTAACTCATGAATAGTATCAACAACTCATCTGATGACTGCCCGCTATGTGCCAAATGGCCTGTATGTTTTTCTATTCCTCACTACTACCAACACTGACAAGGCCCATCAGGGAGCTCTTGCGCCTGGCACTGCGCCTTGCACTTCACACCCATTATTTCTTTTAAACCTCACAGCAAGTCCAGCAAAGGGCAGAACTACAATCCCAAGCCAGACCTGCCCATCTCTAACACCTACAATCTAACACACACACCGTGGCCTTGGTCATCTCCTGGGAATGCAGGAGTCTGATGAGTGATGGCTGGGAAACAATCTCCCACCACCCCATCAAAGGTCCACTTAGAGCCCAGTTTCTGACATGGTCCTGGATATCTGAACACACAGATGATATCCACGATTTGTGGCCTCACCTCTAATTCTCAATATGTTAATTAACACAAACATGATGTCATCAACCACCTCTGTAAAAGCAGTATGCAGGCGGTCAAGTTACTTAACCACGCTCACTTGGTGGCATTAGCCATCTATCACAAATAGCTTTCTCAGTTAAAGGTGTCCAGGGTCCTACCCTGTGGCATAGCAATCTCTGAAATCTGGCAACTAAGACCAAAAGGAGTTTCAGAAAGAAATCCTGGCAGATTTGAGTAAAGCATGGCTCACAATCCTCAAAAGGACTTCAGTCTGACTGCCTAGCTTCACAAACAACAGTACAGAATCTAAAGAAGCCAGGTGACATGCCCAAGATCAAAGTCCTGGCAAACCATTGGTCTCTTCATTCACCTCAGTCCAAAAATGTTTCCACAACTAGATAATAATCCTGGGTGTTCTAGAGTAAAGATCCAGGTGAACCAATGGGGCTTCTTCCCATCACACTGTGAAATAAAATGACCATATTCTAAAGATTCAAAGGTTCCATGTAACTTCTCTACTGAACAAGAAACAATCCTCAAAAGCCCACTTTTACAATCAGCCATGTAAAATTACGGTCTGTAAAAGGAAATACTCTAACATACACCGCCTCCAAAGAATGAAGGAGGAGGAAGGAGGGATATATCTGACTTGATAATTTAATCTTGAGGAAAAAATGATCTCTATTTGGGAGAAAAGTGTCTCCAAGTTTATGAATAACTGGCACACACAGTTGATGATGAACTGTTTCCTCAGGGGAAGAGGGTGAAGGAGACTTAGACTGTTGTTAGACCAGTGACAACCTCCCTCCATTATCTGTGCTCCACAGTGGACCAGGGGTTTTCCTACAATCACTGCCACCAGAGCTTCTCTTCTCAATGATGCTGTACATAAAATGAGGACAATTTACAGACAAGTATATGGAGGCTCCGCATCACAAGGAAAACGTGATCTGTATCTCACAGCAAGCAGTGCAAGGTCTTTTGAGACTTTGAGTCCCAGCTCCTTCTAGAATATCACGGCCTCAAGTAAGAGGTTTCTATCATTTCATCTCTTAGAGACATTGTATGGCACACCAGAGTCCACTGGTTTGAAAGTTTGGTTGTATGACCTCTGAGGGCTCTTTTTAGAAAACCAAACAGAGAGGATTTTGACAGGCCACCTTCTTGCATCCCAATCTCTGGGTCTGACAGATCCAGTTTCATCTAGGTGTGTTCTTAGCAACAGGGCTGACAAGCTTTACTAATTTTGCCAAATTTGCCGAGAGCAGAAGCCTTTATCAGCACACAACCCTCAGGGATAGAGTCGGGAAATTTTCTTTCCCAGTCACAGGAAGAAAACCTGAGCTGTACTAAGCAGAATGAAATATACACAAAAAAGAAACTTGCAGAAACCAAAAACTTACTAACCCCTCTTGGATCGCTAGAGTAAATAATAACTATATTATTCCTCAGCTTTTCTTTCCAACACAGAAGAAACAGCCCAAATAAAGAAATGCAAAGCACCGTCTCAACATTCCCAAACATTAAAGGGTTCAAGTTGTTCTGAATGTAAGGGCAAATGAAATGTAAAAATACAAAGTTTTTGTAGGCAGGTCAACATAAATGATAAATTTTTTATCATAGATGAAGATCACACTGGTTATCAGGGCTGTCAGACTGGGCTGCTGCATTCCAAAAATGGTTGCTTCTCACTCTAAGCTGCCAAGCCTAACCTCCTACTTTCCTCAAAACAACGCAAAGTCTAACAGCAGCAGACACTTCTAGCTATATGACCCAGAACGGTTCACTTAACCTCTATATAGTTTGAGTTTTTCTAAAGTAAAACAAAAGTAACGCCTATAGTAAGGACCAAAGGAGAACATAATTTAAGCATGGAACTATGTAATTCAAGCCTTTTTACAATCACTAAACTACAATAGGCACAGATGGCAGTGCCGTTCAGGACAGTGGCCTGTGAGGTCAGGGGGGTCACGGTCCTGTCTTTAGGCCAGAGGACTCACAAATGGTCCCAAATGAATATATAGCAGGGCATGGCAGAGGTCACAGAGCTGGTGGCTTCCTCATTTCCTCACACACAGCAGGCAGCTGGCTGTGGATCTGAGGATCACAACAAATCATGGCTGAAGTTGAAATGAAAAAAAGAAGCTTCAGTCTCCAAAAGTGAATCCTGACAAATGCTGAATATTGGGATTACTTCTGGACCCAGGGAGAATAAGTGGCTGTAAGGTTAACACAGGGAAATTCTCAAGTCCTCTGCACTTTCCACTCTAGGGAAAACCTCATTTCTTATCCCTTTCTGGTGAGAAGAGACACTGCTACAAATCTTGGTAAATGATTTGCTAACCCTTTGTAGCCAAATCCCAGGCTGGGAAAAATCTGGCCAAAAAACAGTCCCACTGCTGGGAAATAACACACCCAGTTTTTAACAAGGCCTATCTACCTGTGGAAAGGAGGGGATGCCACACACACACCTTTCTCCTCACCATGTAGAAGCACATGGCTTGGAGGAACAGAGTAAGGTTTCTGAATCAGACCCACTCAGCCACTCACTAACCAAGACTATGGTGAGGGCATTAAAGGTGACGTATACAAAGCCCCTGGCACCAAGTCTGGCATAGAGCAGGCAATCTTAATAGCAGCTAATCTTATCAGGTAATGAGAGCTTTCTACAGGCTCTGGGATGAGGTCATGCTAATCCTCCTCATCTCTTCTCTCCATCTGTCATTAAGCCATGAATAACATATGTTGCTGATTAAAGTTGGAGGAGACATGACATGTGATCCTTAAACCAGAAGGACAGGGATTAGTTTCTTGCTGTTTTGTTTTTTCTCTTTTCTAAGCTGAATCTCCAATATAGTCGAAAGCATCAGAATAATGAGGATATATAAAAAAAAAAAAGGATCTCTGCTTAGCCTGAAGCCCAGTTCCCCCAGAAAGGCACCCTTTATGGAAGGAATTCTTCTAATTTAATTTTGGGTGCATTCTGAAGGGGAGAAACAAAATGCTGAGAAGACAGTAAAAGTTTTAGTCAAAAATTAAATACTCCACAATCCTTTTTAAAAAAGGTTTTTTTGTTTTGTTTTTAAGCAACTCTAAATATCAGAGGTATTTTTGGCCATTTTCTTCTACATTTTTCTGAAGGAAACTTGACAAAGAGCTAAATACTTCTAAAACTGACTTTGAAAACTGCTTTATTCTCATTTTATTAATTCTTCAGCCAAACTTTTCTTTTACTCGCAGTTGAATGGCCTGCCTAATATTTGGAGCTTAACAGTGCTCTCTGCCCTGTACGTGGAAGGAAAGCATGGCACATGCCAGTACAACAACCACTGGGTCTGCACCACTGGGCCTCATCTTCACACTCTCCTTATACCATCTCCACCTTTTACTCTGGCTTCCCCAATTCTAAAGCTTTATGCTGTTTGCACGTGTTGAGGTTCCACTGAATGGTTTCACGCGGGGAAACAAGATGATCAAATGTGTGGCTTTAGAAAGTGAACTCTGATCGTGGTGTAGAAGATGGACAGGAGGGGGCTGGACTGGAGGCAGGGAGACCGGTGAGAGGACAGGTGCAAGAGCCGAGCTGAGAAACAATTACAGGAATTAATGCAGTGCGGTACGGAGAGAAGAACGAACAAGAGGAGAGAGAAGCAAGAGAACCTGGGACTGACTGACTAACTAGGAGATAAAGGGAAGGGAGTGACTTCTGGGCTTCTAGCTTGGGACACTGGACCAGAAGGGTAGGAGAGAGCGAGCAGGCGGGAAAGTGCACATGCACTCCATTAACCAAGAGAAGATACAGGTGAAGGAGGTTAAAGGGTGGGAGTGGGGGAGATAAACACCAGTCATGTCGAATCTAATGTTTTTACCTGGTTGGCAATAACCTCTACAGGGAAGCAATGGCCAGAATAGTGTAGGACACCGGGGAGACGAGGAGCTGCCAAGTCATAGCCCCAGACCCGACAGAAGGAATTGAATTTTCTCCAGTCCTTCCCTTTCCCGAAGTCCATACTAACTAGCATCAAATTGGTGAGGGTTCTTTTCACTTACAGAATGGGTGGTCTGGTAGTCTTTTCAAGTAATGGCAGTTCCTGGCTTGTCTGAGCTCAGCCTTTAGGACCCTTTCTACATCTCAGACCCAGAAACTAACCCGCCCAAATTCAAGCCTCCTTCACTCACCAGCTGGATCTCAACAGCAGTCACTGGCCTGTGATTCAACAGCTGAAGCTTTTCAGCTCTGTCAAAAGAAAAGTACAGAGCATTTAAAACTCTCATACCCCTAAGGATTTTGAGTCTTGACCAAGCTGTTTAGAGAACACTCTGTCAGATAACAAATGGAAGAACAACTTGGAACATGGCCCTCAGTTTCTTCAACTGTAAAACAAAAGAATGGGAGTAAGAGAGTCCTATATCAGTGACTCTTACTCAAGGGCACAAATGTGTATTAGAATCCTAATGGTACAGAGGCTTGGATTACAAGAAATGGATTGACAGCAGATAGCACAGGTGTAGTTTTAATAAATTTTATTTGGAAAATGTGAATAATGCTTTCTTAATCCAAGTTATAGAAAGTAAAAGATTGACAAAATCATCTTGGTTGGTCATCACTTAGAAATGGTTGAGAATTCCTTTTTGAGATTAAGATTAAATGTTATTCAGACTTGGCCTGTTATCTTAGTAAACAAAAACAAGGACTCTAGGGGGACAGGAGTTAATACACAGTAGTATAAGACACAGTCTTCTGCCCTCAAAGAGCTTACAATCCAGTTGGGGAGAGAAGACAAATACAAGGAAATTTCAACAAAAGATTTAAGTAACAGTGAAGATACTCGTTATCATCTGTCACAATTTACAGCTCCTTGCTGAAGGGGTGGTTGAAATGTGTGGACTCTCAAAGATGAGAGGACTTGAAAGAAAGTGGCTTCAATTACCACCCTTGTGCAGGTGACAATTTCTACATTTCTCTCTCAATCTGATCCTGGAGCTCCAGCTTCCTCTTTCTTTCTTTCTTTCTTTAAAAATTTATTTATTTATTTGTTTGTTTGTTTGCACCAGGTCTTAGTTGCATCAGGCGGGCTCCTTAGTTGTGGCATGTGAACTCTTAGTTGCGGTACTCACGTGCAATCTAGTTCCCTGAGCAGGGAACAAACCCAGGCCCCCTGCACTGGGAGCACAGAGTCCTACCCACTGCACCACCAGGGAAGTCCCTCCAACTTCATCTTTCAATTCAATAAACAATTCTGGAATAAAGTGATGAATAAGCCACAATTTCCACAGCCAGGTGTTTGGGGAAGCAGTACCAGATACCCAGTTCTCCCTAAGCCTTGGTTTCACCACCTGTCAAACAGGAATGACAACAGTACTTACTGATCTCATAAGGAGATTATGAGGGATGAAAATCTTACCATTTATAGCAGGAGCAGCTACCACTTACTGCATACCTTCCATATAGCAAGCACATTTAACCCTCAAACTTGACATTGAGATGGTAAAGAAATACTTTGTCCAAGGTTACACAGCTAGTAAATGGCAGAGCTGGGACTCTGTGATGAAAGCCCATGTCCATAACCATTCATAGTGTTCATAATGACGACCCACACAGTGATTTCCCCGTAAATGGTAGTCACAGTAAAAAGGCGGCTGTAGTTAAACTCCACTCCTCACAGTCCCCCAAACATTCACTCTAGACTTCAGAGAAGAGACGACTCTTGCACTGCACCCTTAAGGATTTTCTAGGCAAAAAGGAAAAGAGGAATGGGCGGTCAGGGAAGGAACAGTACAAGTAAACACCCAGAAGAACAAAAATTCATGGAGTTTCAGGAAATGGCTGCTAGAGAGGCTGTGGGACACAGGTTGAAAGAGCCATCTGGGACAAGGTCACAAAGGGCCCTGACTACCAACAGGCCAGATGTTACTCTGTAGACACTGGAGAGCAAGTGAAGGAAGGAGTGGCTTGCTGGGCCTAGAACACCTGAGAAAATGGAGGCAGAGACACTGTAACACTCAAAAGTTGTGAACCTGGGTGGCGGCAGCAGCAGCAGGAAAGGAAATGAGAGTCTGGACCTGCGAAATGCTCCTGGTCACCTTCAGGTACAGTCAACAGGACCTGACAACTGCCTAGGTTGGGTCGGGGGGTGGGGTGAAGGAAATGCGAGAGTTAAGGCTTACTGTCAGCTGTTTAGCCTGTTTGGAAAAAATGTATTAATTGAAAATTTGAATTTGAGTTTGTGGTACTTTTGGAACCACAGTGAAGAGGTCTCAGTCGAACAGCCTGTCTAGTTTTAGTTCTAGTTTGGTCTAGAACTAAAGAAAAAGAACAGAGCTGGCTTTATTATCAAGGAGTTATGTGAAACCACGAGAGTGGAAATCGTAGTCCAGAGACCAGCTGCTGAGTAAATGAAGACCCAGACAGAACACCATAAAACACCTCCATTCAAGGGGCCGGGAGAGAAATCAGCAAAGGAGCAAGGAGTGAAAAGAGAAAAAGAAAAACTTAGGACAGTGGTGTGATGGAAACCAAGAGAGGAAAAGTTCAGGACAGAGGGTATTATCAACAGTGTCAAATGCTGAAGAGAGGAAAGTAGGTTAATGGTACAGAAGTCACTGGATTTGCCAAAAAGGAGGGCACTGGTGGCCTGGGCAAGTAGTTCAGTGGAATAAACAGTTACGGTGACAACTGGAGTGTGGGGACTGGGGAATAACTGTGGAGGAAATACCTCTTTTTTTTCTTTGTAATTCAATTATCATCACTTTATTCAAATCTTCAAAACAGTCTTTATTCTACATTTTTAGTATAAAAAACCCATAAGACAGATGCACCACAGTGCAGCTAAAGACATACAACACTGAACTTCCACAACAAACATAACATGTAGAGAACACAAAATTTAGGTGAACTGAAATTATAAGGTAAAATAAAATCCAATTTCAGAAAACAAAAATCAAAAGATTAAGGATCCCGAAATATTCTTAGCCCTAGTGAGATTTCACTGGACTCAAGTCATTTTGGAGTGAGACATTCACAATATGACCCCATTAACCCAGCTTAGGAATTCTTGGGAGCCATGAGTGGCCACATCAGGCACTCTGACAATAAATTGTAACCAATTTGTGATCTGAAAACTCCCCTTAATTTGGCTCTAAAGTCATCAGGCTTTTCAAAGGCATCCTCCTTGTTGCCCCTCTTATTTTAAACTGTTTCAGTACAGTTTCTATTGATATGCTTTGATATCAGGAAAAGTTGTTTTTCTGGCAACAAAGCAAATTTGGGTTTGGTTCATGTATAAAGAGATGATCTTTAAGGAGGGTCCAAAGGCACTCTCCACTTCTGCCTAAGGAGATCCAAAGTGGAAATAAAGGGGTCTGTGCTTAGGGCACAGAGGGAGTCTCAGAGGATCCTTATAAAAGACTAGTTAAAAGACGACACGTGGGAGAAGTGCAAGGAGAGAAGGAAATGGGTCTGACTGCTTTCTGTCCTGCACCACTGATTCAATGGAGACTGGTGGGAGGGAATGGAAGACTAGGGTAAAGGGTGGGATTAGGGCAAAGGGTGGAAAGGAAAAGGCAGACAACCAATGTATTTCATTTATAACAAGTAATAAAAAACAAAGACTTACAGGAGATTAAAGACCAATCAGAATAATCTGGCAACTTTAATCAGAAGATCAAAGTTCTCTCCAAACCTAATTTCATGTTTTATTACTAAAAGCAAAGACCAGTATGGTACAGTATTACTCCAGAGAAACTAAAGGAAGGTCCCTAGGGCTGCTTCACTCACATTCATTTTATGAATGGATACACCCCCCTATATCAAAATGCTTCAGGGCAGTAATGCTACTACTATATATATGGTTTCTTATTAAGTTTGAAAAGTGATTGAAAGTTTGGGCACCAGAAAGACACCTCAACAACATGTGTCTAAACCGCAACTTCAGGTTAATGTGACTAAAGCAGTTATATTGTGAGAAGCTATGTGATGTCTTTCCTGGCACAGAGGTGGCCTTGGTTCCTCACCGGATGGTGTAGTCACCATCTGAGCCACCCATGGAGAAGTTTCTCTTCCACTGAGTTACAAGGACATGGGCTCCCTGCATGACTGCAAGCTGCGCAGTGGGAGGATACCCGGTGCTGCAGGAGGAACCGTGCCAGCAGTAGCCTCAGCTCCAAATCTGGAACCTTCATCACACCCTCCTCCCACCGGCACTGTTGAACCACCTGGAGATGGGACCAACCAGATACTAAGCCATGGGGACTCTGCAACCTAAAAGGCCAACGGCCACAGACTAGGCCGTGGGAAGATACCGTGAGGTGCCAGGAAAAACAGCTGACACGGTGGGGACTGTGGCAGCCCCTGAGTGCACAAAGCTCGGATGGCAGACCTCTGAGCAGGCAGGTGAAGCATCAGTACAGGGTGGAACCTGAGGAAGATGCAAAGTCTGAGAGTACACCGGATTCCCAGGAGGCTGCGCAGGGTAGGCTGGCTGTGGTGGATACTGACCCCTGCCGTTCATGGAGGCTGTGGGTCTGGTTCAGCTCAGTGTCATGGACAGAAATGAGCTCTTGACAGGAGAGAAGTAAAAAAGCAATTATGGCCTGAGGAGGGCAGGTTCTGAAGGGAAACTGAAGCATGTTTGTCGGCTAAGAACACAAGCAGGTGGAGAGGCTGAAATTACAGGAGAGAAAAGAAAAGACCCTCAAAAAAAACAAAAGTTCAAAGTTTCCGTGAAAAGGCTCATGTTTCACTGAGATCACAGCAATGGGGAAAGAAAAAGCAAATTTAAGGAGATGTGAAGGGAAATGAGTTCATTTTGGATAGTTTTCTCAGTGAAGCAAAAGTGAGGTCACCATCTGAGAGGTCTGGACGTGAAGAGGGTTAACAGGACTAAAAGCTGCAGAGAATCGAGTAAGGAGGAGACTAGGAATAAGACTAGGAATAAGCAAGCAGCTTTGAAGGACCAGCTGAGTTGGAAAATATGAATCCTCACTCAAAACAAAATTATTTATTTTAACCACCATCATCTAACAGCATGAATAAAGAATAAAGAGTAGGAAAAGACATGGCTGGATAAATGAACATCTCAGCTACAAATCAATCAAAGCAACAGAACTCAGTTTACTGAACAGTCATTATCCTGCCAGGCTCTGAAATGCTGGAAATGTTCCTACAGTTGCAAAAAGAATAAGTCTTCTACCGACAAAATCATTACAGCTACTCCCTGAAAAACCCCAACCTGGAGTCAAACCAACCAGTCAAGTTCTCTGCTCTGCACCCCCAGGAGCTGAGCCCTGCTGAAGTCAAGTCCCAGAACCACACGTACTGCAGGTGCCAGTTCTGGGGGCGGTGGTTACAAACATGCCCCCCGACTTCATAATCAGGCTTATTTTTATCATCTCTACTTTCTCTCCACTTAATTCACTGCACTTTAGCTCCCCCCACAACTGGTCACCAAAACTGTTCTCATTAAAGGGCGCAGGGAGCTCCATGCTGACCACTTTTTTTTTTTTTTAATGAATTTACTTATTTTTGGCTGCATTGGGTCTTCATTGCTGCACATGGGTTATTTACAGACCTGGGTCTCAAAGGCAAGTCCTTCTACTCCTGGCAGACATGGCTGTACATCCTAAGGAGATCTCAGGATGAGACCTGGGGCTGCAAGCCAGGCTGCACTTCTTAAGAACAAAGTACCTCAAGCAAAAAAATTTAAATGATTAGAGAATCAAATGCCTTGGGGAATTAACATGCTACAGGAAACAATGACGTAGGACTTAGTGTCAAAGTGATTTTAAGCTGAGTCTCAAAACTACCATTTTGCTGAATAAAGCTATAAAGTCAAATGAAACATGGTTCCTCCCAAACCTTCAAGAACTCTAGCAATGGAGGCTTTTAAGGAAATTAATGCAGCTCCAGTTTGTACTACTAGAACCAGACCACTTAAGGGCTATTATCTTGAATCTCCTCTTCCTGAGAGAATGGTAGAGAAAAACTCTATCGGGATATTCAGAAATAAGAATTAAAGAGCACTTCACAGCAGTTTTTGTTATAAATGTGATTCCTGTCTTAAACTGTACTGGCTAGCACAAAATGATCCAGGTCTTGATAGCATATGGCAAGCAGCCCCCTGAGTCACCAGGCACTGAGGCCAAATGAATTCCAGTGGGCTGCAATAGTTGGCTACCGCCCAGAGGAGCCGGGCCCAGGGACAGTGAACGAAGCCTGCCGGCCCCCTCTACTGTTGTTTTCAGAACAACACTGCCTGCAGCTTTTGCTTCCTACAGTCATAGATAACCTGTGTGTCAATAAGAACCCTGGCATGTTCATCTGTCCCAGGAATCAACCATTTAATGAAAAGTAGACATTAAAGGGTCAAAAAGGACTTTACAAATCTTCAAATTTAGGATCACAAATGGAAAAAGAGAACTGAAATAAATCCTCCCCTGAATATTACAGTCTACTTGAAATATATATAGATTATGGCCAATCATGAATCAGCTTGCAAGGCAACTGAATAGTAGCCAGGTGCATATTTATAGCAGAAAAGATGTAGGGATTGCGAAGCAAAACACCAGGCAAACAGCTGAGAAGAGGTCTTAAAAATCGACCATTAGGACTTCTGTTGTAGACAAGATGGAGTAAACCCACTAAAGCCTCTTTCTGTTGTTTACAACAACAACAAACGCAAGACAAAACACAAAAGCAAAAACCTGGACTCTGAAAACAAAAGTAGGTGGACTGGAAAGGGAAACAAAACTTGAAGAAAGCTAGAACTAGTTGGTGGGACTTCCCTGGTAGTCCAGTGGTTAAGAATCCGCCTTCCAATGCAGGGGACACGGGTTCAATCTCTGGTTGGGGAACTAAGATCCCACATGTCGCCGGGCAACTAAGCCCACGCACCTCAACTACTGAGCCCGCACGCCTCAACTAGAGAGCCCAC